>NW_026136713.1:26490866-26648366 GCF_905237075.1 Dicentrarchus labrax | reverse complement strand
GAGGGAGCGATGGACGGAGCGGAGAGGAAGCAGGCAGTGCTCAACGTCGCCTTCAGATATCTCGACACATACAGAGAACTCCTGCAGGAGGAAGGAGAGAGGAGCAACAGCTTCCCCAAGGTAACACACACACACACACACACACACACACACATATTATACACACACACACACATTACACACACACATAATACACACACACACACACACACACACACACACACACACACACACATTACACACACACATAATACACACACACACACACACACACATTATACACACACACACACAAATTATACACACACACACACACACACATTAACACACACACACACACACACACACACACACACACACACACACACATTATCCACACACACATTATACACACACACACACACACACACATTACACACACACATAATACACACACACACATTATCACACACACACACACACATTACACACACACATAATACACACACACACACACACATTATCACACACACACACACACACATATTATACACACACACACACACACACACACACACACACACACACACATATTATATATTATTACACACACACATAATACACACACACACACAAAAAATTATAATACCTCAGCAGGGTGGGAACAGTTTTTTTTTTTTTTGGCTCCTGGTTGTCACGGCAACGTGACTGACTCATCTCAGCACATTCTGGTGTTTGTGTGAATAAAAGTTTTATTTTTTGTGTGTGTGTGTTGTGTGTGTGTGTGTGTGTGTGTGTGTGTGTGTAGGAGCTGTATCTGTGTGCGGTTCGGGAGTTGAGTCGGTGTCCTGAGCTGGTGGAAGACGTCCTCAAACTGCAGAGATGGACCGAGATCTTACACTGCCCGTAAGACACACACACACACACACACACACACACTGTACACACTGTACACACACACACACACACACACACACACACACACACACACATATTGATGAATGTGTCCTGATTCTGTGTGTTCAGCTCTGAAGAGGAGAAGGAGAGCAGGAAGAAGCAGGTCCGTCCTCTGTTCAGACACTTCAGACGCATCGATGCCTGTCTGCAGCCCAGAGAGGCCTTCAGGGGCTCCGACGAGAGTACGGCATTCTGAACCTCACTGACACACACACACACACACACACACACTGTATTACCTGTAAACACACCTGCAGTCTGTGGTCTGGACACACCCAGCACACACTGTTCTCATCAAAGAGCATCACAACCAGCACGTGTGTTTAACTTAGCTTAGCACAAAGACTGGGAGCAAAGGGAAACTGTTAGCGTAGCTTCATCAAAAGAAACAAACTGATTACATGTTGCATCTCGTTAGCCGGAGAGCTAGTCATCAGTTCCTCCTAAAGCTAACTGTAGGCTAACAGAACCATAAAGCTAACTGTAGGCTAACAGAACCATAAAGCTAACTGTAGGCTAACAGAACCATAAAGCTAACTGTAGGCTAACAGAACCAGAGTCCAGTCTTTGTGCTAAGCTACGCTAAACTGGACTTATCTTTGTATTGGAGATGAAACTGAGATCCAGAAGGTCAATATCTCTGTAATATGTGTGTGTGTGTGTGTGTGTGTGTGTGTGTGTGCAGTCTTCTGCAGGGTCTACACTCCGGATCATTCCTACGTCACCATCAGGAGTCGTCTGTCCTGTCGGGTCGGAGAGATTCTGGCTCTGGTCAGAGAGAAACTCCAGTACAGCGAAGACCAACCGGTTCTGCCCGGAAACCTGATCCTGGTGGCGGTGACATCGGCCGGAGGTCAGCTGATAACTTATTATAATAATTATAATAATAATAATAATAACATGCAATATATATAATATACAGTGTTTATAAACTGTTAATATAATACATAATATATATAATGTGATATACAATATATATAATGTGATATATAATATATATAATATAATACAATATATATAATGTGATGTATAATATATAGAATATATATAATGTGATATATAATATATAGAATATATATAATGTGATATATAATATATGTAATATATATAATGTGATGTATAATATATAGAATATATATAATGTGTGTGTTTAGAGAAGGCCGTGTTTCGTCCCTCTGATGAAGCCGTGTTCACCACGCTGGGAGTCAACACTCACCTGTTTGCTTGTGAACCCACCGAGCTCGAGTCCCTGGTGAGGAACTGATCGATTGATTGATTGATTGATTGATTGACAGTAGGTCTGAAAACTTCTTTGTTGGTGTCGGTATTTTTGTAATGTGATGTCACTTCCCGCTCGCTCAGCTTCCTCTTCCTGAGGAGATCCACTGGACGCCGGGAGACAGCAAACTCCACGACATGTCGGCGGAGGAGGTCGCCAATCAGCTGGTGGTGTTTGACTGGGAGCTGTTCAGCTGTGTGCACGAGGTCAGTGACCCCAAAGTGACCCCGTCAGTGACCCCGTCAGTGACCCCAAAGTGCTGAGTCATTCACATCAAACCCTCAGAGACTCAAATGCTTTTATTCTGAAGGAAGAACATGAATCAGGACTTTATGATCGTCTATTGATTGTTAGACTGAAGATAATTAGTGAGTAAAAACTAATTCTTTGTCCTGATTAATTCCTGGTGTTCTTTGCTCTGTTCTTCTTCGTTGGTGTGTCCTGCAGGTGGAGTTCGTGTGCTATGTGTTTCACGGGGAACAGTCCCGCTGGCGCCCCCTGAACCTGGAGCTGGTACTGCAGCGCTGCAGTGAGGTGCAGCACTGGGTCGCCACAGAGATCCTGCAGTGTCAGTCGCTGCCAAAGAGGGTCCAGCTGCTCCGCAAGTTCATCAAGATCGCAGCGCTGTGAGTCCGGATCGGATCCCGTGACCCACTCACTCTACCCGGGCTTCGTTAGCAGTCTGAATGAGAGAGTTCGGGTCCTAACGGGCTTTTGTGTCTCTGTTTCAGCTGTAAGCAGCAGCAGGACCTGCTGTCCTTCCTCGCTGTGGTTCTGGGTTTAGACAACCCCGCCGTCAACAGACTACGACTCACCTGGGAGGTACGACACCCACCTGACGCTGCTCCACATCACCTTACCTGCAGCATCCATCAGTCGTACACACATTGAACACTCAACAGCCAACAATAAATAATAATTAATATTGATAAATAATGCATTGATTCTTCTTCAACGTGATCACCAACAATATCATAAAAGTGTCCAAAATGTCTTTAAACCAGATCTTGGTATCGTAGTATTCTTCTAGAAACAGGCCAAATATTCCTGAATATCAAATGTTGTTGTATTGATCATAAAGATCAGCTACTGACTGTAATGGAAGCGAGTTGTGTTTATTATAAGTAATCAATAAAGTGTTTGCTCACATTATTGAACTGTTATTAGTTATTAAACAACTTTTTACCCTAATTTTAGAAAGTGTTTCACTACAGAACGACACCAAATATCCACATTAGACGTCTGCAGATCAGCACAGACCCACTGATCAATACAGTGTGTGTGTGTGTGTGTGTGTGTGTGTGTGTGTGTGTGTGTGTGTGTGTGTGTGTGTGTGTGTGTGTGTGTGTGTGTGTGTGTGTGTTCAGGGGCTCCCGGGGAAGTTCAGGAAGCAGTTTCAGCAGTTTGAGAGCGTCGCGGTGAGTAACTCTGATCTGATCATCATTGAGTGAGACGTTCAGAGGTCAGAGGTCAAATTACAGCAGCAGCGTGTCAGTAATCAATAATTAATATTGATATGTGTTTGTCTTAAAGGACCCGTCCAGGAACCACAAGTCCTACAGAGACCTGATCACCAGCCTGAGACCTCCACTGATCCCCTTCACACCTCTGCTACTCAAAGGTGAGACTGAGCTAAATGCTAACAGCAGATGCTAAAGCCTTGTTCACGCTACACAACTATAATCAATAATCAATACTCTCATTATTAAAGCATCAATCAACCTGATCAGCCTTCAGCAGTCAGCTAGTGTTTCTGTAGTGGAGACTAAACGTTAACAATGATCCATATCAGCAGTTTGAATCCAACTAAAAGCTCCCTGCACCAAACTCCCTTTAAGAAATATCACATTTTAACAATTCCTAACGTGTTCGTAACAACACGTAACTCTAGAAACACGAGCTAAAGGCCGTCATATGTCCACAGTCTGACTGTCAATACAGGATCAATATCATCCACACAGAACCAGTCCAGATCTGCTGGTTCTGGTTCTTCATCCTCTGGGACTCTGTTTCCCTCCAGCTGTGGACCAGCAGTGTTAGCGTGTTAGCTCCACTTCACTAATTAGCACTCCTGGCTAATCAGCTCCATGTTACTGTTCACCTGCCACACACACACACACACACACACACACACACACACAGAGTCACTTCAAAGACTCTCCTCCTCTTCATCATCCGTTTTCCTCTTCGCTCCAGTTTTTCTTTTCATCTCGTCTTCAACTGCTCCCAGCAGGTGTTCACACTCAGAAAAGACTTTAAATGAGATTACTGTACACACTGTACGTGTGTGTGTGTGTGTGTGCGTGCGTGCGTGCGTGCGTGCGTGCGTGCGTGTGTGTGTGCGTGTGTGTGTGTGCGCAGCCTTAAGCTCTCTGTCTCCATGGTAACACAACCCAAAGGAGAGGGAAGTGAGTCAGGTGGTTAAAAAGAGAAAACAGTGATTTAAAGCTGATGTAGAATATCTGTCTCTGCTGCCCCCTGTGGTGGAAGGGAGAACTACACCAACATTCAATTACAGTGCCAATAATCAATAATCTGTTTGTTGAAAAGATAACTGATAATATCACTTGTGCAAAAGTTCTTGCTAATGTAGTTTTCTCACATAGCACCAGATTCCCAATTTAACATAATCCTCATTAAATGTTAGAATTAAGGACAAACGTTGGTCAGCAGACTGATGAAGCTTCCCTCTCAATAATCTGATTAACTGATTGATTATTGATCTGCTGTGTTTCCTGTTTGTCAGACTTAACATTTCTTCACGAGAGCTGTAAAACGTTTCACGGTGAACTCGTCAACTTCGAGAAAATGGTGAGTCGATTGTGTCCTGATACTAATGTTTCCACTTCGAGTTGTTTCAGATATATTTATTATTATTATTATTATTATTATTATTATTATTATTATAATATATTATTATATATTGTATTATTATTATTATTATTATTATTATATATTATTATATATTGTATTATTATTATTATTATTATTATTATTGTTATATATATTATTGTTATTATTACTACTATTATTGTTGTTATTATTATTATTATTATATATAGCTATATAATTCCACTGAGTGACAGATTTTAATTTAAATATTGAACATCTGTCACAACTTTACTCCAACCAACTGATACATGTTCTTCTTCTTCCTGCAGCATAAAGTGGCTGAGATGGTGAGGATCATCAGACGATACAGGAGCAGCCAGCTAGGTAACACACACACACACACACACACACACACACACACACACACACACACACACACACACACACTGTGTTTTAATGTGATACTAATATCACACTGTGAAAATACTCTGTAAAGGTATAAACAGGAAAATGTACCTAAACGGACACGACAGACAAAAATGTGTCGTTTTTCAAAGAAAAAGCCCAAAAATTCACATTTAGTGTTAATTTTATTTTAACTTGTCTGTTTGCGTCTGAAGATTTCCCCAAAAGTTCAGATCATCATCAGATAATACCTCATTTACATATTTAAACATTCAATTTCACAAAACTTGTAATACAAAAGAAATGTGTTTTAATGTCAGAAATCACTTGGGGAAGTTTCATACTGATATCTGTTAAAATTGGACCCAGTTCACCTTCAGATTTTTAAAGGCCAGAAATCTCAACTTCAGCAGCTTTTACATCCATCAAACCTTCCAGTTTTATTCCTATTCTGAAGGTTTGTACTGAGGGCTTTGTTCATATATCATTCACAGCCTGATTTATAGCACATTTTATTACTAAAAACATGGTGAAATTAGATTTTTTTATTGATTTATGGAGCGATAAAATTAGGTTCCTTCTATAAAAACCTTTGACTCTAACATGTCAACAAAAAGAAACAAGAATTTTGAACCTGACTTTATCCAACGTTCAGATTCCTGTTCCGTAAATGTATAAAAATTAGCAGATTTTTAATTAGATAATAATTAAATAATAACTCATTTGTATATTTAATCACTCAAAACTTAAAACTAATTGTCTTAATGTCAGAAATCAACTTGGGAATCTGTTCTGCATTTACAAATAAAATGCTTTTCTTGTGAAGGAAGTGGCTGCCTTTGTCTCCATCTGGTGGCGTCAGTGTGTCACTGCAGCTCTGTGTGCTGTAACTGATGATATCTCTAACAACCGTGTGTTTTCTGTCTCTTCCTTTGTCCACCTGGTAGCCATGGATACGGAGACGTCCCCCTCCCACCTGCAGACGAAGGCCTACGTCCGACAGTTACAGGTGATCGACAACCAGAACCTGCTGTTCGACATGTCCTGTAAACTGGAGCCCAAAGACACATAAAGGGACGGACAGGAGGGACAAAAAGAGACTGAAAGAGACTGGAAATGAAGAAGAGGAGATTGGATGGAGAGAAGAGGAGGAAGAGGAGGAGGAGGAGGAGGAAGACGCTTTAATAAAGTAAAGGAGGAAATGGATTGGTGAGAGGGAGATAAGGAAGGAGTCTCACACTGGAACCAGAAACTTCCTCCTCCTCCTCCTCATCTACCTTCTTCTCCTCCTTCACCCTCCACTTTGACTGAGTTCTCATTTGCTTCTTCTTCCTCTTTTCCTCCACCTCCTCCTCCTGCTCCCTCATCCCTCCATCAGCAGCAGTCTGAACACTGCCAGCAGCCCGACAACCACCGACTCACAGAGACGCTCGGAGGGACCAAGAACTCGCTATGAGACGTGTTTTTCAAATTTAACCTCCTGACGGCGGCAATTTATCCCTAAAGTCTTCTGGATCATTGACGTAAATGTCTACGACCTCGGTGGAACATTCATAAGAGTCGTTTAACCGCCATTTCATGGGAAACAAGAATTAGCCCATTGGCCCAAATATAAGACCAAATGTTTTCCGGGATTTTACGTTTGTGTTGTTTTACATAACGTTCACATAACATCAGATATTGTTGAACGGAGAAAGTGTTGCAGTGTTGCATTGTGGGTTCGTCAGCACTAAAAGTGTTTATGAAGCGAGTTGAATCTGACAATCAGCCAAGAATCACGTTTCTGATCCAAAGTTAGTGCAAATATGAACCAAATCTCTAAAACAAGAAAATACAGAAAGAAACAGGAAATATTTGAGGTATTGTTTTCAATTTCCAGAGTTTCCACTTGTTCAGAAAATTGGAGGACCAACAGTCTCTCAGTGTTTCAAGAAGTCTTTGTTCGTCGTATATATTTGGGTCAATGTGGTGTTTCTGGGAGGACGCAGACGTAAGCGCCTGTACGGGTCTACAGAGAGAAGGGTGTAATGGGTAACTGTGGGTTGCAGACACTCAAAAATCAACAATCCAACTTCCTGTTTGGGAGCCAGACCTGAAACGAAACACCGGAAATGAACCCGGAAACTGTAGAAGAACCGAAACCACCACGTTAACGTCTCTGAACAACAATGTGCAGACGGAGAAGCTTTTAAACTCGCCTGCGGACGTAAAGACAAACCGACAGACGAACTGACAGACGAACTGACGTATCTCTTGTGGATACCCGCTGTGCTGCAGTGGTTTTGTTCTCCAGGATCTTTTCTCTGATGAAGGTTGTGCAACTCTGAATCTCTGCAGGAAAAAACATACGAAATAAATTCAGTCGCACTGAATCTTCGTACGAACTTCGTGTGACGCTGTGACGTCACAACACGAGTTTACACGTGCAGAAATCTGTCATCTGTATTTCCAGACTGAATATATTTTTCCATCAAATAGCAAACTCTTTTAGATATATAGGACTCGACCACGTCGATCTGTAACTGAACTCATTTACGGTTGATTGTGGGTTACAGAAGTGGTTAAGGGCTGTTAGGCTGACCTCTGATCTGTGGTTTGTATCAGCTGCCATATTTCACACAGTGACTGAACCCAACAGTGACGATGCGTTCACTGGACATAGAGACAATGTGGGACATCGGTCACGGTGCGTTCATGGACACGTGGACGGAGGACGTTTCCTTGCTGGATCAGAGTGCGTAGATGCTGGTTTTCTACCCAACGTGATCTCAGTTTCAGTCTGAAGACTCTCGGGTCTTTTCTGCTTTTTGTTTCAGAATTCAAATCATGTTCACTTTAAAGGACCATACTGTGTTTTTGTATGTTTTAACCAGTTTTACTACAAATCAAGTATCATCAGTTTTTCTTTATATTTCCAGTGTGGTTAAGTTCCTCCCAGAGAGCTGCAGGTGTCAATGCGCAGGTCAGACTGATATTATCAGATATTTAAATATCAGTTGATATATAACATTAAGAATCTGTAGAAAAATGTTGTGTTTAGGGCCATTACACAGTTTGTCCACCAGAGGGCTCAAACAAGTTTATTTGTACACTATAAAAAGTCACAACTCTAAAAAAAAAAAAGGGTTGTACAACTTAATTGTCCACAAAGGTGGAAAATTGTCTGAATTTAAAAGCAACAGACAAATAATAATAAAAATCAAATTTTTAGCATAAAATGTTACTTTAAAGTACCAAAATAAGACTACTGGACTCATAGCTCCACCAAAAACTCCCAGAAAGTACCTTTCACAACCAAATTTAAGAGACTTTAATAAGAATTAAGAATAATTCTGTTTGTATTAAAGAACAAATACCAGCTAATTTATTCTATCATCAACCGACACATCTTGTATTTAAGAGTAGATATTAATTAGGACAAATAAATGTTTGACTGTTTCTTAATCATAGAAGAAGGAAACGGGAACAGCTGGTTGTTTTGTTCGGAGATCGACGGGTGGGCGGAATTGGAGTAAACCGGCTAAAACATGCAAACACAGGTATGGTGCTTTAAGAAAGTGATGTGAAGTGGTTGAAATCAGCCAGCTGTGTTACCCGGACGACATCATACCGGAGAGATAAATACAAACATACGAGAGAGTCGACAGGAGTTTTTCTTTTTTCTTCTCAGCGTTTGGGATCTACCTGCTGAACGACCAGCCGGCTTTAAAGGAAGGACCCGATCAGCCCCACGGAGCGGCCCCCGCCATTGGTCGGCTCGTGGATTTGGCGGGTCGGGGTCCGAGGCAATAACCGAGCGGCGGGAAGCGAAGCCGGTTGGTCAACTTATCGCAGCAACAAGCACTTTTGCCAAACCTCAGGGCTCAGAGACACAGAGAGGTTTTGTTTACTCTTTATTCTAGATTTTCAGTAGAGTTCGGTTCAGTTGAGTCCAGTTGTGTTGCGATCAATTGGTTCTGTGTTTGTACAGCTGATCACGCTTCAGTCATATTTACTATAATAATAGAAATCTACAGAGTTGTTGTTTTTCTGCTGTGATCACCACCAGGTCTGAGTCCAGCTGGTCCACACGGAAACATGGTTTTACTTTTGGTCTGAGTCAGAGTACACTGTAAAAACCTTCATCTGAAGTCATTTTGTCTGAGTCCCATCAGAGTTAATGATGAACAAAGTGCTAGCTAACCCGCGAGACAGGGACCCGTTTCTAAAAAGCAATTTGTGACCGTCAGTGAGATAAATTTGGGACTCGAACAGGGCTTTCGTCACAGATCATGAAAATACTTGACTCAAGACAAAATGAACTCCCACTGAAGGTTTTTTCTCGGTGCACTGAAGCGTTTCACTCTTCAGATGTTGTGAAAAACGAACATATAGTTTCTTACCTGCGCTCTTGGCTCACAAACCCAGAGACTTCGAGAAAAAACACCAAAATGTTTTGAGAAAAAAGCAGTTAAAGAAAGAAAGTAATCCGAATTTTATGAGATAATTTGTAATATGACGAGATAAAGTCAGTACTTCGTAACGTAATTTAAAAAAGAATCATAGAGATAAAGTTATAATTCGATGACATAAAGCTGTAACATTTTGAGATTAATTACAGGATATTTTTAATGATCCTTGTCTGGAAGTCTTTTACAGCAGGTTGAATATTTGATTTCATAGCGAGACGTCCAGTCGATGTCTTCCTTCGTCGGTTGGAGGAAACTCTTCAGTGCATCAGGACGTTCACGTGTTTGTAAAAAAAGATTTCTGAAAATGTGTAAATGGTTTGAAAAATGTTACCTGTGCTCAGCTCTGGTGGCCAGTGAGACTTTGTCATTCTCCATCTGTACCATAACATCCAGTTTGTAAAAGCTCAGTGAGGCTGATCCCATCCAGAGCAAAGTCCGCCTCCACGTCAGAACCGGTTCACCAACCAGTCCAGGTTTCAGACCCAACAACTTTAATTAAATCAGTTTTATTTATATTTTGTTTTACAACCTGGTCAAATTAATATTATTAAGAGTTTAAAGAACCAGTGTTCAGCTATCGTACGCTCACGGTTTGAAGTATTTAAGTAATGTAGTAATTTAATGACGCTATCTGCTGTAAAGAAGCAGTCTGACATTTATCTTGAGCCTTGTATTGTTTCATTGTTCTGTAAGAGTCGCTTTAATGTTTTAACGACAAAGGATCTCTGGGGATGGGAGTTCAACTCACGACAGGAACTCAGATTTTTCCATTTCGGATTTTGAGCGACATCATGTGAACTGAGGCGGATTTATTCTGGACGGGACAAAACTTCTCCACTTTGATAAGACCTTATATCCAATATAGGCTAATTTATAGACCTTATATCTAAATGTTTGTTTCCCAGAACTTTCCCAGAATTCTCAAGAACAAAAGTTCAAAGTACCAAAAACATTCTAGTCACCTCTGAGAAGATTTCAAACTTTCAAATTCACAAGTTCAAACCCCCAAAACCTCAAGTTCTAACTTGAGAACACAAGTTTGAGTTTTAACTTCAAAGTCAGAACTCACATAGACACAATTTCAAATTCAAACTCTCACAAACACGAGTTCAAAACTCTGAGAACCAAAGTTTGAACCCCCAAGAACATGAGTTCAGATTCTCTGTATTAAGGTCTTGTCGAGGTGGAGACGATTGCGGTTTTGGTCGGGTACAAAGTGTGAAACCCAGTGAAGATGACATCATCACTAGTCTGCCGGTGGCTCTCTCAGGACCACTTCCTGGGTGTCGGGCGGTTTATTATGGATCCCAGTGTAGTTCTGAGCAGAAACTGAAGACTTAACGAAATCTGAACCTAAACAAAGACGAATCTGAACTGAACAAACCTTCCGGGTTTTGGACCAATCGTGGCTTCTGCGTCTAATTCTGCTGGGATGCATAATTTCGGGAGGGAGGCGGCCTCTTGGGTCGAGGCCGTCTACTGAGTTGCCCGTGTGAAAACACTGAAAAAATAAAAATGTGTACATAGTGCAACCCTGTAAATAGGCAAATACTAACGGAGACTCTATTTTATGTATGAGCGGAGAGAGAGAGTGACGCTAACTCAAGGAGAAATATTTGATTTGATGTTTTTTATTTGTAAAAGTGAGCGAGAAGTGTACAGTGACGATTGCAAGAGAAAGAAATGATGATGAATTTATGACTTAATGAATTGTACAGTTAAATCTCTTCAGTTTGATTGTTCTGTTGTTTTCTATCTAAAGCTTGGGGTTGTTTCTGTTTGGGTTTTTTGTACAGAAGTGGTTGTTTACATCGATACAAGTCCTTATTTCTGTGAACAATGTGATTGGAGCACAGGCCTGGGGGTGGGGCCGGTAGTGGGCGTCGTGCAAGTGAAGTCTGAACCATGGAGTAGTAGAGCAACTGGTACATTTTTTTTCAGAATGACATCCAAATATTTTTCATTTCTTATAGTTTTGAGTTATAATTGTACAAGAACATTTTTTTTCCCGAAATATTATGAGATTGATTCGTAATTGTATAAAAGTTTTGTCATTTCCAGAATACAGATTTAATTTTGTGAGATAAAACTCATAAATCACAGTTTTGAGAAAAGTGATTTAATGAGAGAAATAATATTTCAACATAATGTTGGAATTTTAATAGAAAAACAAATGTTATTGGAAAAAAGTGAATTATGATACTTATTATTATTATTATTATTATTATTATTAATATTAATAAGTTGTAATTCATAAAAATCTTATTTTTAGAGAATTAAATTGTAGTTTTGCAAGAGAAGTCATTTTTATTAAAGTTATATGATAGAATAAAGACAAAATTACAAGAAACTCTTAATATTTCAAGAATATTTGAATAATGTTTTTTGAAACTTTTTACAAGAAACAAGTTGTAAAATTAAATAAGAGTTAAATGAGACTTAGAATATTAATTAGGGCTTTTTCCTCATAACATTATGACTCTAAAACTTTATTCTGACTTCTGAGTAAAATTACTAAATTATTTCATGTTACAATTAACTCTTCTACTAAAAGTCCAACTTTATCTTAAAATTTTACAACTTTTGTCAATTAAAATGAAAACTTAATCTCATATTATTGTTTTTCTTCCATCGATGCGTTTATTATCCTGATTTCATGACTTATTTTTCTCATAACATTAATACATTTTTCTCATTATTGAACAGTTGCTCTGATACTCGATGTTATTGATGAACTTTATTATATTTATTCTCTGCAAAAACAATCTGAGGGGAAAATATTTAGTTTAAATTGATTTAAATAAAAATTGCAGAGGAGATAATTCAAGTTGATTTGAATGGGGAAAAAGTGAAAAACATAAAATGTTACGATCAGAAACAGGAAGTTTAATGGATGGATGTTAAATGGAATTGATGAATTGATAAATTAGTGATTACTTTGCTTCTCTACTGATTGGAAACTCGGCTGAAATGATTGAATGGGACAGATTTCCTCCAGACTTGTAGCTCCCTCTGCTGTCACACTACAGACACTGAAATAAAACCTCTGGACAACAACAGCTCTGCCTCACACTCACTTCTCTCTGTGCGTCTGTCAACGTTCACTCGTCCTGGAAAACCTGGACATTTACAGACTAGTTTTCCAGTCATGGAATCACCTGGAAATTCATTAAAATGACCAAATATCTGGAAATAATCTCTGTTGTTGCCTATGTAAATGAGCGTAACTGTAGTAACTTGTAGTCAAATCATCCGACCTGTAATGAACCTCAGATTTAAAGTTGTAAAGGACATTCTGCTTGTGTTAGCATGCTAACACGCTAAACTAAAATGGTTAACATGGTAAATATTATGCCTTCTAAATGTTAGCATTGTCATTGCAATTAATTTAGCATTTAGCTTGAATCACAGTAGTACAGCCTCACAGATGGTATCCTGTTCACCACGTTCACCATCTTAGTTTAGCATGTTAGCATGCTAACATTTGCTCATTAGCAGTGCTTAGGCTGAATGTAATACTGGAAGAAGTACTCAGATACTTTATGTAAGTAACACTACAGGCTTTTACAAGTAAAAGTCAACATTTTACTTACTGTTTGAATAATTCAATTCAATTCAATTTTATTTGTATAACACCAATTCATAACAGAAGTTATCTCAGGACACTTTTCAAATAGAGCAGGTCTAGACTGAACTCTTTAAAACATTAATTACAGAGACCCAACAGTACCACCATGAGCAAGACCTTGGAGACAAGGGCAAGGAAAAACTGCCTGTTAAAGGCAGAAACCTAGGACAGATCCTCCGGCTCTAGGTGGGTGGTCGTCTGTCTCTCAGTGTTGCCAGCTCCTCAGTAAGGAAAGTAGCTATTGGCTGTCCTAAAAGTCGCTAAATGACATCATCACCTAATTTGCATAACTGGCAATTTGCCTGTTGTAACCGCATTTAATGGACACTGTAGGAGAGAGGAATAACGTCACGGGAGAGACAAAAAGTGAGTTAAAAAAACCCTAAATGTAATAAATTTTGTAATGTATTTTTTGTGAGAGTGGGTGAAGAAACATTTACACCCTGTCACAGAGCGGGAACGGTGGCCATGCGCATGCGCGATTCATTTGCAGACTGGACACGGAGTTGTGTGTGTCTCCTCTCTGACTGCAGGCTGGGACAGGCTACTGAGGCTGACCACCTGTGAGTGATTTTGGATGGGGGAGGGGCTCATGGCAGCACCCGCTGCTCATTGAGCACAGTAACTGTAGAGTGATACGTGCTTTCACGTCAGAGTCTTCAAACACCACAAAAGTCTCCAATAACACCAAAAAAGTTGCAAGATTTGTCGCTAGTCGCTTTTGACCAAAAAAATTGCCAGGAGGATTTGGAAAGTCGCCAGATTTGGCAAAAAAGTCACCAAGTTGGCAACACTGCTGTCACGACCAGTTGGGGTGAGAGAGAGAGAGAGACAGACAGACAGAGACAGAGAGAGAGACAAACAGACAGACAGGTGCACAGCAACAACAGTATTGGCAATGGCAATCTATCAGGACCATGGCAGGAGGCTCCACCAGGATCGATAAGAACCTGCGAGACGAGAAAGCACAAGAACTCCGGGGAAGAAGTGGAGTTAGTAACATGCATTAATGGGACATGAATGAGTGCAGAAAGAGAGAGGAAGAGAGGAGCTCAGTGCACCATGGGAAATCCCCCGATAGTCTAGGCCTATAGCAGCATAACTAAGGGATGGATCAGGACTCACCTGATCCAGCCCTAACTATAAGCTTTATCAAAGAGGAATGTCTTAAGCCTACTCTTGAATGTGGAGAGGGTGTCTGCCTCCCGAACCACAACTGGAAGCTGGTTCCACAGGAGAGGAGCTTGGTAACTGAAGGCTCTGGCTCCTGTTCTACTTTTAGAGACTATAGGAACCACAAGTAGCCCAGCATTCAGAGAACGTAGTGTTCTAGAGGGGTAATAGGGTACTATGAGCTCTTTAAGATATGAAGGGGCCTGACCATGAAGAGCTTTATAGGTGAGGAGGAGGATTTTAAATTCTATTCTACATTTTACAGGGAGTCAATGCAGAGAAGCTAGTACAGGAGAGATGTGATCTCTTTTTCTAGTTCCTGTCAGTACTCGTGCTGCAGCGTTCTGAATTAATTGGAGCGTTTTAATGGACTTATTGGGGCAACCTGATAATAAAGAGTTGCAGTAATCCAGCCTTGAAGTAACAAATGCATGGATTAGTTTTTCTGCATCTGTCTGTGATAGGATGTGTCTAATTTTTGTAATATTACGTAAATGAAAGAAGGCAGTCCTAGAGGTCTGCTTCATGTGGGAAATCCTGATCAAAGATAACTCCAAGATTCCTGACAGTGGTGCTAGAGGCCAAGTTAATGCCATCTAGAGTAACTATATCTTTAGACAGTGAGTCTCTAAGATTTTTGGGGCCAAGAACAAGAATTTCATTTTTTTCTGAGTTTAACATCAGAAAATTGCAGCTCATCCAGGATTTTATGTCCTTAAGACATGTTTGTAATTTAGATAATTGATTAATTTAATCGGGGTTGATTGATAGATATAACTGCGTATCATCTGCATAACAGTGAAAGTGAATGGAGTGATTCCTAATAATTTTGCCTAAAGGGAGCATATATAAAGTAAATAGTATTGGTCCAAGTACAGAACCTTGTATAACTCCATGACTAACTGTAGTTAGTTGTAGTAGTTGTAGAATACCCCTTGCCTCACTCTCCCTTTCTAAGCGTGTAGGAGAAACTGGCGGCGAAACTCACAGTAAATATGAACACCTGTATCTAGAGCCAGTGTTTGGTGGTGGCCTCCATAGAAGAGGACATATTTATTAATATTATATAATCTATACTCCTAAATGTTACACATTGGACCTTTTAAGTAAAAGTACAAAAGTATTAAAAAAAGGACTAATTTTAGAATACGATGTTATTGGATTATAATTATTGATGCATTAATGTGTTCATCACTTTAAAGCTCATTTTAATGACTTTATTAATTGCAAGTAGTTTGTAAATTCTTCCAAGAATCAATTAAGTTTTATCCTGTTATAATACATCATTATTTATTAGGACCAAATTGAAACTGCTATAGGATTATTATTAGTTTGAACCACAATGAATCGTATGAAACCCAGAAGTAAGCCTTGTATGGCAATCACCATCTGATTTACATGAAATTTTCACATTTCACCGATATGTATGAAAGTTGGTCGGCTCATAGATCGCAACCAGACGTACAACAAACCCTCTTGGACCGATCCACCAAACCCAACAGGAAGTTTGCCATTTTGAATTCAGTGGCGATTTATACACAAATATTAATGAATTTCTCCTCAGGAATTAATCGGATCGACTTCAGATTTGGTCATTGCGATCTAAAGACAATCACAATGAAAATCTTCAGTGTTCGTTGAACACCGTTTCTTGACTAAACTTTGTCCAATTGGCCTCAAACTTCACACGTTTCATAAGAGTCCCGCCCTGAACACACCTACATGCTTATATTCACTCACAGTTATGGCGCCACCTACTGGAAACAGGAAGTAAACCAGACGCGTGCAGACTGCAAGGGTTCGTTCTTACAGCTTTACTTGTCAGTTATATTTTGTATCATTTATCAGAATCTGCAAAATAACAACAAACTAACGTCAGATAAAAAGAGTGAACAGTAGAAAACGGAAATACTCAAGTTAAGTAACTAAGTACTTTAAAATTGTACTTTGCAAACTGCAAACCAAAATATTGGACATATTAATTCATCCTGAAGGAAACTTTAATGTCTGACCTACATTTGCATCCATCCAATAGTTGTTGAGGTATTTCAGTCTCTCTCTCTCACACACACACACACACACACACACACATGCATACACAACATAAAGAATATTCTGGTATATGTGAGTGTGCAAACTCTCCTTCTGGACTAATCTCTCTCTCCCGACTCTATTTCTTGTGCTTCGATGTATTTGTTTTCCTTCTATTGAAAGCAGGAAAAGGAATCAGTAACATTAGCTGTGCAGGTTCTTGTGGTCGAAGTGCATCGCAATGCAAGTTGGGTTAAAGTCTCCAGTGAGTGCGTGTGAGAGGGGAGGTGTGTTTTAATTTCAGCTGATAGGGTCCCTGGATCCCCCCCACAGGACCGTATACTGGACCAGCGTCCTCCCCCCCCCAGAGAGGACAGCTTTCCATCCCTGATTAGGAAGAGGTTTATATTTAGGGTCAAATTTGGGGGAAGGGTGAAGGTTGGAGCTGCAGATTAAAGGCATTCAGTGGATAGTATTGGAGAGTGTGTTTGCATGACTACAGCAGAGTGTGTGTGTGTGTGTGTGTGTGTGTGTGTGTGTCTTAGTCTTACAGTCCAAGTTCAGTTATTATAAAACAGGTGCAGGATGAAACCGTTATCCCCTTACATAATGCATTACACCTCTTAACTTTACATTAGAGGGCGGGGGGACTGTGGTGGAAAGTATTCAAATCCTTTAGTAAGAATAAAAATACTCTGTCACATGTAAAAGTCCTGCATTCTGCATTTCACTGAGTTAAAATGCCAGAGTACGATCAGCAAAATGAGTTAGTATAAAAGTAAAATTCCCCAATGTGCAGGCAAACTTATGTTATTATACATTATACTATTTGCACAGTTCATCAAAATGACAATATGTCCAAATGCAATATGCAAATAACAAGAAAGCTGCACAAGTAAAATAACATGATTTTAACAGTTTTTCTCAGTGAAAATTAAAAAAGTGATGCAAAAATTCTGATTTGCAATAATTGTGAATCATATCTCAACATCCATTCAAATAATCAAATACAAATGTGAAATGTTTTACCGTACCATGCAGCAGCAATTTGCATATAAGCTAAGCTAACACTAAGAAAACGGCACTGAAAATGTCTTTGTTAAAAAGGATAAAATAAATAATTATGGTTGTGCAGAATTAAGGTTATTTTTTGGGGTCAGTTCAGGTACTGGGTGTAACTATATCAGCCAGTTGTAATGGAGTAGTATTTAAGTAGCATAAATTTACTTCAGTACTACAGTTTTGTTTTAATATATATTTTTGATTCAACCTCTAACTTCACCATCAGCAGCACAGCAACAGAACCTGACACTCTCTGATTGGACGGTTCTGACAGCAATGCTTTCTGGGAGTTGTAGTTCGGAGTAATGATGGACAGTGAGGTTATTTGAACATTTGAACATTTTCACCAAGAATGAAAAAAAAACATTTTATATGAAAAGTTTTGTCCAGTTAAAAATATTTCGCCTCCGACCAAATGTGGAGTCAGACTGTGAGACTCGAGCAGCAGGTCTGAACACCTGATATCTGACTGACGGAGGGAAGCAGCAGGTGACTGAGTGCGAACTGAGGGTCAAACCTGGCCGTGCTGACATGACTGAGCCTGAGCCAAACACTGACTGTACAGTATGTGTGTGACTCATTGTATGGAGCCCCAAAGCAGCCACGTTTCACTGCATCCAGTGCTCAACACGCTACAGACGCTGCACATCCAGAACTATGGACGCTCTTGCTGACACATAAAAATATAACAACAAATAATTACAGTACATTAAAGTTGGTTTACAAAAAAAGAAAGAAGACAAAAATAAATAAAAGTAGTTATAAAATAACACCAACCAGACTAAATGGAAAATTGTTGACAATATAGACTCATGATAACAAGAGGTGATCATTCTTAAACTCCACAAGAGTAAAAAAATATGAAGGATAGTTTTGACAATTTAAATGTACAGTTTGTAGTTTCTGCCACTAGGGGGTATCTCACATTCAGACAGTAAGAAAAGACCATAGCTCTAGAGTTTATACACTGATTAATGATAATAGATTTAATGTTGGATGTAAAAATGTCAAACAATGACAGTAAAAAACTGTAAACTCTAAATAAGTTAAAGTTTCTGTAACAGTAAAACACTGTGATATCTCACGGGCAAAACCTTTATACGGCATATAAAGGAATTTACAAAGTTTTTGTTTTATATTTCAGACACAGAAAACCACCGTCACGTCATCATATGGTATTTTCATTGGGCACACTGTTTGTTTTGATGGTAAAAATGTGTATTTATACAGTAAAATATGGATTAAAACTCAACAGTACTAATGTTCTTTTACTGTAATAGTAGAAAGAACACTACTGTATTTATTATGGTAAAGCTGTTTTTCTTTTTACAGTGGATCAAAAAACGGGTTCCATAAATGTATAAAAGATAGTTTTTTCACTTTAGTAATTTTTAGGAACAGGGTCACTTGTAAACGTTCTCACTTTCCAACAACGTTTCACTCTCGACATCTCGAACTGAAGCCAGCGCTCAGAGAGATAAATGACACATTGGAGAGGATTCAACAGATCTGTCAACCAGTGACACAGATTCTGCCACTCATACTGCACACACACACCCACACCCACCCACACCCACACACACACCCACCCACACCCACCCACACACACACACAACCCCCCAACACACACACATTTTTTGACCCCCCCGCCCGCCCACCAGTGGAGCCTTTAAATAGAGCTCCTCTCCGTCTCTTCGGCCTCGGTGATCACATCCCCGCTGCCCGTCTTCACAAGTTCTCCTCAACCCAAAACCAAGGTAGATACCAGCACGCACACACACACACACACACACCAGAGCTCAGAAACTATCTTACTGTTTATGAAAAGTTTGAATTTTAAAAAACACACAAATAATTTAAAACCCAACAAAATGGGCTCCAAGCTGCTTTGTGCTCTTGCATAATGTATGTAATGTATGTGGTGGTGCACACAATAATAATTTAAAAAAGTAATAATTAATTATAAAATATAAAGTAGTATAATGGTAAGAATATGAGTATAAAACCAACATTGGACGTTCTTTGTGTATGAGCATGTGTTGTCCTGCAGCACATGTGCAGACACAGGTTGGACAGCTGCAGACAGACAGGCTGTCATCTTAAACCTGATTGAAGTTTGTAACTTTTATTTTCATTCAAAAAACATCTGAAAATGTCTCAAGATTCATAACAGTTCATGGATTTTATTGCAACGTATTTAATTTGGTAAAATGTGTGTTTTTATCTGCTTAAAGTACGATTATATTCATAAAAGGAAGGTTTCCTCATAAGCCATATTTATTTTTGGTGCTTGAAAATTAAATAGTTGAAATTGAAAATATTAAATTATGATTTTTGAGTTTTCTGAACAATTTTTAAAAAATCTTTGTTTCTAAAACTCAAAGATTAATTTTTTTAAAGGAGAAAAGTAAATTATGAAGCAAATTATCATTATATTTCAAGACTTTGACACAGAGTTTGAGATAAAACTTTAGTGAAGACAGCTGTTTTTTACTGCATATGCAATAAATAAACTAAAACTAAACTCATAATTCAGATTAATAAGATCTGTAATGTTGTGAAATGACATTCAGAGATCATTTAAAAACCTGTTTTTGTAGTATCATAAAGGAAACTACAACCTTGTGTTGTAAACAATAAAATAACTATAATAAGTCTTTGTACATCAGCCTTTGTAAACCTGTCACTTTGTAATTATATATTTTTCAGGCTGACAACAAATAACTGCTTTTTTGAAGTTGCAGATTTAAAGCAGGTTTTCATGCTGACTTTAAAGCCAAAAGCAGGCTTAAGTTTGTCACTTCATAATGCAATGAAATTCTCTCCTTCACAAACTTTAATTAACAGTTCAGAGTTTTCACAGCTTCACAAACAGTGACTGTAACTAAATTCCTTTAAATCTTATCGTATCTCTGCACGCAGATTCCTTACAAACGTCAGGAATAATCACTTTTCTTAACATGGTCCGAGCACCATGTGCTTCCAAACAGCTGCAGACACCCCCTTCCTCCCCCCTCCTCCCCCACCCCCGGTTAGTAAAGTCCTGATTGGTTCACTGAAACTGGGTGTCTCTCACTGATGTTTCTGAGTGAGTGAGCCAGTAGATCCACCAGTTATATATTTCTGTAGATGAAGTATTTTGTTTCCTGTGCAGCAATTGTCTTTATTTTTTTGAAAGAGAGGTCAGAGGTCACAAAGACGCTTCAACAAGAATAGTTTCTGCAAACTTTCTCTCAACTTTTCACATGAAAATGGATCCCTGCAGAATGTCGGTGGGGAGAAAACACAACCGCTAGGCAGGCATTTAGGGGTGCGTACCTAGACTCACCAGGAGGTGGCGGTACTCAGTGTATCTGTGGGAACTGCAAACAGACAGAAAACAACTAATTTGCAACATTTATGAAAAAAGCATTTCAAACTGAAATCAACCAAAGAGAAAAACTCAAAGTTTTATACCAAAGAATGAGCTGAAGATTTTATTTTATTTGAAGTATTTTGATTCATATTTTCTGCCTTCGAAAATTCAAACTGACGAAATACAAACGCTAAACAACATAGCGTTACTTCAGCTCTGTTTAGTTCTTAATGCTGCAAATGTGCTGTCAAATCAACAAATTCAGTACAACATAATGAACGAAACTATCTTTACACCTTTAGTTGGAATAAAGAAAACAAACAGAAAACAAGGAAGAAACGTCAGTAAACGAGTGAATGTGTTGTTCAGTTTGTCTGTTTTATTTCCCTGCAGCATTTTTTGCACATTTTGTTTTTTTCTCTTTTCCAAAATACAAAGGGTTTTTTCTCTGAACACAAACGCTCAAAAAATAATTCAAAAAACCCCTTAGATTTATTTTCTTGAGTAAATTTCTTCCTGGTAGTGGCACTAGAGGAAAGGCAAGGTGGTCACCAAACGTATTAGGGTTTATCCTCTGGGGACAATGAACATCCTCATTGAATTTCATGGAAATCTGGTTAATATTTGTGGAGCTACAGCACTTTAGACCAAAGCTGTCCAACAGAAACATCATGCTGCTCACACAACAAAAAAGGACCTGGTAATGATTCAGTTTGACAAATCAGCAGAATATAAGCTCCATCTGTGAGCCTGAATCCTAATTATACTCTCAGAAACAAGTATAGAGTAGCCTCCTCATGGGTTTTTCTGCTTTCTCAGCCTTAAGTACTGCCAGAGCCACCTGCTTTCAGTGGATATCAGCTTCACATGAACAGATACCAACAGGCAGTAAAATTAGAACAGCTGAAGCTTTGTCCAACATTACGAGCCGGTTTCGTCTTTCAGTGGATGGTTTCCGTGCTGAGAGAGAAGAAAACGTTGTCCAAAAGATCAGAGGCAGTCCTGATTTCTCAGCAGTTCGTCTTATGAGGAACAATCCAATATTATCTTCATAGTGGAAACTCAGGACGGGAGGAAGAAACGCTAGTCTAATCTAACAAATCTTTGTAGTTCTTCAGATGGGAGTGTATCTATGTTCCCCAGTTCAATATTCCCATTGATTTTCCTGTGAAAACCTGTGGCCTAAACATGTTCTCCTTGGCACATATCTAGGTCCTATCCCCTGACCAATTGGTAATCCTAATCCCAACCAATCTGGTTCATCGCAAACACCAACCATCTTCACTTTAGGGTCAATTCCAGCCCAAACAATTGATGCGACTCCAACATCCTCGCCTTGGGATCAATCCCACCTTTGGACATCCTTGGATTCGTGATACATTGCTACCCCTACCCTGAACCCTAACCATAGGAACATAGGACCCTAGGTACATAAGAACATAGGACCCTGGGAACATAGGAATGACCCCCATTCAGATGCAGTGGGAACACAAACAGAAATGTTCAGAGGGGATTTTCAGTTCCTAGTTTAATTCCTCTGGTTTAATAGTTCCTGCAGTGTTTGGAGGCTTGCCAAGGTCTTATTTCCCCCGCCATAGTTTCGTAATGCACCAACAATATTTGGTATATTACCGTGACATTACTAAAAATACGTGTTTTTCTTCTTTGTTGGTGTCTGCAGCCTTCTATCAGTAAAAATGGAGCGTACCTTCATTGCTGTGAAGCCCGATGGCGTCCAGAGAGGACTGTGTGGCGAGATCATCAAGCGCTTCGAGCAGAGAGGCTTCAGGCTGGTGGCTGCCAAATTCATGCAGGTAACCATGACGACAGCTGGCCAGCCAATGTTTTCAAACCAGGAAGTTAAAATTGAAAGAACATGTAAAGGAAACCAGAGGACTAAATAAATGGTGACAGTTCATAAAGTCTTCCCCACAAAGAAACATTGAGAGAAAAAATATGATCTTAAACAACACTGAAAAGGTCTCAGATTAATAAATATACAGATATATTTATTAGATTTAATTTGAATACTGTGTGTATTATTATTATTATTATTATTATTACTGTATGATACAAGATCATATGTAAGAGAATTCATATATATCATATATATCACATTTATGTAAAAGCTTTTATATAAACTATGAAAGGGAATATTTTATCTTTTGCCACCCATTGTTCTTTCTCTCAAGGTCCTCACAAAGATAGAAGCACAGCACACACACACACACACACACACACACACACACACACACACAAACACACAGAGCAGCTGTTGAGTTGTTGAATGTCGCACTGAAGGACTCACAGTCACATACTCAGTGTAGTTATTCCCAGCTGTTCTGTGTGTGTGTTTGTTGGTGTTAATCCCACAGTGATATGACCTCCGCTGTCTGTGTGGATTAATACTCTACAGGCAGATAACAGCAGTGAGGATGAACTCAAACTGAGGTTATCAGACTTCAAACAACCAGTTTTACACTAAACAATAAAAAATAGAATAAAAATGGTGAGATATAGAGTTGTGTGTCATCGGCATAGAGGAGGATAAAAGAGATCAAATTTGTGGAAAATAAACCTAATAAAAGCAAGTACAGACAGGAAATTATGTAAATGAATGCTAAACAAGACTAACCACATCCTGACTCCAGTTCTGTACTACCTGTGAGATTGATATCTATCCGTTTCAAAGAGTTTAAGACTTAATTTGTGATCAGGTATAAATATTCTGTACACACTAAAAATCACCAAATCATCAAAAGTGACCGTGTGTGGATTTGTTCATCTGTGTAATCACATATTAAACATGATTAAATCTGTGTTATTAATCATTTATTAAGTGTTTATACACCAGTTACAAACATATCACAGTCAAAGTTATACAACATTAATAAACCCTGTTTGTGCCTACATTAAAGTGTGTTATAAACCGTTTATTAAGTGGTTATAAATGCTAAAAGAAAATTCTTTATTATTTCATATGCTGTCAGATAACTGTACGTAAGGAAACTTTCTCCCACTGTGTCTTTGGATTAATATTTTGTATTTGGTGTGTGTTCAGGCATCTGAGGACCACATGAAGAACCACTACCTGGACCTGAAGGACATGCCTTTCTATGGTGGACTCTGCAAATACATGTCCTCTGGACCCGTCCTCGCCATGGTAACCCACCCCACACACACACACACACACACACACACACACACACACATATACACATATAGAATAAACACACAGAGACATCCTGCACATCTCGGGCACTCAAATCACTCAGATATCTTTCTCTTTTTATCTCTATCCACGTCATCAACAATCCATCACACCTCTCTCTCTCTCTCTCTCATTCTTTATGCACTCGCTCACCCAGCAGTTGTCCCTCTCTTCACACCCTCTTTGTTTTCAAGGTCTCTCTCCTTTTATGGAGCTGATAGTCGATCGCTGTCAGGATGTGTGAGAGGTGACCAACATAATATAGATTCCTCCTAAAGCATTTTTCTGAATGTGCGTCCAACTATCGACAGTGATGGAAGTATTCCAATGCTTTACTGAAGTAAAAGCACTAAACCGCCCTGTAAGAATACTCTGTATCCCTACAGAGATAGACCTTTAGTTCAACCAGAAACAGCCGGAATATCACTATCACTCTCCACCAGACTCCAGAGAAAAAAGCACTAATTTTACCTCACAGATCATCATAGCATTGTAACGCCTCCCCGAGCACACATGTGACAGGTGTGTTGGTGTGTTTGCAGGTGTGGGAGGGTCAGAGCATTGTGAAGCTGGTCAGGATGATGCTGGGTGAGACCAACCCTGCTGACTCCAAGCCTGGCAGCATCCGTGGAGACCTGTGCATCAACATCGGCAGGTGAGTGAACACTAACTAACACACACACACACACACACACAAACTCACTGCACTTTTTCTGTATCAGTTAACTCTTGTGCTACAAATCAGCACTAAATGTTAAATGTTACGTATCCTACATATAAACTGACAATAACATAACTAAATATTGACTGATCGACTTTGTGGAAGCACAGTTCCCCTACAAAATATGAGATAATGAGTCATAAATTATTTCTTGCATTGTTGGCCTTCCATAATCTGATGGAACATCATGTAAAGTTTATTTAATGAAACACACATCATGGTCCTTTTGAACTTTATTTTTTAGTTAACATATTAATGTACAGTTTTGATCACATTATAATAATCACTGACTCACAGTCTCATATCAGAGCTGTTCGTTGTTCCACTGACCTTCCTCCTCTGTTCCCTCAGGAACATCATCCACGGCAGCGACACCCTGGAGAATGCCAAGAAGGAGGTCGACCTGTGGTTCAAGGCCGAGGAGTTCGTCGCCTACACCCCCTGCGGCCAGCCCTGGCTGTACGAGTAAACTGGCCAATCACAGACCAGTAAACTGCACCCAACTGGACCCCACTGACCCTGTCCCTGTCACATTCGTCGCCCCACCCCCCCACAGTCGATCCTCTGACATGGTCTTCATTGATCAATCCCAAACATGTAGCACTTATCAATAAAGTCTCATGTTAACAACAACTGTCGAAGTCTCTGAGTGTTTCTGAGTGTTAATGACATTCCCATCAGCCTCAGCTGAACAAACGTTAGCATGCTAACCATACACTGTATACCTCCAACCCCCGCAGACAAAGACTGGTTTAAAACTCCTACCTACAAGGCACAAGCCTTTTGCACTATTTATATTTAATTTCCACTTTAGTAGTCTAGTAGTTTTAGTTTAGTTTTAGTCAAGTTTAATTTTCGGCTTATATTTTACACTCCATGTCCTACTTGAACAATGCATAGTGTATATACTTTAATTTATAGTTTTATATCTTCTAATATTAATAATATTAGTAATATTTTTATTGTGATATTCTTTGCCCTATTGCTGCTGTGTCAACCTGAATTTCTCCTCAGGGGGGTAAATAAAGGAATATCTTATCTTATCCATCTTGGCAGTCCTGACTCTACCGGCTCTGCGGACTGAATGAAGCCCACCTGTGACCGCACCCACCTGTCACTCAAAGTGGCCACGCCCTCAATAATGCAAAACTTTAAGCATTAATATAATTTAAATAGGTGAGTTGTATATAAATTCACCCTGTATAGTTGTGATAAACGGAGAAATTATCTATAAAGACCAAAAGGCTGTAAACATGTTTATTTCTGCCGTAAAAGCCAGCCTCTAGTGGCCATTAGAGGTAATGCAGGTTTTGTTTGCCTCAGTGTTGCAGTCACAGAGTTTGCTGTCAATGCCCCGTTTACATCCACAGTATCTCATTACTGTTGTTCTCTGGGTGTTTAACTACAGATAGTTAGTTGGATATGTCCTGCTAGTTGAATATCTGTTTTAAAATGAATGACAGAATTCCGATCAGTCTCCAACGTACACATTGCTAATGCTAGAATGTTAGCATATGTGTGTTCTTAAAAAAGTTTTTAACAAACAAACAAACAGGAGGAAATAGTGCATTTCTTGGGGACTATTTTCAGCAGTGGATTAATCCACAGTCAACAGTTTATGTTGATATAACGACACAAACTGTTGACTGAGATGTAGTTTTACTGCCGGTGGGTGTGTGCTTGTCATTCTGTACGAGAGGCTGCTTTTAGCGCGCAGAGGTAAAATAATCGAGCTTCAGTCGTTGGGCTCCACATTACACCCATGCTGACAGGGGAAAACGAACTCTAGAAAAGAAACATCAGCTGAAACCTACCCCCCTTGAGCAGCTGACCGAAACATCCCAAACATCAGGAGACCCTGCTGACCTCAGATCTGCTGGGTCCAGGATGGGAACACATCAGGCTCAGATCCAGATCCTGAATGTGAGGAGCCGGATCCAATTTACACTTTTAATACTTAATCTGCACACGTGTTTTGCTGATGACAATCACACTTACCTCTGTAATTAATTAGCTGTTGCAGGGATGATACTAACTTGGGTTACATCAAATATTACATTGCATTAATGAACAATGCTGGTCGGAGATTCAGCCCCAGCAGGCAGCAGCCTGCACTAATGCCACCATTGGTTTTAAGAGTCCTCTTTGTCCCACTTTATAGTCCTAACATGGTGTTCCTGCGCTCTGCTTTAGGATTCTATCAGCTGGTTTCACTCTTCATTTTTAAATTTTATTTAATAGATGTGAAATTAGTTGCCAGGAACATCCCTTGCTCAGTGGTTTCCAGCCTTTTTCTAAAACTGACTATATTTTCTGTATGTTTCATATTCTATTAATCAGTATCAATAACAGTAGAGAACAGCTGATAAACTGAACAATGAACCCAGACTGTGAACTCAATAACTGCCGGAAGTTTGTGGAAAACCAGAGATTTTATTATTTCCTGTGAATATTGATCAGAGATGTGTTTTTTGGATATGTTTTGTAATGTTTTATCTGTCTGTATTGTGTATTTTGTAACTAACAATCATAAATCTAAAACTATCTAAACTTAATGAAAAAAACGATTCTTCTTACACCCATTAAAATCAAGGCTTTGGTGGCCGATTTCATCATGTATCGTTATTATAACTCAACATTATGAAAAAGGACGTAAAGTTCTTAAAGAAGAACTACTGCAGAGTCAACCACGAGGTACTGAAATAAAAGACACAAATAATGCAGAACATGATAACTTCATTCTCTTCTCATAACTTTTTTATTGCATAAAAAATGTAAAGTGATTCATCTAAATGTAATAATTTCTTCACAATCATGCTGCCAAAAATTGCACAATGTATTAAAAAAAAGCTTCATGAAAGTTAACATCAGTACGTAACTACATTTCTTTTGTCATACACTTAGTATATAGATTTATATCTATATAGAGATTTTTTAAAAACATTTGTTTTGATAAGAGCTCAGTAAACATCATGTTCACAGCACGAACATGTGGACCAAATGGACATTAACAGACACAAATACATTCAAATATATTCATTCCAATGGCAAATGTATTTAAAAGAGAAATAAATAAAACCTCATCAGTCTTGGTTCGGTCTTTTCTGTTTTTTGTCCGCTCTGTCTTGCAGGTTTTGAAGGCTGCCTGTGAAGTCTGCATTTACAGATCGGATAACGGCTAAAACACAACACAAAAGCTTCATTATTGGCCATTTTGAAAACGACTGCCGTACCAAAGGAAGATCACATAATGTTAATAAACGCAGCCGAAGTTGCCGTAAGAACCAAGGGCGGCCGTGATTGCTAATAGTTCAGGAATTACCACGTTATGTAAGTTATAAAGTTTTCTGTGATCCAGGGTTGGGCAACTAGACGAAGTTTCTCATTCTGAGATGCTAAGTCTTTATTGTGAGATGCTAAGTCAATTTTTTGAGAATGTTTCTCATTATGACTTAATGTTTTTTTTTTTTTGTCACATTGGCGGCAATGGGCTTCCATACTTCAAACCCCACAGAAACCCTATAAAGCCCATGAAGTCATCGTTCCAATTGCTGATATACACACATAACATCACAAACTGACGAGGAAGATCATCAACTTGCAAACATGAATCCTTAAACTGAGCAGTTTCACCTTTAACACACACATCGAAAATGTTCTCCGTATACAAAATCTATCGCAAACTGCTGCGTCCAAAATACAACTTCTTCCCCTTCTGTCAAAATCGTTCCATAAAAACTTTATCAAACGTTAATATATCATCGATAGATAGCACCGTAATACAAAGAGGACAGTTTGACATTATTGGAGAGTCACGTACAAAAAGACAAAAACACTTAACAGACGACACACTAACACAGTAGTGCGAGTAACAGGTGTGAAGTTTAAAACAGCTACTAGATCAGTGTGGAAGATACACATACACACACACACACACACACACACACACACACACACACACAGCCCTATAACAATTGATTTGTGCGTTATCATCAAGCCTTTGAGAAAACAGGCACCTTGTGTGGGATTAGTATGGAAGCTCAATTCTGTCGAGAAAAGACAAGAAAATCTGACAAAAACAAAAAACTAAATCCCAATTATGAGATAATGAGTCAGAACTTTGACAAACGCACCTCTGACACTTCACGCCATTGTCCTTATCTTTTCTTTTTTTCTTGGCAGAAATGAGCTCCCATAGATTAGATTAGACAGGATTAAAAAAGACCAGTTTAGATTATAATTTAATCAGCAGTGTTAAATTTTGCACCGAATTTTGATTTTGTCGTTTTAGTTTAGTTTTGGTTATTGTTGATCTCTACTTCTTGTTAAGTAAGTTCACTTTCTCATTATGACTTACAGAATCTTTTTTTCTGTCACACTGGCAGAAATGGGCTTCCATATTTTGCACACAAAGTCCGTTTTTCTTTGTCTAAAATTGTCGCATGTTAAAAAATAAATACGACCTCACATTGAACCAATTATATTTACACACCAACTCCTGAAAACCCGATATTCCTGTTTTCTTTTTCTAACTGTGAGACGACCACAAAATCATCCTCACAGCTCCGTCTCGTATTGTGAATTTCCAAATCTAATATAACAACTCATCGGATTCAGTTTGGAAGGTTTCTACATGTAACAAATTTAATCGAATTAAGGATAAAAAAGAAAACATCAGAAAAATGTCAACTTGATGTGCAAGGGCCGAGAAAAAAATGACATTTTGCGTTGAGAAGCTGACATTTAACATACAAAGTTAACATCATATTACCTTTTTATAATTTCATGTTTTATCCCAGCAGTTCTGTTGCTGTTTGTTGAATAATTTCCGATCGGACTATTAATGATTTTGTCCATAAAGTTTTGTTAACCAATGTTAATTTAATTGATAACGTTCATTTGTTTTTGTTCAATAACATTTTTCAGCTTTAAAGTTACCTTTTATTTAGGTTTTCTAATTTTCTGTCAGTTTTTCATTGACAAAATTAAAATGACTAATTACAATAGATTGTCGTTTACTCTGTAGTTGTGTGGTCAGATGTAGCTGTACTGTCGTCAAGCCACATTCACTGAATATTACAAATAGTTGTGGACCTCCTTCTGATCACATCAGGGATGATAATGGAGAGATTTGGGTTGTGGTCATTATAATTGCGTCCAGAGACACAAAAAAGGGCTGGAGCTTGAATCAAATGCACACATTCAAAATTGTAGAAAAAAAATCACTCATGGCATTTATAAAGGACATTACTGCCATCTTATTGTGGCTACAAACTCCTGACGTGTTCAGATTTACACAGGCACAACTAACACTCAACATCACAGATAGAAAAGGTTTCAATCAAGTGGCGCTGACATTGTCGAGCCGTTACTGTCGGCACCAGCAAACGTAATCCGACACTTTCCCTCAAATCTTTGTTCAGCCGCCTTCACAGAAACACACGTTCAAAGGCATCTTTTTCTTTTTTCAGTTTGGCCGTCCGAACATACAGAGGCGGCGGTTTCCTCTCTTTTCTGAAATGCTCCATAATGTGCTATCTTTAGCACGTTAGCATGCTAATCTTTAATCTGAACTCAGCTGGGAATAGGGGTGTTTTGTTGCTGCTTGTTATTAAATTTCCAGGCAGACTATAGATAATTTAGTCCATATATCTTTTACTTTTGTAAACTAATGTTAATTTAATTGTTAATTTGTCCATTTTTATATATTTTATATATATTTTATTGTTTCCAAAGTTACTTTTTATTTAGCTTTTCTTAAATCCTCTCCTTAATCTCCATAATGTGCTAACTTTGGCACAGTAGCATGCTGATATGTTAGGAGGACTGTAATGAGTCTGCTACCGTGTTAGCATGCTAACGTTTAATCTGAACTCAGCTGAGAATAGGGATGGGAATCGAGAACCGGTTCCAAATCGTCTGATCCATCGGAATCGTATGCCTCCGAACTTATCAATTCCTTTATCAAACAAAGCGTTTTCTTACTCTGTTTCTACACTTTGTTTCGATTTGAAGACAATAAAACTGTTGCGTTCGTTGATACTGAATACCTGTGTATGCAGGAATCAATAAGGGAATCCATAAAGAATCAACAATGACACTAGCATCAATACAATCTTATCAATTCCCTTCCCAAAGTCTGAAGTAATTACGGTCATAAGTACGAAACAACTTTACTTTGGTGAATGCAATGCCCTCCTGTATATGATAAAGAACTTAAATCTACCATATTTAATATGGCATGGGATCAATAAAGTTTATCGTATCTTATTTGTAATACAATTAACTTTTTTAGAACAGTTTAATAATCTGATAATAATAATTATTACTAGAATCTTTTACAATCAAATATACTCTTCAGCGTTTTTTAAATAATCTCTATTATACCATATTATAACATTTTGTTTTTCCAACTTTTAAAAGATTCTTTTAATCATTAATAAACTTTTTGTGAGGTATCAATAGTTTTCACGTGAAGACATAATTACTGTTAGCTGCTAAACTACAATTAACTTTTATTTATTGAGGGAAGTATCTTCATCAACACCCTGCTTCACATTTATAAGTTCCACACATCAGACCATAGAGCTGCCCAGTATAAACACTGGTGACTACTGGAGACGTCCCAGTACAACTTTCAGTGAAATATTTTTAAAATAAAACAGGGAGTAAAAATCAGAGGAAGCCAGAATCTCTAGACTCTCACACTGCAGCCGCCACAATAATGATAATAAAAACAATAATAGTTTACAAAGAAATTAAGTATCTGTCTTCATTTATTAATTATTACTGATCTGTGACACTATATTGGTCATCAGTTCTTTCTGAATATCAAATAATGTTAAATATAAAGCTGGAAGTTGTTCAATACCAGAGTTTCAGTAGCGAGGGGATGTTTTTTGTTTTCATTAAAAAAAAGAAGCCAATGTTGTCAAATGTTAAAGGTTGTACAATAGAGACATGATTTAAGAGGCAAATGCTACAAATATATCACTTTAATAACCTGTGAACTTATTAGCAACTGAGCTAACAAGCTTGCTAACTCACAGTTAGCTTTAAAGCTAGCTTGGAGAGCTTTTGTTCCCCTCTTCAGTTACTCTGATGAGTGTCTGATGAAGAAAAAAACAGTAAAGAGGAAATATAACTGACCAACTACCCCCAATAGGTTCCTGCCTGGCTAGCGTGTTAGCAGTAAGCAGCTACTGGCCAACTGTGCCAACAGCCCATCTTTTCGAAACCATAGTCCGAAAAATGTCTCATTGGACCGAAAGCCAATTTGTCTGACAGCCTGTTGTCTGAAAACAAGCAGCCATTTCTCCAAAGTATTTTCCAGAAATCCAAACACTCCCTGGAGGTTTTTGCCCAGAAGATCTTTTTGAATTTGGATGTGTTTCATCATCATGGTAACAATAATAAACACGTGGTTAAACGGTCGCAGTTTAGGCATCAAAAGTACTTGGTTTAGGAAAGAGCGCAGTTAGGCTTAAAAGTACTTCAGTTAGGTTAAAGTTGGTGATACCAGAGTGCGAGTGATGGGCATTTGTTTTTGGAAAAACAGGCCGTCAGTCCAATGGGACATTTTTCAGACAATTTGGTTTTCGGAATAATGGAATGACTCCAACTAAAGTAACTCACAGACTAACCATGAGAGGAGTCACTGTATCACTAAGAACCAATCTTAGGTAAAATAACTGTTTTATCACTCTTACATTTTGTACATTATTAGACTTTTGGGGCTTTTGGCGGTCCTGAAACTCAAGTATTGAATCAAACCAGTACTGAACATTTTAAACAACCTACATTAATCATTAGTCATTGTTTGGACATCAATGAACTGCAGTTGCTCTGACAGAACCCTGTAGCTAACAGATGTTTACAACAAAAAGTATGTTTCTTTGCCGATGAGGAGGACGTATCTTCATCCAAACTTCACTCACATTTGGCTGGTTTTAAACTTTCCAACAAACGGATGCTCAATACATCGGAACAATATACTGCAGCTAATAGATAATCTCATCGTTTTAAAGCATTTCTAACTGATTCTGAAATGACGCACACAGTCATCAGTGGTTCAAAAAACGAAACCAATTAACTGCTGTGGTTCTAACAAGGTTCTCGTTTCCAGAATCCAAACCGCAGCACTCGCACACACATTAACACTCACGCATACAACGTTTTTAAATGACTGCTAATCTCAACATGACATTACACAGCATCCAGTATATTATTATTATTACGTCAAGAGGTTTGACCCTTGAACACACCACATGAACACGTACAAACAACAAAGATCTTGGCATTAAAAAAATCATCATAAAAAAGTTTCTCATGTTTTTTTTTTCCTGTTGATTCCTTTTTTTCCTCCGAGGAACCAAAGATGATTAACGCTGCTGTCCTCCTTCCTCTTCTTCTTTTATTCTGGTCTTTTTTGCCCTTGTTGCTCAGTCAGAAGAGTCTAACAGAGTGTGCAGTTAAACATTTTCCCTCACTGTCAAACTGGTATTTTGTTCTTGGTTAAGTCAGAAAAGGGAGATGAGGGAGTTTGGGACATGAAAAGTAAGGACCCGGTCAGACCAGCATGAGCTCAATTCATTTAAAAAGAAATGACACGGATTAAAATCTCTTGAATAAGCTGTGTTTAGTTTTAATCCTGTTAGCAACCGAGCTAGCTATCGTCTTTATTGGCAGTTGACAAACTAGCTAGCTTGGTAGACTACTGCGGCTGGCTAATGCTAACATGTTCCAACAGACTTTTAGAACAAAAAGCAACAATAACGTTAAATTCTGAGAATAATTTTGACAAAACACCTTCAGTAAAACAATTAACTGTAATTAACAGACCGTTAACCGTTCCTGTGTCCACTAGGCTCCAATCAAACTATCTGACAAACCAACTTCAGCAAGAAATCACAAGCTTTTGGTTGGTGCTAAAGCAGAAATCACAAGCTTTTAGTTGGTGCTAAAGCAGAAATCACAAGCTTTTGGTTGGTGCTAAAGCAGAAATCACAAGCTTTTAGTTGGTGCTAAAGCAGAAATCACAAGCTTTAGGTTGGTGCTAAAGCAGAAATCACAAGCTTTAGATTGGTGCTAAAGCAGAAATCACAAGCTGTTGGTTGGTGCTAAAGCAGAAATCACAAGCTTTTAGTTGGTGCTAAAGCAGAAATCACAAGCTTTAGGTTGGTGCTAAAGCAGAAATCACAAGCTTTTGGTTGGTGCTAAAGCAGAAATCACAAGCTTTAGATTGGTGCTAAAGCAGAAATCACAAGCTTTAGGTTGGTGCTAAAGCAGAAATCACAAGCTTTTGGTTGGTGCTAAAGCAGAAATCACAAGCTTTTGTGATTGGTGCTAAAGCAGAAATCACAAGCTTTAGATTGGTGCTAAAGCAGAAATCACAAGCTTTGGTTTTAGATTGGTGCTAAAGCAGAAATCACAAGCTTTTAGGTTGGTGCTAAAGCAGAAATCACAAGCTTTTGGTTGGTGCTAAAGCAGAAATCACAAGCTGTTGGTTGGTGCTAAAGCAGAAATCACAAGCTGTTGGTTGGTGCTAAAGCAGAAATCACAAGCTTTAGATTGGTGCTAAAGCAGAAATCACAAGCTTTTGGTTGATGCTAAAGCATCTAGATTGTAGAGCTAGCCAGCTCTCTAACTGGCAGCTAGCTTGATGGGCTACTGTAGCTAGCTAGCATGTTAACAGTTAGCCTTCTCAAGTACTCATACATGCAGCGTCATAGCTAGAATCACATTTTATTTACTTTAAAAATAATTTCAATAAAAAAATGTGGGGAAAATTGGCTAAATACATTTAATTTTTCTATTCAATATAATGAGTCTAAAACAAAGTGAATTTCCCGCAAATGTTCTGGTCTGACCGGGCACCGAGAGAAAGACTGAGGAGTAAACACTGTGGATGTTGAGTTGGAGGAAGGTCAGCAGAGTCGTGTTCACAGAGGATAAAAAAAGGGTTTTGGACTGAAGCGTAATGCATCATTTAGTGTGTCCAAAAGATAAAAATAAAACCTGAACTTATCACAGTAGATGATTTCATGAGTATTGCAAGAGATGGATGAAGGAAGAGAACAATGGATGACGCCTACTGGTCCTGGCTGCTGAAGAATTCTCCAGAGGATCCGTTGGTTTCTGTTTCAGTCCGTTCAGAAGATAATTCAGTTCCTTCCAGGTTCTCTTCTTTAATCTGTGAAGCTACAGAAACAAAGAGGACATCTAGGAATATTGTACTTTTTACTTCACTACACTTATCTGACAGCTTTAGTGCCTTTACAAGATTTAGCTTATAAAATATGATGTTTTGTTGTAAATCAATCTACCCAACAGTTTATACAAGTACAGCTGAAACCATTAGTCCGTTAATCAATTAGTCGATGGACAGACAACTATTTTTAAGTTGTTAAAGCTTCTATACGTAACTTTCATTAAACTTTAGTTAACAGCGCCACCAGTGGCTATTCAGTGAACTGCATCCTGGGCTTAATGGATCAATAATCAGCATATGGATCCATAATGAAAATAATCCTTTAATAGTTGAAAATGAACTCCAGTGATATGATAATAGTGTGTGTACCTGCCCCCCCCTCCGTGTTCGGGCTGCTCTCGGGGTCGGCGGAGGGGGGCTGGGCCGCTGAGGCAGGAGTAGGGGGTGATGGGTAATCGGGCGGAGTCTCGTTCTCGTCTCCCGATAGGCTCCTGGGGACGCCGGTTACCACGACGCCGGAGAGGCTGACGGGTCGCTTAGCGATGGGCAACTTCCTCTCTGAGAGAAGAAAGAAAGAAGACAAGTCAGTGAAAACAGGCGTAAATAAACAATTATATGTATTATTTTCAGATTTTTTACGCTTTCGTCTTAATTTCTGTATGTTTATGGGCGTTTCTGATAATAATTTTTTGTTTTGGTATCTACAAAAGCTTGAAAGTGCTTTAAAAATAATATTATTGTGATTTATCAAAATCTGTAATTGAAAAAAACAATCTCCTTTATGCATGCTCCTTTTTGCAAACATTTAATCTTACAACGTATAAACCAAATTATTAATTATTATATTCATGTGGTTCATTCATCATTCAGACAGAAATGTGAAGCTGCAGCAGTAAGTAAAGAAGTAAAGAATAATGAAATCAGCCATTTTATTAATTCAATTTATTTCATATATAGAAATTATTTAAAAATACAATTTCAACAAATGTGTTGATAAATAATAATTTTAAAGTCAGTGTAAAGGAGATTTGTCCCAATGCTGGTGATTTAATATTGTGAAATATTCCACAATATAAGATATTATAACTGCGACCACAGTTTAATGTAATCTGATGTTTTACATTCTGTCGTGTCTTTTTATAAATTAATGTATAAACTTTTCTGTTTTTTGAGACTTACTCTTCTTCTGTCCTTTGTACTGCTGGGATTTCTTCCTCTGTTTGGATGCTGCTGACTGCAGATCTCTGGAGCCTGAAACACATTTTATTTTACAAACAGGAAACATATAAAGTTATTTAAAGATAACTCGCTCACTCCCAGGTACCGGGTCATTCCACCCTATCAGGGTGTGTGTTACCTGCGTTGACAGCAGGAGGCTGCAGCTGATACCCGGTCAGCTGACACCAGCCGACCGGGTACAGGTCCGGCGACTCGCAGTCCACCCACTGATCGTACTCGTCCTCCCAGCCGTCAAAGTGTATCCGTAGCAACCTGTGGACGATGCGGGTCACCGTGGCGACGCAGACCAGCCTGGGCTCCATGAGGTCCACGGCCTCCAGCTTCATGCCGGGACGGAAACCATGGTTAGGGACGTCCTGACGGAGGACAGAGGACGAATCAGGGTTCGTTGATGAGGATGGATGTTGGTCTATAAAAGATCCTACTGATTTATTTTTGGGTTTCGTGTTTTGTGTCCATTTGTGTTTTTTTTTAAATCCACAAATAAATTAAATCAACTCAAAAGAGCCCAAAGTGATGTCTTCAGACACAAAAAAGCATTTAAGACACTGGCACCATAAAATATTTTGCTTGTAAACTTACTTAAAGGTTATGAATACGAAGGTGTTGCAGTGGAGCGCCACAATCTCAGACCTAAACAAACAGGCGCTGAGGCCCACCAGACTCCATTCACAAAACCAGTCATTTTATCTAAGCTAGCAGATAATTGTAAACACACTTCAGACTGGACAGAAACAAAATCTTTGTTAGTCTTTCCAACAATCTAATGCTGGTTAGGTCAAAATAAATCATTAATTAAATAAGAATTTATTTGCCAAACGGACTGCTATGGCGGCAAAGTAATCCCTTTGGACAAATCCACTCAAAGTTTGTTCACTAACAGTAGTTGTTGTTTGTTCCACTAACAGTAGTTGTTGTTTGTTCCACTAACAGTAGTTGTTGTTTGTTCCACTAACAGTAGTTGTTGTTTGTTCCACTAACAGTAGTTGTTGTTTGTTCCACTAACAGTAGTTGTTTCTGCCACTGACAGACTCAGGTTGTTATTGTCAGTGTCTGACAGTATTATGGAAAGGATCCCTACAGAGATAGACCTTTAGTTTAACCACAAACAGCCGTAATATCACTATCACTCTCCACCAGACTCCAGAGACACAAACACTTATTTTACCTTCAGATCATCGTAATTTCATTAAAGTGGACAGAAACAGAATGAAACTCATTAAACCGCCTGTTAAACAATCTTATCAGTGTTTAGTCTGACCTTGTTGAAGAGGTTGACGGGAGCAGCCACAGACTTGGTCTCCTTCAGATACTCGAACCATCTGAAGGGAAGGTTGGTGTAACCTGACACACACAAACACAGAGAAGATATATTAGATTCACTTTAATAACTTTACTCATTTATTATAAAACATTTGTGGGTTTATTAAAATTTTGCTTTCATTGAAGTGTGGAGACAAATGGTTTGAAAATATCCAAAATGAAAACGGTGTATTTGGTTGTATTGTAGGTTAAAGACGCAGCAACTGTGGTTTGATGAGGATGATCCAATGTGGTTTTCACATAAACTGGTGAATCTCAGAGAATTTGTAATATTTTACTTACTTTAAATAACTTTCTAATCTCTGACAATATTCTTGTTTTTTCTCGTAACTTTGAGATTTTTCTTGTAAATTTACAACAATTCTGTTTGTTGAATTGTGGACTTTGTTGCAGACGATGACGTCCTGAAGACTTCAGTTGTCTTTTCTCCGTGGACATACTACCTCTGGGGGGGGTCAGCTCGATGCTGTTGATCTCACAGAAGCCGGAGGGGAAGATGGAGGGAGAGGTGGAGTGATAACAGAACCAGTCTGAACCGTCGGCCGCCTCCGAGCCGTCGATACCGATCATCAGGTACCCGTCTGCCAGGACCTGATGGAGAGAGACGACAGGCGGTTTATGGACCGAACCCGGAGCCGGTGCGCTCGGTGTCGGCCCTCAGGCGGCTCTCACCTTCCTGACTGTGGCCACGCAGATAGCAGACAGGTTCAGAGGGTCGATGGCTTCCAGCTTCATCCCATCTTCAAACCAGTGTCCGCTCTGATCCACCTCCTTCACCTGCACAGGTACAGAACAAACGCTGGTCATAGCTCTCCTCAGGATGGTGCAGCGGCCCGTAGAGCCAGCGCTAACTTGTTGGCTAACTCAAAAAACCATGTATCCACCATTTTACAGCTGCTTCTTTAACAACGTAAGCTTACGGGGAAAAGTCTGTTTGTGCCAGTGTGCCGATTAAACAGAAGTTTAAATTTAGACAGTCAAATAGTCTAAAAGGAAGAAAACGCTGTTGCACTGCAGGTGATGTTGTTGTTGCTGTTGTTGTTGATGTTGTTGTTGTCGTTCTCACCTTGGCAAACAGCTGCCCGGGAGCATCCATCAGACCACCCAGCTTCTTCGACACATCTGCAAACACACACACCTTCATCATCACACCCACTGCTCATTAATCTGCTGCCACCTTACATCAAACTAGGGGCTCGCCAAAAGCTTCACGGAGGGTTACAAGGCCCTGGTTTTAGGACGAGTGAGAAACCCTAAAAAATTTACACAGTTGGAATAAATCTCAGCATTTCATTCATATCTTTGAGGAAAACTAAATTAAACCGATATTTTTTAAGTTTTGATTATTTTTTAAGAGTCTCGGGCTTCATTAGAAAAGTTCAACCAACCAACCAAAGAGCTGAGAGAACAATGAGCAGAAACAGTGAATCTGTCAGAAAAGAAGAATATTAAGTCTGTATGATTGTTAAAAATAATAAAAACACAGAATACAGACAGAGAATTGAATAAAATATCAGGAAAACTCATCTCTTATCAATATTTATATTCAAATCACTCAGCACTGATCAATCAATAATGTCTTCCTTTTTTGTCACTGAATAAAAGAAACCAAAGTTGTAGAATGTGAAGTTAATATTTTTAAGTACATTTTTTTTTTTTTTTAAATGCAGTCTGGTGAAGTGTACAGGCCCAGCGCCACCCGGTGGTTGGAGCTCATTAAACCCACCAGATCGTTTGAAGCGGTGTCCGATGGATCGGGACCAGCCGATGCTGTGGATCAGAGGACTGTACATGTGACACCAGAAGTCGTCCGTCCCGTCTTCACACTCCTCGTACACCAGACGGAGCCGACCGCCGATCACCTGCAACGACACACACACACACACACACACACACACACACACACACACACACACACACACACACACACACACACACACACACACACACACACACACACACACACACACACGTAAACACCAAACACTTCCTCTGGCAGCAGACACTGTGTGAGAGAGTCTCACCTGTTCAACCAGAGCCACCCGAGTGCGACACAGGTGAGTTTTATCCACCACCTCCACCCTCATCTGCTTCTTAAAGGGGACCTGCATACTGTCCTGGACCTGAGGAGGACGAAGAGGAAGAGGAGAGACTTTTATAAAGCGTATAAAAAGCTCCAACAACACCTCACATCCGAAGACTTTAGATCCATCGTATATGAGATCAGAGCCAGAGAATGGGTTATGTACTGAGGCCAAAGGGACTGACAGCACAAATCACTCTGAATCTGATCTTTTCTATTCTGACCTTTTTTCTATGTGGTCCATTCAGATCCAGGTCTAATTGTTTTTGTTACTTCAGTGTGAACAGTCAGATCAGAATTCATGTGACTTTTATGTCACTCCACATCAACATTCTTCAGCACCGAGTCTACGTTTACACTGGAGTCTGATACGTACCACATTTAACGAATAGTGTGAACAGCCAAACCTCGACCTGACCTTGGAGGAGAAGTCTGGCGGCAGCGTTTTGGATCCTGTCAGTCTTTTGATCAGAAACGTCTTCCAGTTGTTGAACCTGTGCAGGATGGCTGAAAACACACACACACACACACACACACACACACACACACACAGTCTCATTTCAACAGCCAATCACTAGACAGCGTTTACCCCCCTCTTTGGGCTGATCTCAGAAGTACAGATATAGAGAATGATCAGTCGGCTGATTATCTGAGATAAACCTCGTCAGTGTGGCTGCTGTGGAACAAAGTTAGTGCTCCTCTTTCTGAGTTTTGGGAACGGATGATGAAGTAAGTTTGGAGCTCTGTACTGTTGGTATAAAGCATCCTGCTGTAAACCTAAATGTCCTCAGTCACATTAGTATTTAATAAATGTTAACACTTTTCCGAAATGCCTCTTCAATACGTAAACATATGGGGGTATAATAAATTAAACCAAGAAACAAAAATGAGTAAGCAGCAGGTCACTGTGTACACGCTGTCCTGACACATTCATGGTTTTCATGAACATTTAACCAAAATCCTCAAACCTGGTTTTACCTCTTCAGCCTGACTTAGTGAAACCTCCAGGAAGCTGTGACTAGACCAGATCAGGCCTCACTTTTTCAGTTATCCCTGATTCTTTTTCGTGAAACAGCCCTCTGCTGTACAACTTTCATTAGACTGAACTGGTTGAACAGGATCTATCGGATAAAGGATCCACAGGTGGGAGTTTTATTTATGTAACCCAAAAATCAAAGTCAGCCTCAGCGGGCTTTACAATCTGTTCAACATTCAACACCTGCTGTACTTAACACCCTCAATCCAAGTCAAAACTCCTCCCAAAAAACATATTTTAACTGAATAAAAAGCTGTACTGTAATCACACCAGGAACTAAAGAACACAGATATCTTAAAGACAGAGGTACAAAAAGTACAAGTAGTGCAACTATCAAGTGTCATAAATCAGAGGAAAGCGATTTATACATGGACTATATGTGCTGTCAATCAATCAGCAGGGTTCAGACAGGAGGTTCTTACTCTGAGGGGGGACCAGAGGTTTTCCTCCAGCAGCGCACCAGCCGACCGGGTGGATGTCCGGCACGCACAGGTTCAACCAGAAGTCTCTTGTGGAGTCGCTGTCGAAGCCCTCGTACCTCAGCAAGGCCTTAAAACCTGCAGACAGACAGCAGCAGCACAGACTCTGTGAGGTTACACTGTGTTGCTGCTTGTTCTGACACGTTCACAATCATTACCGCTGTTTAACAGATTATAATCAATACAGTAATAAACTCTATGGACATTATGATCTTTAAATTAAAATCAGAAACATGAGACGACTCGTACCAGCCAGTTTGACGATGCCAGCGATCCAGTAAACCTTCATGGGCAGACTGCTGTCAGTGTTTGGGACTTCGACTCGTACGCCTTCGCTGATGTCGCTCCACGACTTCCCCATCGCGACCTAAACAACCAGCAAATAAATAAAACAACAACAAATAAGTCACTAACTGACAATGAACAGCCTGAATATTTATTCATTCACTCCTCGGACTGATTTGCAACCCAGTCGAATGCAGCTCAGAGGTCAAATCTAAACTTTAAATTTAGAGGAAATAATATTTATATATATATACAGATAATAGTTTAACAGAATCCTGCAGAAATCCAGATTCTGTTACAGTTACAGCCCACGGTGGTTTATTCTTTTTCTACTCCAGCACATCTCAGAGGGAAAAACTGTTTGTACAGCTTCAACTTCACAAACTTTGTAAACAAAACATATGATCAATTTATTAAATATGGTTAGATAATGAGCTCGGCCAGCAGTAACACTGAGAGGCCTGTTAAAGCATCATATTAGGATATAGTCATAATATATGAAAGGAGCCACTCTGCCCTACGAGTACTTTTACTTAAGTGAAATCTTGAATGTCCAATTTTTGCTTTTAACAGAATATTTTTATACAGCAGAAATGAGAAATTGTGTGTGTGTGTGTGTGTGTGTGTGTGTGTGTGTGTGTGTGTGTGTGTGTGTGTGTGTGTGTGAGATGCACCCACATGTTTGAAGCAGTTGACCGGTGCTCCCATCACATCTCCGTCTCCAAGGTAACGACCCCAGTCAAACACCTCCACAGTTACTGCAGCAAACACACAACAAACTAACAAACAAATAAAAATGTTGCACACTGACAGCAAACAGTTGAGTCTAACATGAACACTGCCTGGATGTCTGGGTCTTATTTTTTAAATATTTTAAATGTATAATTGTTGTATATTATATTTATAAATGATCTTTTGTTTGGATGGTGTGTGTATATATGTAATAGATTCTATATAAAGATGAACAATGCCGCTCCACTTCCTCCCACTGTGTTACAATGAAGCTTAAATATGGCCGCTACCGAGCCTGCGTAGTGATGATCGGGGGTTAGCGTTGCCCGCCATATCAAAGTCCTGCTTAAGGCTCAGCTGTCAATCATGATGTAAAAACGTCCCTTTATATACCATCAAATAACAACAACATTACCAGAAAAATGGGCAATAAGACCGCCCAAAAATGGCCCATGTCCCATCTGGTAACATGGCCGCTTTATGACCAAAACCGCAACCAGTGATGACACTTTTTTATACTCCTATTTACTGCAGTATCTTTATGCAGATGACACTGTATTATACTTCTATATCCTGCCAATTCTAGGTTATATATAACATACAACCGTCCATCTTTATATATAATCAATGTTATACGTGTGTGTATATATATATATATGTTATTTTTCCCACAGTAGTTTGTCTAAATCCAGACTGTTGTCAGTTGTTATGCAATCTGCCACCAGAATCTGACTCCATAACAGAGGAAGTTAGACCCTTTCGAGGACTCACCGCTTTTCTTGACACCACTCTGCTGGTTGGCCTGGTGCTGAGCGTAGGCAGCTAGTTTGGTCATCAGAGGCTGTTTCTGCAGAACCTTGGCCTTCTTAGTGGGTGGCTTCCCCTTTAAGAGAGAGATGTTAGATAGACTCTCTTTCCAGGTAACAAAAAACAATGTTTACTTATCAAAAGACGTTGGACACGGTTGATCCTCGCTCTAAAACAAACTAGCAGCCACAGTTTTTGGTCATAATACTCACAAATTGTTCAGCAACTACTTCCTGGACAGAAAACAGTGTTTAAAAGTGTGTAATCTAATTACTTACTTATAACAAAAGGTCACACAAGGTTCTATCCTCGGACCAATTATTTTTACATTTATATACATAATATTCCATCTGTAAATATTTAATATCTACGTTAACGTTATGTATTGCAATATCTCTATGTAAGCAGATGACACTATTTTATACAACCACAATATCTATCTTAAGGCAGATTACATTACTTTATTTTTTATAAATCTATTTATTTGCAAATGACACCATGTAATAGTAATATAAAGCTATTTTTAGGCAGATGACACCATTTAATACTACTATGTACTCGGGCCTGGGGGGGTAACGGCTAACATATAACAGAGTTACAAAAAAGGACGTGCACATGTGCAGTGCACACACATTACAACACTTCACAAGTCTCACGCCACTCTGGTCTGAAAGTCTTTCACTGGGTGGACAGTCAGTCAGAGCGTGTCGTACCTGCAGTCTGGCGAGGATGCTGGCCTTCTTGGAGTTGGAGGAGTAACTTCTGGAGCAGGAGACGCTGCAGAAACGTTTGGTTTTACTGTAGAAAGCATCTCTGACACCCACCATACCACACATTTCACAGGTCGCTGAGAAAAATACAGATAAAAAGAAACTGAGTCACTTTAAAAAATACATATTAGAGACTCCTCATTATTCAAACATTCCCGTCAGTATCGAACAGAAAGTTGAACTAGGACAACATTTACAAACTTCAAACTAAGCAGGATCATTTGGCAAATGTTTAAAAAGGTACACAGGAAGAAATAATGCATTTGTAGGGGACTATTTTAATCCACATTTGGTGCTCTAGTAGAGTATTCGGGACAGAAGACGAGGTATACGGTGTGTGTTTTTATTTATTTTTTTTACACCACAGAAGAACAATCCAGCTTTGACTGACCCATGCCGGTCTTTCCATCAGGGTAGGTGTACAGCTGCCCGTTGGTCTTGATGAGCGTCAGGGAGGAGGAGGAGGAGGAGGGGGTGAGTTGTGTCAACCCTCCTCCTCCTCCTCCTCCTCCTCCCCCAGATCTTCCTCGTCGCTGTCCTCAGGGCTGGAGGCTCCGCTTCCCCCGCTGGACTCGGTGCTGCAGCTGCTTCGGTCCTCCTCCAAACCGTCCAGCATACCGAAGGAGTCGCGCCGCTTTCTGGACGGACGCTCCACCTGAGGACGAAGGTAGAGACGCGTCATCAAACCCACCTTCACATACACCCGGTGGTGGAAAGTACATTTAAGTACTACAGTTCAGTTTTGAGTTACTTGTACTTTATACTTTAACTCTCAGATGTAAATATTGTACTTTTACTACATTTAATGAAAAATAAAGATAAATTCAAGAAACAATTTGACTTGATATTTCTGCAAGAAAGTAATAAAATGTTTATGTCTTTGCATCAAATTATGCCAAGTAGTATCAATAAAGATCATCAATATCCATAAGCAGTATCAGTAACAAATTCTAAAAATAGTTCTAATTTTAGCAAAACTGTCACAGCACAAAGACACAATATGCATAAAATCTGAATAAAACAAAGTCTACTTTTATTTGCATTTGTATTTATAATCTCAGTTTACAGCACTGCTGTCTCATGGTCGGGGGTTTAAATACAGAAATCAATACAGTGTTTCTGAGAATCAATACAATATCACAAAACTAAATATTGCAATATTTGTGGTTATTTTATTTTAAAATATAAAAAAATTTTGTATTGCAATATTTACTTCTCTGTAAACTGAGAGCTACGATGTTACAGCAACTGTGATGGATACAAATATCAATACAAAAAACTCAGAGGTCAAAGGTCACTGTTTCTGACAGAGTCAGTAAACTAACCCTAACTCATTAATAATCTGATTTTCACCAGCAGCTGATTCACACACACACACACACACACACACACACACACACACACACACACACAGTCTGTCTCTCTCTCACTCACTCTCTCACTCTCACTCACACACACACACACACACACACACACACACACACACACACACACACACACCACTCACTCACTCACTCACTCACTCACACACTCACACACTCACACACACACACTCCCACACACTCTCTCTCACACACACACACACACACACACACACACACACACACACACACACAGTCTGTCTCTCACTCACTCTCTCACTCACTCTCACACACACACACACACACACACACACACACAGTCTGTCTCTCACTCACTCTCTCACTCACTCACTCTCACACACACACACACACACACACACACACACACACACACACACACACACACACACACTCACTCACACACACACACTCACACACACACTCACTCACACACTCACACACACACACACACACACACACACACACACACACACACACACACACACACACACACACACAGTCTGTCTCTCTCTCACTCACTCACTCACTCACACACACACACACACACACACACACACACACACACACACACACACAGTCTGTCTCTCTCTCACTCACTCACTCACACACACACACAGACAGCTGTTGCATGCAGTGAGTTTGTGTAACCTGCTGCCACCACTGCAGTGCGGAGAGAGAGAGCGGGAGAGAGAGGCTTACTGACAATACAGGAAGATACAGACTGTATCAGTGAGAGAACACCAGACACCAAATGACCTCCAGGAGTCCACCAATCTGGACTCTGAGGTGTCTCACACCGGGATGCAGCCCATGTTAATACAACCCAGGACTGTTCGAGACTCGGCTAAAGCCACTCTTCAATTCGGCGTACATTAAATGCACCTATGAGCTCAGTCTGTTATTGAAATTGTATTTTTTCTAACTGATTCACCTTGCCAATCGCCGCTCTCCACTGTGTATTGAATATAAATGGGAATGTAGCGGGAAACAGCAAAGCAATATTAATAGTGACATTTTACTAAATTACATGCTGACTGGTTGATTGTATATTCGCCGAATAAAAGGAGAAAAGGAGAAAATGTAGTAAATCATTTAAAGTCTAATCAGTGCGATATGTAGCTTTGTCAACAAGAAAGGAATCCTAAAATCGCAAGATTTTTAAGTGGAGTTTTGTACGGAGTCAGTCAGAACAACAGGCGAACCAATTACTAAAGGCTATGTTTTGACCGAATTAAGAGATATTTTGCGCAGTACATGTGCGCCGAATAAAAGTGTATATTGACCTCCTGAATAACAATGTTAAATATAATTTAAATGAGGAATATATTGCTGTCGGAGAGCCAGAGAACTTAAAAGTGCCACATTTCTCAAAGGAGTTTTGGTTTGACTTTCTGTCTCTGAAGCAGCCTTTAACGCCGCTATCACAGCCACAACAAAGGAGGGAGATGCGGGTTCCCGCCGGAGAGACAAGCCTCAGAACTCACCAGGTCTCTGGGGTTTTCCATCAGACCGGACCGCGGGGGGACACACTCACTGAAACTCTAAAACCCGCAGAAATAATCATTAAAAGCCAGCGGCAGACATATCAACAAAATTAGCATGCTTCCACTGCGCATGCGCCGGGTCCGCGGCTGCTGGTCTCTCATTGGCTGCTGGCTCTGCTTCGTGTGAGGAGTTCAGATTAGACTGTGTGTCCGCCAGCGACCCCTGCTGGACACACCCGGAACCTCAACAACGCCTTCACCTAAATGTAATAATAATAATAATAATAATAATACTGTACAGAAATACTATTATCAAAAGTAATCATTGATTGATCCAGTTGGGCGAGGTGGAGCTAATTATTTATGTATTATTCATTTCATTAAATGTACTTTTTTTAAACTTGTTGTGAACAGTGCAAAAACCTTATTGTCTTAAAACAAGTGACACAATCTTTTACTGCACTAGGATCAGATGAACTATCATTATTATAATGAAAAAAAATGCTTCTACTTTTTAAGACACATATTTTTATATATATATTTGATATTAGGATTTAATTATAAGAGATTTCTTCAAGAATAAATGCATCAGGATTTAAATTTAAAAGCAAAAAAAAAAAGCAATATTTCCCTCTGAGATGCAGTGGAGAGATAACGCTGCCAAAAATTAAGAGAAATACCGTAATTGTTATTTTAAGTTTGAAGTATTTATGTATCTACATTTTACTCTTTGATGAATGAAGTGAAAACACATTCAATTCAATTCAATTCAATTTTATTTGTATTTCAATTCATAACAGAAGTTATCTCAGGACACTTTTCAAATAGAGCAGGTCTAGACCGAACTCTTTAACATTAATTACAGAGACCCAACAGTACCACCATGAGCAAGACCTTGGAGACAAGGGCAAGGAAAAACTGCCTGTTAAAAGACAGAAACCTAGGACAGATCCTCCGGCTCTAGGTGGGTGGTCGTCTGTCTCGACCAGTTGGGGTGAGAGAGAGAGAGAGAGAGGGACAGGTGCACAGCAACAACAGTATTGGCAATGGCAATCTAGCAGGACCATGGCAGGAGGCTCCACCAGGATCGATAAGAACCTGCGAGACGAGAAAGCACAAGAACTCCGGGGAAGAAGTGAAGTTAGTAACATGCATTAATGGAACATGAATGAGTGCAGAAAGAGAGAGGAAGAGAGTAGCTCAGTGCACCATGGGAAATCCCCCGATAGTCTAGGCCTATAGCAGCATAACTAAGGGATGGTTCAGGACTCACCTGATCCAGCCCTAACTATAAGCTTTATCAAAGAGGAATGTCTTAAGCCTACTCTTGAATGTGGAGAGGGTGTCTGCCTCCTGAACCACAACTGGAAGCTGGTTCCACAGGAGAGGAGCTTGGTAACTGAAGGCTCTGGCTCCTGTTCTACTTTTAGAGACTATAGGAACCACAAGTAGCCCAGCATTCAGAGAACGTAGTGTTCTAGAGGGGTAATAGGGTACTATGAGCTCTTTAAGATATGAAGGGGCCTGACCATGAAGAGCTTTATAGGTGAGGAGGAGGATTTGTGGATTTGTCAGTACTCGTGCTGCAGCGTTCTGAATTAATTGGAGCGTTTTAATGGACTTATTGGGGCAACCTGATAATAAAGAGTTGCAGTAATCCAGCCTTGAAGTAACAAATGCATGGATTAGTTTTTCTGCATTTGTCTGTGATAGGATGTGTCTAATTTTTCTAATATTACGTAAATGAAAGAAGGCAGTCCTAGAGGTCTGCTTCATGTGGGAGTTAAATGACAAATCCTGATCAAAGATAACTCCAAGATTCCTGACAGTGGTGCTAGAGGCCAAGTTAATGCCATCTAGAGTAACTATATCTTTAGACAGTGAGTCTCTAAGGTTTTTGGGGCCAAGAACAAGAATTTCGTTTTTTTCTGAGTTTAACATCAGAAAATTGCAGGTCATCCAGGATTTTATGTCCTTAAGACGTGTTTGTAATTTAGATAATTGATTAATTTCATTGGGCTTGATTGATAGATATAACTGCGTATCATCTGCATAACAGTGAAAGTTAATGGAGTGATTCCTAATAATGTTGCCTAAAGGGAGCATATATAAAGTAAATAGTATTGGTCCAAGTACAGAACCTTGTGGAACTCCATGACTAACTGTAGTTTTTATTGAAGATTCATCGTTAACATGTACAAACTGCGAGCGATCTGATAAATATGACTTAAACCAGCTTAGTGCGGTTCCTTTAATGCCAATTTGATGCTCAAGTCTCTGTAAAAGAATATCATGGTCAATGGTGTCAAATGCAGCACTAAGATCTAATAATACAAGTACAGAGACAAGTCCATTGTCAGAAGCAGTCAGAAGGTCATTACTAACTTTAACCAGAGCTGTCTCTGTGCTGTGATGAACTCTAAATCCTGACTGAAAATCCTCAAATAAACTATTGTTATGTAGAAAGTCACACAACTCTTTGGCGACTACTTTCTCCAGAATCTTAGAGAGGAAGGGGAGGTTAGAAATCAGTCTATAGTTGGCTAAAACCCCTGGGTCAAGAGTGGACTTTTTAAGAAGGGGTTTAAACACATATAAACCTTCCCCCTATGTATGCTAGTTTTCTGTGTGTTATTAATTATAACAGTAACGTCTCTGTTTAAACCATTGCTCATAAATCAATGTGCGGTTTTATTGCAGATGATTTACTGGGAGAGTCAGGCTTGCACATAGAATATTAAATATTATGGACTGTTGTCATTTGGCCCTCAGGATACAGAACTCAGTGATCCACAACATCTGCAGGACAAGTGAAAACCTGAATCTTTCTGATTTCATATGTGCTGTGAACTTTACACGAAAATACTCCAAAAGGGAAGGGCTGCTGTCCTGCTGAAACCTGTTCTAAATATCACGATTTAAAGGTTAATGCAGCTTAAACCTAAGCTCCATCGAGTCCTGACACACCTGTAACAACCTGTTAACACCCTCTGGGACACCTGAAGGCTTCAGTTTAGACAGCTGCTGAAGGAAGAGAAATATAGCAGTAGATTAAAACAGAACAACTCTTATTTGCATCTTAATGTGTGCAGAAAATGATACTTTTAAGGAGCAGTGCGTGAGGGAAGGTAGAGGAGTCTAAATGTGTAAATAGTGAACAGAAGTGAGAGATGAGATGCAGGTTCTTCATGCAAGCAGAGCGGCCCAGGCGGCTTTGGGGTACCGTCTTCAACATGGACCTGGAGGTTTGGTGCATTACAGCACAGCTCCAACTGTTGCAGCTGTGGCTCCGGACAGCAGCACAAGCTTCTGTTTGTCCAGAGAGAAAGACACTCTGCAGCAGCTGAACCGGAGGCTGGCCGCATACCTGCAGCAGGTAGGAGCTGCATCAACAGCACATCAAAATGTTCCAAAGCTAAGCTGCTAAATGAAAAGTCGCTATTTTTAAAGATAAAAAAAGTTTCAGTGGAGTGTGTTTGTTGTATCTGCTTTTTATTATTTGATGCACAAGGTGGAAAAACTTAAACTGAGATGTGGAATTATTGTTTAAAGATCAAGAAAACATAAAAATGCCAGATTTCTTAATGGAGTTTTGCTGGAGTTCAGTTTTTGTTTTATAATTACAAAGTTAAAGTGGCATCTAAGTGAGGAGTCAACAGTTCAAGAGAATATAAAAGTAGCATTATTTTCAATGGAGTTCAGCGTGGACTGAAACAAGAACTGTTTGTTCCATTTGCTTTTTATTCTTTGATGAATGAGGTGAAACACAAAACCTCCGACATCTGATGGATCCAACAACAGCAAAAGAAGAACACAATTAAACTGAAATGCAAGAGTAAAGATTAATTATAGTTTTAAGAGGAAAACATAAAAATGCCAGATTTCTGAAAGGAGTTTTGCTTTGACTGAGTTCAGTCTTAAGTTAAAGTGACTTTTTTAAAGATCAAGATAACATAAAAATAACAGTATTTTCAGTTTTACATACAGCATCCTTAAGACTTATTTTATTCCTTTGAACTTTACCTTTAACTTTGATCTTTATTTAATGGTGAATTATTATGTTATCTGGTACCGATTAGAGTGAAAGAGTTTGTAATTTGTAGTTTTTGTGTTTCTTCTTGTAAAACACTGGATTTGTTTTTTACTCCATCAGGCCTTTAACAGTAAGTGGTGGATTGTAACTAAATACATTTACTCAAGTACTGTACTACATTAATGTAGCAGTGATTATATTTCAAAAACATCAGATACAACAATAAAACACTGACCAGGAACATTTTACTGCACCGTGAGTACTTTAAGTACTATTTAAGTTTATTTATATGTTATCTTGATCTTTAAAAAAGTAACTTTAACTTAAGTACTTTAAGTACATTTTGATGATAATCTGCTGATTTATTTCCTGTGTCTTCTGATTGGTGGATGCAGGTCCACTGTCTGGAGGCGGCCAATCAGAAGCTGGAGACTCAGATCCAGATGGAGCTGGACAGGAAGTGTCCCAGTGAGCTGAGAAAGCTGGACGGACACCTGGGGACAGTGTCCCTGCTGCAGAAACAGGTCAGAACACATATATTACACAACAAATACACCCAACCAAATCAAAGCTAATCAAATCTAATGTAAGCAGGTATTAAGGCCAACGGGCTCAGTCTGAGTCGCAGGTTGACAGCAGCACAGAGATGCTAAACATTTGGTTGAAAAACAGCAGTTTGGAGTTTTGTTTCAATCGGACTGATAGTATCCAAGATGTTTTCCTGTTAAAGGAGCCACTTGTGGCTCATGGCACTAGCACCAAGTTTCGTGTTAATCTGACAAACCTATGCAGAGATGATGCATCACTTCTGGAAACTGATATGTAAAAATAAACTGTTCAAGGCAACTATCTTATTTTGTCTTTAAACCAGGTACAGGGCAGGTTCTGCTACTTAAGAGTTTGATTTTAGACTCAAAAGACAACTCAACTTGTTTTTTTACAGTGTGAATACTTCCTCCGTCACAGGTTATATAACTCTGAACAACAATAAAGAACAGAAGCATCTGCACATGACAATCAGTTAAACCCTTTAGTCCTGGAGCCAATCAGAGACCAGGATTAAATATAGACCAAAGCAGGCCAGAGGCAGCCCTGCAGGTGGACTGATGTCGACTGAGGTGTAGCATCTCAGACCGGTTGTGGCTCGTCAGGATGTGGCGTGTCTGTTTAAAGGCCAGACAGGATGAGACAAGTTCAACACAAATCTGACATGGATTCAAATGTCAGAGATTAAATCTGAACTTCAACATGTCCTGTAACAATGAGCTGTTTATGGAAAGATTATCTCTGTAAAGACTGAAAGGTTCTGCCCCGAGGACCTAAAGTTAGTCTGAGAATAATGTGACATTTAATATAATGTGTGACTTCAAACAGGACCACACATTTAAAACAACAAATGGTTTTCTTCCCCTCTGTAAATTCACTGAACGAATCTCTATAACTGTGTCCAACTCAGATCTCTTAAAATCAACACTACACTAATTCTACTGCGACTGTAGTTCTATGGTTTCTACTACCAGAGGGGGTCAACTCACAATCGAATCTTATGTCATGGCTGTCAAGTCCCGAGTCGCTCTCAGAGTGAAAGACAAGTCCCAAATTAAGACTAAGTCCTGAGTCAAATTCAAAGTCGTGTCAGCTTCAGAGTGGAGACTCAATAAGTCCTGAGACAAGTCCAACAAGCCCCCGAGCCAGGTAACAAGTCAAGACCAACTAGTCTCAAGTCAAGTTCAAATTCAAGACCAATAAATCTTGAATAAAATTCAGACCAACAATACCAATACGTCCTGAATCAAGTGCCAAGTCAAGACTAACAAATTGTGCCCTAAGTCAAGACCATCAACTCCAGAGTCAAACCAAATCCAACAAATCTGTCAAGACCAGTAAGTCCCAAATCCAGTCCTAAGTCTAGATCAACAGTTCACAAGTCAATTCCCAAACTAACTAGTCTCAAGTCAGACCAACAAGTTTCAAGCTACATGTTATTTATAACTTGAAGAGCATCAAGTCATTTAACTCCAAATGAGGCCACAAGTCATTGGTGTTTAAGACAAAATCAAGCTCTAAATCTTTCTGGATTCATGACTCACACCCCTTTCTGTGACTACTACTCATCCACTAATGCTACAGTAGTAGCATGCCTTCCAACTGTCTTCTCTCTCTTCTCTTCTCTTACTTACAGATCACTGATTGTCTCTCAGCCCAGGCTCAGATTAAGCTGCAGCTGCTCAGTGCAGAGCTCATTATCTTCGATCTCAACGTCAGGTAGATCCACACGCCTTCAACACACAGCAGGTCACATATAAACAGAGCACATGTAGACATATCCCATCATCCCCTGCTGTGTGAACAGGTGTGAAAAGGAGCGTGAGCGTTGTGGTTGTCTGGAGATGGACCTTAGCAACCTGAGGCTGCTGGAGGAGGAACTGCAGGTCCACAGACTGCCGGAGCTCCACAGTCTGCTGAACGATCAAACACAACAACTGATGGGGCTACACGTACAACACCAACAGGTATATGATAAAAACCTCACCTGGATTATTCAAATGAACAAACTGCCTTTACGTCATGTGTTTAATCTACCTGTCCAGGACATGCAGGGTCTCATGGCCCAGATGTCAGGGGGTGTCAGTGTGGGGATGCATCCTGTTGAGTCATCAGACCTGATCCAGCAGCTGGACTATATGAGACAGACAAGTTTGCTTGACGAGAACCAGAACGATTGCTGGTTTGACCATCAGGTGAACAAAAATTGACAGCATGCTCTTATTTTGAAATAAACAACACACGAGTGAAATTGTGAGAAGTTCTGGAACCACAGTTGTCTGTGTGAGTGGATTTATAAAGTGTACAAACATCTTGTTGTGTTCAGGTATCAACATTGAGTTCTCCTGAGGTGACCTTTGACCCTCCAGCAGGGTCAGAAGTCGTCCAAGCCGAGCTGGACGAACTGAGAGGAAGAGCAGTGAGTCTGGAAGAAGAGCTGAACCAACTGCAGGCTCAGGTGAGATTAAATTACTGAACTTTAAAAAAGAGACAATTGACGATTCCCCATATTTCTCCACCAACCGTGATTGTCCAATGACTGACCTAGTAACTAGGGAACAGTGTGGATCCCACTAATGCCTACAAACAACCGACACCCACCCCAACACAAAGTCCAATGTCTAACATTACTGCTAAGCTTGTGATTTTACCTGTCTAGATAGTAGCATGGAGTCAATGGTCCAATTAAAACCTAGGAACGTTGCAGATATTAACATTATTCTAGGTATGATTGTTAATTTGATGCTTGCTCATGCCCAAGGACTGTGTAAAGCCCTGTATCTGTCTTTCTCTCTCTGTATGTAGAACATGGTGTTGGAGGCCTCTGGTCTGGAGCAGAACAAGTACTTCGTCCAGCAGCTGGTGGTCCTGCAGCAGAGAGCAGATAGTCTGTGCGGAGACCTGGACTCAGTGATGCAGGCTGCAGCTCAGCAGGCGGCAGACTATGAGTCCTTGCTGGACATTAAGATCAGACTAGAGGCCGAGATACAAGACTACATGAGGCTGCTGGATGGACTGAGCCCACAGGGGTATGAGATAATGATAATTACACAGGCCTTTCCAGGAAAATGACAAGGATATGAATGAGAAATTCCATAACCCTGGTGATGCTTTTTTTATACCATGGTGCTGAAGAATAATTTTCAGCTCTGTTCTTGCCATTCTTCTTGTCTTCATATGTGGTTGTCCTGTTGTTCACAGGGTCCCAAGTCTTCGCCCAAACTCTGCGGTTAACGTCGCATCTTTCTGTGTTACAACCAGTCCGTCTGCCTTCAGGAGAAACATCACAGTGAACAAAACAGTCAATGTTCAGGGAGGAAATCTCAGGATGATGGACGTTCAGGGTGTCACAAGCCACATCCATAGATTTGGACAAACTCCTGTAGTTGCACCACTCTCAGAAACAGTGACCACAGTCCAGTCAATCAGAGACCACAACAAATATCCAAAGAACTCACCAGTGACATCAATTAATGCTTCAAATCTGACAGGCTCATTCCACAACCAGAGAACAAGAGCTCATCCTGAAAGGACTGGGAGGGAATCCAGGACCATTAGTGCGACAATCAACAGGCAGAGCATCCCTGTGGTAGATAAAGTCTACCCTGACTATTACGATTTGCAGATTGTTAGTACTCAGATTAGCCAAGATTCAGACAAAGGAACTGTCATAAAAACCTCTAAACCGGAGACAAATACTATTCAAGGAATCACCACGGTGGCCCCTGACACACAATCTGCCAGGAGTGCTCCTGTTCAGACAAAACCAGAAACTTTAACTTCCAAACAAACTACCACAGAGGCTGGTTTGCAGGCTAATAAAACAGAAACAAACATTCAAACAGAAATCACAAAGACCATTGTTTGCACAGAACCAGAAGTAAAGAGGGAATCACATTCTGTAACACATACAACCACAGCTGATCCGAGCATACAAACTGCTGCAGAGATAAAGAAAGAGACAGAAACTGTGGTATCAATTACCTGCACTGAGAGCTTTATCCAGACTAAGAATCAGGATCCTGCACAGGTTGTGTCCTTGAGTTTGCAGACTCAAGCAGAAACTGATGAGGATGCAGAGGAAGTTGCTGTTACAATATCTGTTGTCTCTGGATCTCAGATTCTTAGTTCTCAGGTGGCTCATGGAACGGTCTCTGGTGACGTGACCCTGATGGATGACAAGAACATAGAAAGACAAGAAAAGACGGTAGAAGAAGTTGAAGGTACTTCAGGTGTCCTCAGATTAGATCAGAGTTTGGAATTGTCCGACGTATATAATAGTGATAAAAACAAAGTCATGGAGGACGCAAACACAGAGTATTGCATTGCAACTGCTCCATCTGGTAGCACAGACAACAGTGACATCCTTGAGAGTAAAACTGCACAAAGAATCACCATGCTGGTTCCTGACACACAATCTGCCAGGAGTGCTGTTGTTCAGGCAAAACCAGAAACTTTTACTCTGAAACAAACTATCACAGAGGTGGATTTACAGGCTAATAAAGCAGAAACAAACATTCAAACAGAAATCACCAAAACTATGCTTTGTACAGAACCAGTAGTAAAGAAAGAACTACATTCTGTAACACATATAACCTCAACTGATCCCAGCACACAAACTGCTACAGAGGTAAAGAAAGAGGCAGAAACTGTGATATCAACTCAAATTACTTGCACTGAGAGCTCCATCCAGACTAAGAACCAGGACCCTGCACAGATTGTGTCCTTGAGTTTGGAGACACCAGCGGAAGCTGTCGGAGATGCAGAGGAAGTTGCTGTTACCACATCCTTTGTCTCTGGATCTCAAATTCTTAGCTCTGAGGCGGCTCAGGGGAAAGTATCTGGTGATTTAACTGTGATTGATGACAAGGGCATAGAAAGACAAGAAAGGAAAGGAGAAGAAGAAGAAGGTACTTCAAGTGTCCTCAGATTAGATCAGAAATCTGCATTGTCCAATGCATCCAAAAGCCAGCAAAACAAAGTCATGGAGGATGCAAATGCAAATACAGGGTCCGGCATTGCAACTGCTTCATCGGTTTGCCTAGACAACAGTGACAATCTTCAAAGTAAAACTGCACAAGGAATCAGCACATTGGTTCCTGACTTACAATCCTCCAGGAGTGCTGTTGTTCAGGCAAAACCAGAAATGTTCACCACCAGACAAACAACCACAGAAGCTGATTTGCAGGCTAATAAAACAGAAGCAAACATTCAAACAGAGATCACCAAGACGATTCTTTGTACAGAACCAGAAATAAAGCAAGGGCCATACACAACCACAACTGATCCCAGCAAACAGCAAGCTGCTGAGGTAATGAAAGAAACAGAAAATGAGATTTCAGCTCAAATGAATTGCACTGAGGACTTAGAACAGGCTAAGAACCAGGATCCTGCACAGGTTGTGTCTTTGAGTTTGGATACTCAAGCAGAAATTGTTGGAGAAGTTGCTATTACAGTATCTGTTGTCTCTGGATCTCACATTCCTAGGTGTGAGGAGGCTCAAGGAAAGGTCTCTGGTGACGTGACCCTTATGGATGACAAGAACATAGAAAGACAAAAAAAGAAGGGAGAAAAAGAAGTATTAGAAGTAGAAGGTACTTTGTCTGGTAGCCAAGACAGCAATGACATCCTGGAGAGTAAAACTGTGGGTACAGAGATTTTGAAGGAAGTAGAATTAGAAGTGAACAAGGGGAAAGTAGTCAACAGTTTCCATGTTTCTAGCGAGGTAAAAGTGGATCCCATTGAGTCTGACAATGAGATGGTTAAATTAGCAGGTGAAGAAACATTGGAGAGTACTACAGAGCCTAAAAGGTCTACAAATCTAATAGATTCTGGTGTAACTTCTTCCAACAGTTCAATAAAAGCTAATGAATTTGTGAGCCCAACAAAGCCAGTTGCATGCCTGAGTCCAGAAATACGTCTGAGCCCAGTTGAGACAGAAGTGTTAATGAGTATGACAGATCAAATATTTCGCCCAGTTGATCCAGAAGAAAATGTTGGAAGTCCTCATTTGCTTCTGAGTCCAAATGACCCCGAAGTGTTTCTAAGCCCAAATGACTCAGACACATGTTTGAGTCCAGTTGAGGATAAGGTGTGTCTGAGTCCAAATGGTGAAGAAGAAGATGAGGAAGTATGTCAGAGTCTAACTGAGGCAAATATACACGTGAGACCAGTTGAGAAATACATTCTCTCAACAAAAGAGGAAGGTCAGTCCCTTTCCTTTAAAAGAGATGATGCTTTGACAGAAGAAGACAGAAATAGAAAAGTCAGTATTTCAGCGAGAGATGGGGACAGTTTGTGTTTTGGATCATTTGAAGGTAATAAAGGAAGTAGAGCTGTAGGTGGCATTGCAGATAAAAAGGATGTCCAGAATCAAGGTGGCAGTCCAGAAGGGAGGTGTAGCTCAGAAGACAAGAAGGTCTTGTCAGATAACAGCAAAAGTATGTCAGGAAGTATGGCTACTAGCAACAGTGGTATGGCTAGTAATCTGGCAGCTAGTTCTGGTGGCAAGGATGTTACTTCAGCAGGCATACTTAGTTGTAATGCAGAAGTTGCTCTTACAGCAGGGGCGCAGGCAAGATTCAGACGTAATAGTGGAGACTGGATGGTTTATGGTGGTAGTCTGGGACGTAAGAGCAGCCTGGATGGTAGCACTAGCATAGCCATGGAGGGGAAAGAGCAAGGCCCGTCAGTGGCCACAAATCCTGCAACAAGCTCACAACAAACAGGGAGATTTGGCAGTAGAGGGAGTGGTGAGTGGATGGTTTACAGTGGCAGTAAGAACAGCTTACACAGAACAAGAAGTGAAGAAAGCCCATCAGCAGCTATACTTCCTACAACATGCCCGCCAATGGCCACGCACCTGCCAACAAGCCCACCAGGGTCACTAGGAGCAGGGAAGCCTGGCAGCAGAGGAAGTGGAGAGTGGAGAGTCTATGGTGGGAGAAGTACTGGATGTATAAGCAGCTGGACTAGCAGTAGTAGCTTACCAAATGCAGATGGAGAAGAATTACCATCAGTGGCTATGCAACTAGCAACAAGCCCACCACAATCACAAGGATCAGGGAAGTTTGGTAGTGGAAGGAGTGGTGAGTGGAGGGTTTATAGTGGGAATACCGAACGTATGAGCAGCTGGGCTGGAAGCAATAGTTTATCCAACAGAGAAGAGATCCCATCAGTGACTGCGCAACTACCAACAAGCCCACCAGGATCACAAAGAGCAGGGAAGTTTGGTAGTGGAGGGAGTGGAGAGTGGAGAGTTTATGGTGGGTGTACTGGACGTATGAGTAGCTGGGCTGGAAGCAATAGCTTACCCAATGCAGACAAGGAAGAAATCCCATCAGTGACTGCGCAACTGCCAACAAGCCCACCAGGATCACAACGAGCAGGGAGGTTTGGTAGTGGAGGGAGTGGGGAGTGGAGAGTTTATGGTGGGAGTACCGGACGTTTGAGTAGTGCCAGTAGTGCAGACAGGGTCAGTGTCAGTGTCAGTCGTAACCAAATTATAAGTCCACCAAATAGCCACACAAATAGTGGACCAGGTGGCCGAAGGCTCAGCTCAGGTAGTGTTGTGAGGCGTAGTAACAGCGTAGGTAGTGGTGGCAAGTTAAGCAGCTCAGGTAGTTGTGGCAAACTCAGCAGCTCATCTGAGAGCTACAGGAGTAGCACCTCTGGGAGATTCACTAGTACTGGCAGTGTCGAAGGGAAGCCTGTTTACAGCTCAGCTAACGCACGCAGGAGCAACAGCCAAAGAGCCCCAAGCCCCGGGGGGAGGATGGGTGTCAGCATGGGTAGCGGTGGGTGGCTGAGCAGTTCACCAGGGAGTGGGTCTAAGGTTAGCAGTGCCGGTAGCAGTGACAAAATTAGCAGCCGAGCGGGAGGAAGAATCAGCAGCTCCTCTGGGTCAGGGAGGACCAATAGCACAGGGGGGAGGGTAATCAGCAGCAGTGACCGGCCAATCAGAAGCACTGGCAGTGGAGCAGGAGGCAACAAGGAGAGGATCAGTGTTTGCAAGATGGCGGCGCTGTCAATCTCAGCAGCAGGGAGGGAGAAAAGTCGGGACAGACAAAAAGAAGCTCAGCGGCCCCAACAGCAACAACAGGCTACAGGTGAGAACAACTTCACATGTACACAAGGTTACTTTAAAAATGTATTTGATACAATTACTAATTACCTGTCAAATACATTAAAAATAGCAATGTACAGAATTGGGTTTGCTTACAGACATAGAAAACTGAAGTATAAAAATAAAGAATATTCCCTCCCTTGCAGCTTCCTCTCCGCTCCTCCAGCGATGGCTGTCCACTGGTGGGGTCAGTTCCAATCCTGATGGCCTTGATGACATGCGTCTCTGATTGGGCGAGGAACAGTAACATCATGCATCAAGGCTGAACACACCTGCACAAAAAAAAAAGAAATCTGATTTAATGCCAAACAATTATTTTCTTATTATTATTTTTGACATCACAAAGTACTCCAATCATTTACTTAAAGGTCCAGTTAGTAACATTCAAAAGGATCTAAGTTGATTTGAGTCCAGTTTTTCAGATCGATATCAGTTTGTACTTGATGAATCCTCCACACATGCTAAAAGGTTTGTTAAGATTTGATGTTATATAAATGAAATGAAAGAATTGAATTATAGATTTGGGTTTTAATCCAGTGGACCGGTCCCAACCTACATCGACCTACTTGATTTCTGAGCTGGTCAGTTGTACATTTTAAATTGTGGCTTTAAATTTCACAGATTTTAAATGTGGTATATATGTATCTCACTGTGTATGGTTTAATGGTATCTCCCTTTATTATTATACACACATCAGCTTTTTACTTCACATTTTATATATCTGGTCATGATGCAGGTTTCTCTCTCAATGTTTGATTTCTCTGTCTACGTCTCTTATCTGGTTGTTGGTCTCAGCAATAATCTGTACGTCTAAATCTGAAATAAAGCTGATAAATGACGCATGTCCTGATTACCTCTTGTGATATTTTAAGATAATAAACTTTATGTGTGTAAAAGGCAAAAAACGCTCTAAAATGCTGTTTACAGAATTTATTTTAAATTAAAATTTTAAAATCGGCACGGAATAAATAAGTAACATATTTTTACATAATAATGTCAACTTCTGATAAAACACTTTTTGTTTAGCGTTTGACCAGCAGGTGGCAGCACAATCTAATTCTATTATATAGATATTATATATAGTTTTCTTTAAACAAGGACTTAGTCTTCAGTGTTGATGATGATGATGGACCCCAGAAGTGCTTTAGCCTTCGAGATACTAAAATGGGACAAAGCCCAACAATATTCTCCGAGGTCTCCGTATGTGAAATGGATTCTTGTATAAAAATATTTTACTGCAAAAGTGATTTAATTGACAGGTGTTGTGACCCTGTGAATAACAAACTGAAAAATAAAGCCAGGCCCAATGGGAGCCGATACACCTGAACTCTACAGGAGGTTCTTCTACATGTCTGAACGAACTGAATGTGAATATCTTGATGCATGCATGCTGAAGTACAGTAGGCAGAAATATCCCATCTTAGGGTGAATGTATACATTTACTTTGGCTGGGATTGTCCCACAAACACCAACCAGGGTTTGCTGACTGTGCTGAATCCAGAAATACATCATATGTAACAGGATCAGTGGTCGACATTAACAAATATAATATATACAAATATGACGTGTGCCAATAAAATGGAAGTCTAGTCTTTAAAAGTCCACTTCAATATGACAGAAACTATATCAGACAATTTATTGAATGTTTTATATAAACTTTAATTACGTCAATACGTAATAATTTGTACTGATAAAATATGTATGTTGTATATTTAAATATGTTTTAAAGTAAAACACTCATAAAACATGAAACATCCCCTAGCCGAAAGATTTCTTGTGTCGAACCTTTTAAAAACCGACAGCGTGCTAAACATTGAACACTGATGTCAGTGTGGCTTCCTGATCAGTTTTATATTCAATATAATCAATATATTATTTTTACACTCATAAGTCTGTGACATGATTTCATCCCACCATCTTTAACTGTAATAAACTGATTTACATTGGTCCTCAATGTTTATATTTGAAACATTTAAATTCCTCTTTAATCGTATTGACGTTCATCTTAAACAAGCTTAGGATCCTTTCAGGTAATAATTGATTATTAATTGGAAACAAAGAGCTTCATTAAAACGTTGCTGAGGTTCTTTCTGGGAGCTGAAGGTTTGTTTCAGTCATAGTTAGTCATCATTTATTTAGTTACCACAGTACAAAAATAGTCTATTACTGGTAAAATCCTGACATTAAAGTATCAAAGTAAAAGTGAAATGAATTGTTTTGAGTAACACTGGTTACTGATCATTATTAATGATGTATTAATATGTTGTTGTTGGTCAATGGAGCTCATTTTTAACTTTAATCATCTTTATAGGTTTTGTTTGTTTGTAAAATATGATTTTGTAAGTGAAGTTTCCTCAAACACATTTAGTCTGTTTCTCCGTATGATAGTGATAATACCACTTCATTATACATTATACATTAAACCATTCTCTGACACCTGGCCTGTTGGTTTTCCTCCAGTAAAGATAAGACTCATATCTGTAGGTGTATATTCCTTCTTCTTCAGGTTAAAATGTGTCAGGATCAAGAGATCAAGTGATCCTGTCCTTTACTTCTGTACAAACATCCATTATTTTACTACATTCCCAAATACAGTGATACAGGGTTCCTTTAAATTGTTGTAAAGTAAGTATATCAGATAAATGTAGTCAAGGAAACATTTGTCTCTGAGATGTATAAAGTAGCAGAAAATGGAAATGTGTGTCTTCTACAGTTGGACTGTAGGGGGCAATAAACACCACAGTGCTCTGATTTATCCTAGCTGAAGGAGACTGATCCTGTTGGTCCTGTTTGGTCCTGTGGTGTCAGTCTGACCACTGGAGGGCAGCAGAGTCTCAGAGCTCTGCAGACACAGACAGGTGGAGACATAAAGACGGATACATTAACAACAGAATAAACTTTATTGAGAGACGTCACAAAGACATTCACAAACAGAAAAGATCCATTAAAAGTCAAATAAAAACTCTCAGTAGATCTCTGATGGACGTCCACAGTGTCCACAGATCAGAGTCCAGACAGTCCACTGGTCTGTAAAAAGGTCCACAGTGTCCACATTATCCCCTGGGAGCTGGTTCTGGAGGATCTGCAGTTCACTGTCTGCAGTCAGTAACAGGAAAACTGCTGCATGTATAGAAGCAGATAGAAAGTGAGACTCCGCCTCCAACTGGAAAGCTATAACTCTTTATTCTGTCAATTCTGAATCCGTACAGTTGTTTTATTTGTAGAGTATTTTGACAGATATTGATTATGAAATGTGTCCTCTGTATTTGACCCTCCATCAGTTGGTCTGTTTGTGTTATTGAGACTTTTGGTGTTTTTAATATGTTAATTTGAGTACAAACTAACATCAGTTGCTACAGATCGAAGGTGGAGAAACTCCCACGTTCTATGAGGTAAAATTACCGTTTTTGTTAAAGGAGTCTGGTGACCTTTAAGAAAGCATAGATGGATATAACTTCTTCAGTTCCCTGTTGGAAAGGGCCGACTGACGGCAGCATAAAGTCCTCAAAATATTCAACATTATCTCTCGATGTATTGCATTTTTCCTCCTTATGAACAACTTTGTTTGATAAAAGCTGTTCTTGGTTTGACGGTAAATAGAACAGCCACTTTGAGAGTTTGTGATCCAGTGTAAAAAATCACTTTGTTGCTGTGATGTGACTCCATGTGCAAACAAATAACAGCAGCTTTATTAGCAGAGGACGACTGAGAGGTTACATAATCAACTCTCCTCCAACACACTTTCTACAGCTGGAACCCTGAACACTCCCTCACCTGTCAGTTAAATATGTCTCAATGGATCAACCAGCTTCTTTAGAAATGCAGAGGTCAAAGGATCACACACACACACACACACACACACACACACTGCCTGCAGACATCAGCAGAAACATGGTGTGTCTCTGGATGTTTCTGCACTTTAACAACTTATCAAACAAACAAGGCCTGCACAAATACTCAGTACACATATATCCCAGTAACAAACATTAGTCTGAAGGTTTTTTATCTCCACAACTGGATGGATTGTGATGACTCATTAAAGCTGGAATATGTCATTTCTGCCACTAGGGGGTCTCTCGTATCGAAACAATCGCTGATTAAAACCACTAAACACACTGAATAAAGCAGTTCCACCTTAACAATCACTGCTTCTCCCACGCTGTTGGACAGACAAAGGACGAGCTGCTGCTAACGTTAGCTCAGCTTGTTTCTCTGATAACTTAAGATCCAGACGTCTGATGACTAAAATCCTTCATCCGGTTCAAATCTAGAGTTAAAAAGCACCAAGATCTAAACAGTGGATGGTAACAATGTGGCTTCAGACTGGATCAACAGATAGAACAGAGCTCTAGAATATAACATGCTGCTGTAGCTTTATGACTAAATTCCTGACATTCCCATCAGCTAACTTAGCAAACATTAAGATGCTAACATGTTAATCTACCATTGTGAACATGATAATAAAAGAAATAAAATGAATAACATTAGCACATGCTGATGTTAGCATTAAGCTCACAGTGCAGAGCTGCCAGCCTGTGCTCAGGTGGGTGTTTGCAGGCTGTTTCTCTGAAGGATTTCTGTCTGATGTTGCAGCAGCAGTAAAGCTCTCAGCTCTGACCTCGTAAAACGTTCCTGCTGTGACCAGACTAACTTGTATCCTGGAGGATTTAATTGTAGCTGCGAGCACAGCGAGGAGGATGACAGGTAGGTGTGGTTTGATTGATGGCAGCACAGAAAGTTCTGACTGAAACGGGTCCGTCTGGTCTGCTGATACCGCTGCACAGGATCTTATCTCTCTTTGGATTGTTCTTACAGAAGCCCTTTAATGACTTATTCATTTGTTAAAATAAATTCTCTAACACTTCAGTTAAATATCAGATTAACGCTGGATAAAGCCTATTATTGATGTTGTTCTGAACGTTTGATATAACTCAGTTTATCTCATAAGAACACATTATAAAAGGTCTGTGTGAACAAAAAGCAACACTTCATCATCATTTTTCTTTTTGAATCAGTCCAGAATACGTGTGAATAGAAAGTTAAGAAGATCTGAAATTCCTGACTGATTGTTCTAGAGGAAGGACAAAATGTCACATGTGTTCACATGTTTGGTTAGTGAGGAGATTACTTTACTGGGGGAATCAAACTTTTCTCTAAAATCTGGAGAGATGCCAGTTTCTAAAAGCATCTTACTAACAGCTCAACGTGCAGATTTATACACTACAGATAAAATAATAAAATAATCAGTTTAATGCAACTATAGGACCTGCAACAAAGAAATATTTCTGTACATTTATTTTCAATGTGGAAATCAGTAAAGGTTCCTTATAGGAGCTTTAGTACATGAGGGTGTGTGTGTGTGTGTGTGTGTGTGTTAATGAAACACACACACCAGTGTGTCAATCTGCTGTCAGCTCTGCTGTCGTCAACAGATCATACGATGGAGGGTTTCTGCAGGTTGCACGAACAACGGAAAAGTTTTTTAAAAAGATTCTCTTTTTTAAAGGTTGCATTTCTGCACCAAACTCCATTCAGTTTTTACCTAATTCAGTTGGTGATGTGATCTTAGCATCTTTTCACAAATCTCTATTCAATTTTTACCTAATTTTACTGCACTGTGTCAACATGTATTACCCATTAGATTTAGTCAAACAGATAAAGGTGTAATATCTGGTTTGCTACATGGCCAAAAGTTTGCTATGCTGTGTGTGTGTGTGTGTGTGCTGTTTGTGTGTGTGTGTGTGTGTGTGTGTGTGTGTGTGTGTGCTGTTTGTGTGTGTGTGTGTGTGTGTGTGTGTGTGTGTGGTGTATGTGTGTGTGTGCTGTGTGTGTGTGTGTGTGTGTGTGAGACATTCTTCACATATTAAAAGGCTCAGTTCCAACAGGCCTCGGGGAAATACCACAGTGAGAGTATGCAGTCAGGTTCATACATGTATCCCCCCCCAACACACACACACACACACACACACTATAAAGTGTGTATTTTCTCTGATTTGAGGTAAAGTGAATCATTTTGTCACCTTTTTAAGAGAGAAAGCTCATTTTGGGCTCAGATTGAGGTTTTCTTCGGCAGTGATAGCGACCATAAAGAAAATAAAGATTTTATTTTATAAAAGAATTTGTGAAGCTGAAGTTCATTTCTTTAATGTTGTGATATTTTTTAAGAATCTTCAGTAAATGATGAAGAAGATTAATTGTGTGTGGGGTTGCTGTTCTATGGTTGTTTCTTCTGTACTTTTTCAATAAAAAGAAGAAATGTCCCCCTTTGTTCCACAATACTCTACCAATGTTCATACTTCTATGATTATTAATGTAATTATACCTTAATATTTAAATTTAGACACCAAAGTTGGGGGGCTCGGTGTCTATCAGTGTATAAACAGGAAGTAGGGCTGGACTTTCGCGAGCTGTAGCAAATGCCACATCTACAGTGGCCCAGAGGTGTCAGGCCGAATACAAAAAAAAATAAAAAATCCGCCTTTTTTAAAAATTTTAGCCAATAAGTATTAAACTAACAAGGTAATGTGTCAAAAGGCGACCTTTTTAGTTATTTTCTCAAAAGGAGGACAAATGAGTGTCGGCTTAAGGCTGGGCCTGTATCTTGTGATTTTTTTTGCCCCCATGTCCCTTTAGAGGCTCCGTAGTTACCGTTCACAAATAAAGTTTAAAAAAATAAAAAATAAAAAAATCTGTTACCATTCACTTCCGTTGTGGCTTTTGTATTTGTGTTGTGGCTTTTGTATTCAGCCTGGCCTCTGGGCCACCGTACAGATAAACAAACTGCAGCTCAGCTGAAAGGACAAACAATATATATATTCAATCTGAATATTGTTTTCAGTTGTTTGAAATCTAACTCGTATTGAGTTGATTAAAGCATTATGAATGAAGAACAGTTCACAGCAGGATGAGGATCTGCACATTGGCTTCCTGTAAGAGAAGCACAGGCAGTCAATCAGGTGCAGCAAATGTTAATGTAAACTATTGTGAACGCCACACATGAAACAACCACCTACGTCCCACCTACGTCCCACCTACATCCCACCTGAGTAACACCTGTGAGTCCACTGTGAGTAAACCGTTCTGCAGTGATCTTCTGGTTCCACTCACTGTTGGTTTTTGGCCGCCCAGGTGATGTTTGTCATATCGACGACACACCTGTCACTGACAAGCTTAGACACACCGTCTGGACCCGGATCAAACACAACACAAAGCTCTTAAATTCTTTCCAGCTGATATTCGTCCAAATCTGATCTGAGAACAAAAGTGTTTTCAGGATCATTCTAAGGAAACAACCTGAAACAGATTCAGTTAACTCACCGGGACGTTTGCCAGACACTCAGATTGTTATTTCATAATCATTACTGTCATCCTGAGGGACTTTATTCTGAAGAGCATGTTCCATTGACTTTAATGTATGTTAGTGAGGAACATCACTGTCAATCGTATACTTCAGTATTTATCCACATACTTTTGGTCATATACTACACCAGACATTATAGGTCAAAACACATGTTGAGGTAAATGAGGTAAAATTAGTTGAAAAAACTGGAGGTAAAATACTAACTCATAAACAAAACATTTTGTTGACTTATCATCCTATAAACTTATAGACTTATAAACTTAAATATCATGTTGACACAGTTCACTAAATGTAGGTAAAACTGAATGTAGTTTGGTGTAGAAATGCTAACTTATAAAAAAAAAAGCAAATCTTTGAAAACAAACTTTTGACCATATAGCAAACCAGATATTACACCTCTATCGGTTTGACTAAATCTAATGGGTAATACATGTTGACACAGTTCACTAAAATTAGGTAAAAACTGAATAGAGATTTGTGGAAAGATGCTAAGATCACATCACCAACTAAATTAGGTAAAAACTGAATGGAGTTTGGTGCAGAAATGCAACCTTAAAAAAGAGAATCTTTTCCAATGTTCGTGCAACGTGCAGAACCCTCCATTGTATGATCGGTCGACGACGGCAGAGCTGACAGCAGATTGATGCACTGGTGTGTGTGTTTCATTAACAAACACACACACACACACACACACACACACACACACACACACAAAGCAGATCAACTGAACCACGTTGGCACGAACACAGTTGTCATCAGCTTCAGAGAGCAGAAACTTGGCAGCAGATGAATAGGAACAAGAAAATGTGCTTTCAGTGTGTGTGTGTGTGTGTGTGTGTGTGTGTGTGTGTGTGTGAAACCCGCACCAGCTGAAGGTGACAGTAAAATCAATAACTCACATGGTAAATTTATCAGATAATTACTGTTATTGCTCGTCAGGCTGAAGCTTATAATTAAAAAGACAATATAACAATATAATATATATATATATATATATATATATATATAATAACTCAACTCAACTTATTCTAAAGGAAACTCTTTCACAGCAGAAAACAAACTGACACACTTCAGGATATTGATTGATGATCAATCTGCTGTTGCTATTGATTAACAGTGTACAGGTGAGTGATTTATCCACGTGTGTGTCCTGCTGCCTGATACTGTCAGAGTCAATCATATTCATTGATCGGTGGTAAATGGGCTTTCCATACTCTATTTTTTTATTGCAACACTACAGACACTCTGCATTCACACAGTCACACACTGAAGATACTCAAAGAAATGACGTCACAATAAACAAACGTACCGATACCGCGCTGGAGGACCGATTCTACTGCAGAGGTCAATTTATGTTATTTCTGAATTGTATTGTTGTTGATAAAAATCAGCTGATTGAAGGTTATTCTGGCTTCAGGAAATGGAGATGTTTATATGTCATATCTGTTATATGGTTTCTATCTAGTAAAGCAAAACCAAAATATTAAAAAAATATACCACATCTTCATCTGTTTGACTGAATCTTGTATTTTCTTTTAAAACATATCGACAGATTTCACTAAAATGAGGTAAACCTGAATGAAGTTTTGTGGTATATATTTAAAAAAACTAAAACATTGCGACTTCCTGGAGGGACTGACAACTAGTAACTGAATAATTAATGATAACGTTGTTTATTGTATCAAAGTATTTTATTCTCTTGTCGATAAAAACAGCAGATTGTCAGCTGAGTGATGCTTAAACACTAAAATATCCGTCTGAAGCACACGCATGACACAGGGTTTAAATCCCAGACTCAGGTGTCACCGTCCTGCACTTTGTACGCCAACCTGGCCCCAACTCCACTGGAGCTTATAGAGCTTTAATGTGTAAAAAAGAGATGAACATAAATCAGTTTGCCACCACTGGAACTCCAAACACTCAAAGACATGTTTTAGACTCTAACTCGACTGCCGGCTGCATTTTACTTGACGACAAAGAACAGCAGCCGCAGGTAAGAAGCATCTTGACTTTACCTTTCATGGTAAAAATGTGCAGCTGGAGGTCTGGAGCAGAGGAGTGGGCAGGTTGGAACAAAACACATGGAGCTGCACAGAGAGAAATAATCAGCAGGAAGACAGAAACATAAAGACAGAGAGTGAATGTAGTCCAGAGTTTAAAGCACAGGAAGCGCCGTCTTATTCAGCTACTATATCTGTTGACAGATTTCACTAATAAATGTAAGGAGACTGGTGGGAAAATGGCAATTTCTACAAACAACAACAACAATATTAAATGTTTTAAATCCTGATGTGTGTGTGTGTGTGTGTGTGTGTGTGTGTGTGTGTGTGTGTGTGTGTGTGTGTGTGTGTGTGTGTGTGTGTGTAGGTGTGTGTGTGTAGTTGTGTGTATTTGTGTGCTGAGTGGTTTTAAAAGAAACTTTATTGAACAGAAAAGGTGCTGTTTCTGTGCCGTGTCAGTGACAGTTTGATGAGGAACGAGCGATGATGGGAGATAAGGAGATGATTTACAAGGAGAGAGTTAACTAAAAGGAAACTCTCAAAGAATTCAGGTCACACCCTGAAGAGGAGGGAGAGCAGGAATGATCTTCATCAGATAAATAAAGAAATAATGGTACAATTATTTCTTTATTTAATCAGAACCAGTATTTTGTATATGAAGTAACAGCCGTGTGTTTAAGGGCCACCGGTCGGACTCGAACCCACAGCTGCCGCAGCAAGGACTCAACCCTGCACCAGATTTATTAAGAATGTAAACAGACAAACATCTGTTTTATTCCTCACCACATATAAAACAATAACAACACAAATAAGAAATTAAAAGTTTAACTCATTCATCGGCCTTCTGTGTTTTCTGCAGGTGAATCTGTACCTGAGAGACACACCTGAGTTTACCTGCATGCAACAGCAGCCCGTGTGAGCCCCTCCCTCTCAGGTTTCAGCTGTTATGCAACGTCGGAGCCGCAGGCGGAGGATTTGAGTTCATTATGGTGGGTGGGGGGGGTGGGGAGCTGGAGCAGGTTCAGTGGGTTTCACCTGAGGGGGGGTTATTAATGTGTGTGTTGTGTGTGTGTGTGTGTATGTGTGTAGGTGTGTGTGTGTGTGTATAAAATAGCTGTCAGTCACTGTGTGTTTGATCAAACTGAAGCTGCTGATGATGATTTCTGGTTCTGAATAGTTTCTGTGCATGAGAAGATTCCCGACTCTGCAGAAACCATCCAGAGTTCTTATTTTACACAAAAGCCAAATTACTGCTGGAATCAAACACTAATTCATGGATTTACAAATGTTTTTCCATTTTATGCCACTTTCTATCAGGTGGTTATTGGTATCGACAGAGCAGAGTGACTGATGGCCGATATATAAAAGTCATGTTTATTACCATTATTCCTGATTCATGTTATTGTTGATGGAATTATTGTTATTCATTAAATATAAATACGCATTGGGTTATGTTGTAGACTTCAGACTGGTGTTTAATAGAGAGCAGGTACAGTCTGTCAGAAGACACGTCATTCAACTGCATTATTCTATACATTAGTGTTCAGGGGTGGGACACAATGGGCAGTATATTTGCTCAGTGTTAATGAACTTCTGCTGTTTATGTGATCAACTGCATAATGATGCTTTTTTAGAAACGTATTCTTTACTCCATCCACTCAGGAAATTGTTGAAACTGTGTCATGCCCAAACATTCAGTTGCAGAACACGATACTGTACCGTGCTACACTGGCTGTCATTCAGAAGAAACATGTTAACATTTAGAAAAGACAATGGAGCCTAAGGAAATTCAGGTTTACAGCAGGATTTATGAAAGTTATAGTACGTCCCACAGCAGACACACTGACGAGGCTGCCTGCTTGTGAGCGCTGGTTTCAACCGACTGATTATTCTGTCTATCTTTACTTTTCTACTTCTACTCCACTGCATCTCAGAGGGAAATGGAAGTATTTTTTTCCCAAAAGAATCAAATTTTTGGTATCCACAACATGCCCGAAAACTCATGAAACTCAGCACTAAAATCCATGGTGGGAAAAACAAACGTATTCATGGGCATCGCAAAACGGCTTAAGCAGGGCCCCAAAAAAGATCCACCCCCAAGACACAAACAGCTGACATGTATGACTGGTCCGCAGTGTTTATGATTGATTTAGGTTCGAATCTTGACATTTTAGTGAAAAGTATTTGTATCGTGCATGTTTTCCTCAGGGGCGGGTCTAGAGAAATATTGATAGCATGTCCAGAGGGCTGCAGAAATATATGCTGGTATAATCGGAAACAATCACATAGATCAATATTTTATTTCAAAAAAATATTCATTAAACTTAAGCCAGTCCACAACTACGGTGGTCCAGAGGTGTCAGGCCGAATACAAAAGCCACAACGGAAGTGAGCCACAACGGAAGTGAACGGTAACAGATTTTTTATTTTGTATTTTTTTAAACCTTATTTGTGAATAGTTAACGGTTGTTGGTTGTACAAATATGGACTTTTATTGTTCAATTTCTACAAATTGGTGCCGTAAAAATGCTTGATATTAAGTATGTTTTTTATTCATCATGGTAGCATGAAACACTTAATGTAACATATTTTATTTGAAATGTAGGTTCGAATTATAGCTTACTGTTCTCAATACCTTTATTTTGAAAACCGGAAGTAAATAGCTGTTTCTCCGCAATTACCATAATGCTGAGAATATATTATATTTAATAATTATTATATTCTATAAAAGTCCATATTTGTACAACCAACAACCAACGTTAGCTAAAGTAGTTGTCTGTAGCTGAGAGCTTGATTGACAGCCTGGTGGAGCCTGTTGTGGCTCTTGGGGCAACTTCACTTGCTGTGGTGGGCTGGTCCCACTGATCTGGCTGGGTCGACATCAAGGTCCACCACTCTATAATCCAAACCCCAGGCTTCCATTTCTGATGACTGTAGGCTGTTTCTGTCATAGGTGATACGTGTACCCACAGGAGGGAACCTCTTCCCTTAGATAGAACAACTGATAAACTGTACAATTTACCCAAATAACTCTTAATAGAAATGAATGAAATGCTGAGATATAGGCCCACTGTGTAAGTTTTCTTACACCGCTTAAAATCAAGAAGGTCTCTCGACCTCCCTTAAAGCTTTGGCGACCACTAGTGGGGTTCCCAATCCCCATGTTGGGAACCAGTTACCTAACCTACCGGCTGCACATACTTACATAACATGAAGACGTAAACTTTGACTTTAGGTTTCAAACAGGACACGAACGAACGCTCTCCTGAGTTAAACCGCTTCATTATCTGGACTTTCTGGCTATTTACTACGACTTTCCATAAGTGACACTAAAAGCTGGAGCCTTGAACGCCCACAATTGATGCTATAGGGACACCTAGAGCGTCATATTATGAAGCAGAGGACCACTGACAATAGTGGCAGTATCTGATGTATCTATGAATTGGGATTTAAGAATCTAAAATCTCATTGTATGCTGTAGCATCAAGACTTCCCTTTCCAGAATCGACTCTGGCACCACTTTCTGCACTTTGCATATTATTTGTGTGATTAAAACTAAAGATCCATATGTCACATCAACTAACTCTATGCATCATCTTGTGCTGTGTATTCTATCTGCATGCTTTTATTTCCTCATTATGATGTTCATGTAGCTGCACATCAGCTCCAGTGACCCTGCTGAAGACTGTCACTGTTAAAACATGTTCTTTTGTCCCTGAAGTTTTCTTTATTTCACAGCCAAACAACAAAGGTTTCCCCGCCTCTTAAACAAACATGTTTGATATAGTCGTTGAAGGTGGAATTAAATAATAAAGTTTAATGGCTATAGAAGAGAAAGTGGGTGTTGTACATACCTGTCAGTTTTTCTAGCAGCTACACATGATGGGAACAAGCCTGCAGCAGAATACCACGCAGCCACACCCACACTGCACAGAAAACACTTTTCAGTCAAATCATTAAAACTAAATTACTGCCCCGGGGTGAATTTATGCATCCAGTTAATTTATCTGCCCCAGTTGGTGCCACTCATGTAATTACTGTTATAACGATATGTCACTTTTGTTTTTTTTCTGATTATCCAGAAATGAAAAGAAATGCTGCTTCAACCAAAGTCAATGGAAGTCAAACTTTTAAAAGTAAATGTTTTAATTAAAATCCCCAAACACAGTTCAGTTGATTTGTAGGTATATATATATATGTATTAAAATATACAGTATATAAGTATTTTAGTGCAGTTATGCAGTTAATTATTTTTGGCACTAAAGTAGATTTTCTCATTTTACCAGTTGCAACTCCAAAACAAAATCCAGGACAAAATACAAAATGTCGGCAGGAAGACTCTCCGCTTTGGAAACGCTTGTGGTGGGATTTAAAGATACACAGATCATGGAGCCAAACCACATTGCAGACACAATGTCATAAAGTCGTGCCCGGTGGAACTTCGGGATATAGGATCAAGCTACAATATTAGAACTACATCTTTATATATAGAAACTGATCTTATGCCATTATACCCTTAACCCCAAAAATGCCAGGCTCTAGTTGCTACGAGCCATCCGGTCCTTATATAACTGGAGGGAGAGAGCAGTGTCAGCATTCTCTGAAGAAAGTCGAACTCATTTTCAAGGGTTGTCACTGTCTGGTTTGGGTATCTCAGAATTGCTTCTTTGTAGATGATGTGGTTCTGTCGGCGTCAGGATGAGTCAGAACCATTTCTATAAAATGGTGGGTTGCTTCCTCTGGGTTGGGAGTGAGTTGCTGCCCCAAGTGAAGGAGTTCAAGTTTACTGCTTATCAATCTGTCCATCAGGAAACTGGTCCGGCTGCTAAGCCCGGTTCTATCGCCCAGTAACAGTTAGCAGCAGTTAATCACTGATAGCTACTTTAGCTAAAGCTATCTGTCCATCAGGAAACTCTGTAAATCCCAGAGAGTTGCTGAGCAGCCGGAGGACGTCAGAGGGAAAACCAGGAAATATTTTCTCCATAAAATCTGATCCAGTTTGACCAAAATCACAGAATACAGTTAAACTAGCTAGCTAATGTAGCTATAAAGTAGTGCTAACTAGCTAATGTAGCTATAAAGTAGGTCTTTGTACAGTAATCAGTGAGGCCATAGATGTCTGTAACACATCGGCCCTCAGAAACACTCCGCTCCGGCGGCGTCAGTCAGAGGTTTGATTGGACGCAGCATTATTATACCTCCCCGAGTGCAGGATGAGTCATCAACTACTTTATATTGATTATCAGGAAACTCTAAAATACCATTAAGAATAATTGAAAATACCTGTAATAGGACTTCCTGTCAGTGTCCTGTCCAGAAATTGGAGGACAGGAGACGTACAGGACAAAGACAAATTAAATAAAAACACTGAACCTTCAATAATGGCTATAGGGACTTTAAGTTAGTCACAACCCCTCGGGGAAACAGTGACTTTTAAGATTTACTAGTTTTAATTAGGTTGTTTTGGAGAGTCTTTTCATCTGTACTCAAAGATGCATTTTCTTGGCAAACGTTCGGCTTGTTTAACATCTAAATGAATCTGCTCAAGATTTATTCAGATACTTCACAGCAGCTTGAAGTACAATAATCTCTCTTAAGCTCTGCGGCTTTCATAAATCATCCATGTGAAGTGAACATTTCCTGAGTTTTACAGACTTCTTCTGTATCTTGGACTGTTTTACTGATGGTGACAAAATACAATCAGCCACTCCTCAGTCTCTGCTCATTGTCAGCTCTGTTTACTCAAGATCAGCCAGCTCACAAAGCCCCTCTCTAATCAAAGAAGTGGTTTAGTCTTTAAACCAGTTTGGCTCCTGCTTCACAACACAATAACCTGCAGCCAGGAGTTACCCAACACCGCACTCATAAAAGCTGTACTAACAGACTGTGGATATTGTGAGAAGGGTCACTCTTTTACAGCTGCTGGTTGATTGAACGTGGGGTTTTCATGCTGGGTGTGACCTTTGTATATAAATGTCATTCAGGTCTGAACTTGCCCTCATGCTCTAATCTCTTGAAGTGAAGTAATGATCAACAGGTGAATGGTAAATGATGGGTGGATTCCACATTTCTCAGACACACCCACAGCCCCGTTCACCTTCCTGCGGAGTTAAGCAAGGACAGGTGTCTCCTCCCAGGCTTGGCACAGGCACACCATCCTTCCCCCCTCCTCCTCACAAACTCATCTTAGAGTATAAAAAATGACTGGTTCTCTGAGCTCCTCACTTTCTCCGCTCCAGCTGAAGCAGAAAGACAGCCTCCTTTACCTTCAACACCACACACAATGTTTTACTCTGCTTCATCCAAAAGCACCAGGATGTCTGGTGGTGGTGGTGGTGGCGGTGGCTACATAGGCAGCAGCAGATCCATGTATGGTGGAGCTGGAGCCTCCAGTGTGAGAATCTCCTCCGTTGGTTCCTCCATGTCTGCATACGGCGGCGGTGGTGGAGGTGGTGGTGGAGCTGGCTATGGCTTCAGCTTCGGTGGTGGAGCAGGTGGTGGAGGCGGTGGGTATGGCTTTGCCGCAGGAGGCGGTGGTGGCGACAGCATGGACATCTCTGCCAACGAGAAGGCCACCATGCAGAACCTGAACGACCGTCTGGCCACCTACCTGGAGAAGGTACGCAAGCTGGAGACGGCCAATGCTGAGCTGGAGCTGAAGATCAGACAGTTCCTGGAGAGCAAGACCTCCCCTTCCTCCAGAGACTACAGTGCCTTCTACGCCACCATCGCAGAGCTGCAGGGCAAGGTAGGCTCACCTGTTCATCCAGCATATGCAGGAAGGTGTGACTGTTACTCATGGGCATCACTTATACTGTTGCTATTGGACCTCTTTTTTCACTTGGGGACATTTAATACATCAATGAAATTAGTAACACAATTAAAAATAAATACCTGTCTTGTACCTGTATTGTGATAAAATGGCAACAAAAGTCTATTTCAGTGCCGTACGTTCAGGGAAAAGTATAGCAGCAATGTTAGGGCGGCTGTGGCTCAGAGGCAGAGCGGGTCGTTCTTTAATTTGAAGGTTGTGGGTTCAATCCCCTTGCTCCTGGTGCCACATGTCGAAGTATCCTTGAGCAAATGCCGACATAAAGCTGTCATCATGCAAATACCAGAGCAGATACAGTGTGACACTGATACAACCTTTCACTGTACTCTTAATTTTCATTGTTTATTAGATTACTTTTACTCCTCCGTCTTTGTAGATTGCAATTAACACAAATTACTAATCCCCCCTATAATTTTTGAGTTTTATGTCAAACTCAATAGGGCTTTATTGGCATGGGAAACAGACATATCTGTAAATATATATATATATGACATTGAGCTGGACGCCACCAAACTACTGAAAATTGTATTCTCACTGGAACAAGTTGCCTTTGATTTTTCATGAGTTTCATTCTTCCCAACATTCCCAAAATGTTTGTAAAATGTGAGTAGGACTGAGTGAGACAGAACATAAAAAGCATTTCAGAATTTCTTTCCTCTTCTATCTCACAGATCCAGGAAGCTACCAAAATCAACGGTGGCATCTACCTCTCCATCGACAACGCCAAGCTGGCTGCTGACGACTTCAGGCTCAAGTAAGTGAATTAACTCATTTATAAGCAGCTATATGTTTATTATAAAGGTCCAGAAACATTCAGATCCACCAGGTTCAGCTGTGTCTGGTAGAATTTGGGGGATTCGGTTTTGAAACTAATGCTTTGTCCTCTCTTAAAGGTTTGAGAATGAACTGGCTATGCGTCAGTCAGTGGAGGCCGACATTGCCGGGCTGAGGAGGGTCCTGGACGAGCTGACTATGGCCCGGACCGACTTGGAGATGCAGATCGAGGGCCTGAGGGAGGAGCTGATCTTCCTGAAGAAGAATCACGAGGAGGTCAGTGGGTGCTTGGCTCTCATTAAAATGAGCTCATGAAATTAAAGTTCTGTGGTTTATTGAATCCTCACCTCTCAAGTCTTCTTGCAGGAGCTGCTGGCGATGCGCACACAGATGAGCGGTCAGGTGAACGTTGAGGTGGACGCTGCCCAAGGAGAGGACCTCTCTAAGGTCATGGAGGAGGTCAGGGAGTACTACGAAGGCATCGCTGCCAAAAACCGCAAAGAGCTGGAGAGCTGGTACCAGACAAAGGTGAGAAGAGAGTTTTAACCGTGTCCATTCATTGTCGGTTTGATCCAGACTGAAATATCTCAACAACTATTGGATGGATTGCGATACAGTTTTCAGATTCAGTTTCTCAAAACCCTTTTTGTCCTCCACACAGTCAGAAACATTGACCAAAGAAGTCGTCGCCAACACAGAATCGCTCCAGTCGTCCAAATCAGAGATCACAGAGATCAAACGAACACTACAGGGTCTGGAGATCGAGCTACAGTCACAGCTTAGCATGGTGAGCATCGCCCCCCATCCCTCCGTCTCTTTTATATCCTCTGTGTTTGTGAAATATTGAACCGTCCTCTCCTGCAGAAAGCGTCGTTGGAAGGGACGCTGGCGGAGACTCAGAACCGTTACTCCATGCAGCTGTCGGGCTACCAGAACCAAGTGGGCATGCTGGAGGATCAGCTGATGCAGCTGAAGGCTGACATGGAGAGACAGTCGCAGGAGTACCAGGCGCTGCTGGACATCAAGACCCGGTTGGAGATGGAGATCGCAGAGTACAGGAGGCTGCTGGACGGAGAGGGTGGCGGCAGGTGAGAGAACTGGTTATATTAAAACACTTTGAAATTCAACAACATCACAGGACACTAAAATGTATTTATTATGCAGTTATATTCTAGGATTTATTACTATAATTTTGCACATAATATCTTGTACTCCAGAAATGTCCAGTGTTCCCTTCAGAATTGCATTTATTTTATGGTGGAAAAGTCTCCTAAACAACGTTCACAGCTTCAGGAGAGAGTAAAATCCTCAGTTGAACCTCTAGAAAGTTCTTTTGGTGTTAAGATCAGAGGGGTTTATTATCTGAAAATCAATAATTTCCCAAAGAGTATTGAACAAATAACTAAATTATGTAAATAATTGAATGGAATTGCAGGTTTCAGAAAGTGAGTCATAAAAAAACTGCTTAAACTACAGAAACTGACTGCAAGAGAACAGAAGTTAATGATTGAGATTAATAGTGAATAATGTTGAATTTGCATTCAGATTTTAATTAAATTGGCCAGCTAAATGCGCACTTTGTTCCTTAAATGCAGTAACTTCTCAGTCTTACATGTTGTTGATTGAATTAGTGCAGAAATATAATTTTCAAATCATTTTTTTCTACAACTACAAATGTTTTCTGCAGGTTTGTGATTAATCTGTTTGTCTCTTTCCTGCAGCATCTCCTCCTCCTCTGCCTCCTCCACCTCTGCCTCCGCCTCCTCCATCTCCACCACCACCACCAAACAGAAAGTCATCACCATCGTCGAGGAGATCGTGGACGGGAAGGTGGTGAGCTCCTCCCAGGAGACCATCAGTCAGACCCTGTGAGCACCACCGGGGGGCCACTCGCAGCTCTCACCGAAATAAATGCAAAAATAAAAGTCTGCTGAGGTGCTACAAAATAAAACGCTGTTGTCTGTCTTCTGTTCAACGTGTCTGAAGTTCCTCTAAAGGACACTAAACCATAAGCTAGCCCTTAAAAAAACAAAAGTTACACAGTTCTTCACATTGTTGAAAAAGATTAAAACATTTCAGGATGCAAATAAAGTTTGAAAAACAACATTAGATGCCAGAACAATGAAAAAAGGGTTCTCAGAAGGGAACTGGCTGCCATCTTTTTCTTAAAAGAACCAACGACATGTCACCACTAAACCATAAGCCACCTCCTGCACTTTGAAACTCTTTCCTCAGGCTGCAGATTTAGTATCAACGTTCAAGTGCAACCTGAGTAAGCATAGCGACAGGTCAGTCAGGAAGAGCCTGACCCTTGACTATGACTCACAGGGTTACAACATCCCTAACAATGACACACTGATTGACTGATTGATTGACACACATACAGACAAACCTGCATTGTTTATGATTAGGTAATAATGGGTGACACAGAACATAATAAATGTCTCTGCAAGGGCTGAAAACAAGCAAATAATATATAGATATACTATATCAAATTAGTGTTTCACAGATATTTGTCAAGACATCCAGTTTAAAACTGGGGCTTCTGGTAACCATAGTGTAATGTTTAAAGTCCAGATGAAAATAAATAAATTATTTTTTAACCCTTTAAGATCACATCCTTCTCAGTTATATTGTGCCTATATTTAACAATGTTAAAAAAAAGCTGAATTTCTTTGTATTTTTATGTCGGAATCCAATCATTGTGTCTTCCTGTAAAACTAAATGTGACGCGTGCTTACGTCAGCATGAACTGATTCCAACCAATAATATCCTGACATTCACCCGTCAATCAATCTTCAACTGTTAGCCACACAGAGTGAAGATTCATTAGTTAGCTAGCTAGCTAACAGCATGGCTAACTACCAGAGCTCACTGATTACTGTACAAACACACAACTTTATTAACACTGTACAGACACACAACTTTATTAACACTGTACAAACACAACTTTATTAACACTGTACAAACACACAACTTTATTAACACTGTACAGACACACAACTTTATTAACACTGTACAAACACACAACTTTATTAACACTGTACAGACACACAACTTTATTAACACTGTACAAACACACAACTTTATTAACACTGTACAAACACAACTTTATTAACACTGTACAAACACACAACTTTATTAACACTGTACAAACACACAACTTTATTAAAAGTATTGGACATTCAAATGTTGACCTGATGATGGCGCTAGATTAAAAGTCAGAGGATCAGTTTTAGCTGTTACAGTTCAACCCGGGGTTGAGCCTGAATGTTAGCATACTGACAGCTAATTGTTAGCATAAAGTTGTTTGTTCAGTTCAGTCTGGATAAAAACGGAGTACTGACATCAACATCCCTACAGCCGCCAATAAACCGTCCAATAAAACTCCTCCATCCACAAACCTGCAGTCAGTCGGAGTTAATCTTTCACTTTAAAGCCGCCTCGGGCTCATTTGTTATTACATCAACATAAAGCCAGGTTACCATGGCGATGCCCAGTGAAGATTTACCTGCCGGTCCCAGCTCATAAAAACACAGCGACACTTTACATCATTGTAGTCACATCAGCATTTAAATGAACTAAAATCAATCACATTGATGAGATCAGTGCATTCGCTTGCAGGGGCAAAATCTGACTGCTAGCACAGTTTACCCTGAGGTTTATTTGTTTATGGCAAACAGTGGAACAAAAAGAAATCCTGGATCCTGCTGCCCATCCTGGTCCTATAAAACCTGAGGCTCCTGTAGCGCTGCCATATCCTCACAAAACAATCCCACATAAATAAATGAAACAACCATCACTGTGTAATACTACGTACATCTAGTCTAAATATGTGGAAAATAATCAAAATAAATATTAAGTCAAATGTATAAAAATATGGATAAATATGCTTAAAAAAGAGCTTTTTATGAGATTAAAGCTAAATCTGTGTTATACAAAGTCATTTCTAAGGTGCTTTAATTATTAGTACAAAACTGTAATGATGGAGAAACTGTCTCCCTTGACTTCTGACCTCTGACCTGGTTCTATAGTTATCCACTTTATGAGTCTCCCCATCACAAACATTCTCTCTTTATACTAATCCAAGGCAGTATAAATGTATGTATTTGAATGTCTATAAACAGTACTGTTATTGTATAAACTTGGAATGACTGTAAAGCTGAGACTCTTGTGGACTCTTTGAGCTCAACTGTATTAATGTGTTATATTGTTCGTCCCCACAGTCGCCATTTCCTTGTAGTGGGAGCAGTTTTTGTGTGACCTTAAGGATCACAGCCTCAAGAAACTGCATAGGCCGAGTGCATCCAGAGGACTGATCTCCAAATGTCAAAAGATTTTGATACCAAATTCAAATTGAATTTATTTAACTTTAATGGCGTCCTCAGTGTCTTAGTGTTTGTAATGACCGGCTCAAAAAGCTGCAACCTAAGGAGGGACACCACAGCGGGTGGATGGAAATCTACTTACAAAAAAAACAAAATGGCTAAACCAACAGAACTAACAAAGAGCTTGGTCTTGTTCCAGGGAGGGAGGGTGGAGCCACTTATATAGACTCAGCCCACAAACTCAAACAGGTGTCCTCCATCACCTAGAACTCAAACACATAGAGCAGATGCACAGGAACAGGACATAGAATGACGCCCCTTTCTTTAAGATGACAGTATCATCCTCAGGTACACGTGAGAGGCACCACCAACGCATTGTTATACGTCACATAAGAGGTTTTACATACATGGAAATATTAATAAAATTAGAAAAATATCCTGTGAATTTACATGTTTAATGTAAAATAACATGGAAATCTGTAACTGTAAATAATCATAAAATTACTGCTGCTGAAGAAAATTTCTTTTTCACATAAAAAGATTAAAATACATTTACAAATAACAGATATTTACTGCTAATACATTTCTAAAATTATATTGAATAAATAAGACATTAACAGTAAGAATTATTAGTTGTGTAATTTTAATGTATTAGTTAGTTAACTGACAGATATGTTGTATAATGATGGAAGTTGAATAAATGTTGTTTATCAGTGTATAAGCATTGGTAAACTGTCCAAATACAGTTGTTATCAGTGTAAACAGCAATAATTACTGTAATCTCACAGATAATGACTTTTATTACACTTCTATAACTTTTAACATTCACATTAAAATAATAACAATCCAATAATAACAGCACTCTGCTGTAAATGTAAGTCTGATTATTGTATTATAGCAGAGTTCACCTGGATTTATTGATCATTTTATTGTTATGTAAAATGAAAGCCAAACAGAATGTAATTATAGAAAATTACTGTATTTTTACAAATTAGTTAGTCTGTTATTCTGCAGTATTTTTTTTATAATGTAGAGTGAAACTTTCATATGAAACTAGACTTAATGCATCCATTGGAACCGACCATGTCATGCTAGCATGCTAGGAAGGAAGCTAAATAAGCTTAGAATGGACATTTTTAAAGGGTTCCAGTGACCTCTGACCATCAGGCAAAAATCATGCTGTTTTTTACGTGGTATAAATGTGTAATTTTCTTCTAGTGTATTAGAATATTTCTACAGACTGGGTCCATAAACAGTGATGGAATTACATAAACTAGGAAAGAGGGAAAGCTGAGACACAAACTTGATGCCATCCCTGCATTAAGTCACTGCTCCACTTGTGCCTGAAAGACAGAAAAGTCTGGAAACGCCCCCACTTGCCTATAAAGTAATAATGAAGCCACAGCCAGCAGCCGGTTGGCCTAGCTTAGCATAAAGCGGGGGAAACAGCTAGCCTTGTTCTGTCCAAAGGTAATATAGGTCACTGAATAATATCTTACATCTTACTTGTTTTCCAAAGATCTTCCACCTCTCTATCAAAGAAACATCCAGACATTCCAGTTCCAGTTATTGTTGAAGTTACTGGTGTTTTTATTTGTGTGATACTTTGTGTTGAGGGGATTTAATGTGGTGATAAAATGCATTACGTTTGTGTTGTTGTTTCTTTCCTGCTAAACTTTACAGGAAACATCTGTCACCATAAAACAGCTCCGGGGTAAAAAGACACTGTGTTGTCACAGCAAACAGAGGTAAAGAAGAGCTGGCACAGAGGGTTTCATTGTTTGCTTGAGAGGGGAGTCTGAATGTTGACCCAAAATAACACACAAGTCTGAACATGCAGAGAGGAATCCAGGTGGAGACACAGGGCGGTTTAGGGTCTCTACATGATTGAATTGTGCAAAAATCTGATGCAGATTAGATAAAAGTTGATTGATCTGATGGGAGCTGAGTGAGTGAGTCAGATGGCAGAGCAAACACTGAGGTTCTGGATGTGATATCATTGTGCAACCAGCTTGCAGTCAGCATTCCTGATGTGATCTGTTTGTCATGTGCTTGTGTCTCTTGCCCTGAGGCGTGCGCAGGGGCCATACGCAGGGGCCCTCCCTCATAAAAGGAGCTGAGTCCAACCTCTCCTGCATTCTCTCCTCTCCATCCAGAGCAGGCAGACTCCTCCACCATGGCCTCCTACACTCGCTCCATCAACTATTCTAGTTCCAACCGCCTCGGCTCCATGAGGGCCCCCAGCGTGTATGGCGGCGCCGGAGGCTCCGGGGTGCGCATCTCGAGCATGAGCGCACCCAGGAGCTTCTCCTCCTCCGCCGGTGCGGGGTTCTCTGCCAGCAGTAGTGGCTTCAACCTGTCTGACGCCGTCGACGTCACTGACAATAAGAAGATGGCCATGCAGAACCTGAACGACCGCCTGGCCACCTACCTGGACAAGGTGCGCAGGCTGGAGCAGGCCAACACCGAGCTGGAGCTGAAGATCAGACAGTTCCTGGAGAACAAGACCAAACCTGAGGGCCACGACTGCACTGCATTCAAGGCCGCCATCAGCGACATGCAAGACCAGGTGAGACACGATTCTGTACTGTAGTGGAGGCACAAAAGAGTGTGAGATCATGTGAAATGTAAGATTTCTGCCTGAAACCTGAAGATGCTCCGTTTGTCTGAGCACAAAAGCAGAAACGCCCTGCAGACACACTCAGGTGTGCAGACATACAGGTGCAGCCACACCCTAAACACACCGAGGCCTCTGGCTCTGGTTTTGCATTCTGTTGGCACAAGAACAGAAGAGCTCTAAACCCACCAGGCGAAATTTGACTCACATTTGCATCATTTTTGCATTTCTTTTTTGCAATAACAAAGGCTGGAATATGTGCTGGAATAGATATCAATTTGCTTTTTTCATTCATTCATTATTTTTAAAATCTAAATTAACATGTTAAATTTGACAGCATTTGACACCAAACTGTCTCTTTAGGACAGGAAGAAACCAATAAATCCATAAATCCAAAAAGTTATTTTGTAGTCTGACAACGTGCAGCCACGTCCTGCAGTCTGCTGCTTCCCCTGCTGCATCAGCTGTTTGTCTTTGAGTCTCACTACAAGTTACATTTATAAAACCAAATAAAATCAGACACATGCATCCTAAATCTGTCCTCCTGTTTTGTGTTTCAGATCCTCTACGCCACCAGCACTAACGCATCTCTCTATCTGGCCGTCGATAACGCTAAGCTGGCAGCTGATGACTTCAGGACGAAGTGAGTAAACAGATAATCTGCTGTAAACATGATGAATGTCAAACAGCTGCACACAGAAGCCTAATGCTGCCACACCAGGAAAAACAGATCAGTTTCACATCATGAACTTTATTATTATTATTATTATAACATTGAACGTTTCACATCATAACAAGATAAATATATTGTTAGAAAAAGAAAAGTTTGTATGTTCTGTAACATGAAAATATTTTTTTTAAATGATCAGAAATGCTCCTTTTGGTCTCAGATGGCTGGAAGGGCGTGTCCCGCCAGCCCTGATGGAGCTCAGGACCTAAAATAATTTGACTATAAACTCTGGATCAGTGTGTGAGAGCTGCTCTGTCTGAAGCAGTACAGAAGGTCAATTAGATTGATCAGGTCCTGTCTGAGATAATTCATAATTATAAATAATTAATGAAGTTACAGTGAAATGGAGACAACAGTCCTACAATAAAGGTGTTCTACTGGTGTGAGTGTTGCTGGAGTTTTGGATGAAGCAGCTGATTGGATTGTTGCTGCCGGTTGGTGTTCAGGTTTGAGAACGAGCTGGCCATGCGTCAGTCGGTGGAGGGCGACATCGCCGGTCTGAGGAGAGTCCTGGACGAACTGACTTTGGGAAGATCCGACCTGGAGATGCAGATCGAATCTCTGAGGGAGGAACTCATCCAGCTCAAGAAGAACCACGAGGAGGTGGGCGCCAAACTGCAAAATAACAAGTTCATTATGAAGTGCTTCAACTAAAGCTGCTTAATGATATTATATATACTGTTAAAAATCATCCTTAGTGACATTAAGTAGGTTCAAACACACACAAAAAAGTGTTTTGGTTATTAAAGTCACAGTACGCAGACAGCAGAATCAACACTAAGGCATCAAAGGTCTCTTGGATCAGAGTTACTCGTAAAAGTGAGTCATTGTTGGTTAATCTATTATTATTTTTCATTCAGTCCCTTTGTCTCAGAATGTCCAAACATTTGACAAATCCAAGTCCAAAGTCTTGGAAGATTTTGTCTGAAGATCAATCAAAAGAGGATTCAGCTTAAAAAACTGAAAATAGAGCAACAAAAATGTAGCAAAGATACACATCAACTAACTGCTTATGTGATGCAGCTCGAGTCAACACAATTTTATTGAATACAATACGATTCAACGACATATGATGCAATGCAAGAAAATATGATGCTATTCACTTCAATATGGTACAGACAGTTTGATTTTATTTCTTTGGTTCTCAATAACCAACTAGAGAAACACTTTTCTAATCGCAGCAATTGCATCCTGAACTTTAATGCGAACTGATGAATCTCTCTATCCCTACTTCTTATTTTTATTGTCGACTAATTTCTGTTTTCCTGCAGGATCTGCTGGGTCTGCGCACCCAGATGGGAGGTCAGGTGAATGTGGAGGTGGACGCCGCTCCTCAGCAGGACCTGTCCGCCGTCATGGCTGGAATCAGAGAGCACTATGAGACCGTCGCCAACAAGAACCGCAGAGATCTGGACACCTGGTTCCAGGCCAAGGTGAGTGATATAAACCCTCAAAAGTCGGGAACCTTGTGACTAAAAGTAAGATAGACTGAGCAAATCAAAGCAACCCCACCTCCAAATGTAACCTTCTTTAAGCTTTAATGTCTTTATAATGATGTGATGAGTTAAAAGTGAAATTAACTTCCTTTCCAGAGAAAAGTTGGGTGTTTCCCCATTCACTTCAATACAGTTAGGAGTTTTCTAGCAGAAACTAGTGGCTTTAAGTGGAACTGCAGTCTATGACACCAAAACACTGGCTTACACAAGATATAAAATACATATAAAGATGAACTTTTCAAGACATAATTGCGAGAAAGTAAGTCAAAATCGTATCATTGAAAGCCCAAGACTTGACTGAGAAAATATATTTTTTCATAAACACGACAATGTAGACTATTTTTTAAATTACTAGTCCTTTAGTACTTTAAGGTCAATTAAAGAAGTACAGTGAGAAATTAAAACATACAAGCGTGTGAAATAAAAGTGACAAACAGAAGAGTGTCATCTGCATACAAGTTGATTCATGAGCAGTTTTAAAACACATTGATCTCTGTCCGACATGATTTCTGACATTAAATCTTTGTTTTTTTGTTTGTTTTTGTAGTCTGAGGATCTCAATAAGGAGGTCGCCGTGAGCACAGAGACTCTTAATTCATCACGCTCCGAGGTTACAGAGGTCAAACGCACGCTGCAGGGTCTGGAGATCGAGCTCCAAGCACAGCTCAGCATGGTGAGTTTCTACCATTTCTTGGTATTCTTGGTATCTCATGTGAATCTACAGTCTTTTTAAATCTCCTCACATTGTTTCCTCTCCCCTTCAGAAAGCCTCTCTGGAAGGAACCCTCGCCGACACCCAGAGCCGCTACTCTAACATGCTGGCAGGTTACCAGAGGCAGGTGACCACTTTGGAGGACCAGCTGGCCAACCTGAAAGCCGACCTGGAGCGCCAGGGACACGAGTACCAGATGCTGTTGGACATCAAGACCAGACTGGAGATGGAGATCGCTGAGTACAGGAGGCTGCTGGACGGAGAGCTGTTCACGTGAGTGGACCAGTCCATACTGGGTTAATACTAGGATTATACTGGGATCAATAAAAACATGTTAAACCTTTTAAATTAAGATTTTATTTTTTTAGGAAAATGGTCAAGAAAAAAGTTAATATTTATACCTTTTAAGTAACTTTTTAGTAATTTTTTAAAGAGCGTAATTGTTATGGAGGCCCATTTTGGCCAAAATAAAGGGAAAAAAAGTAGATTAACTGTAGTCACTCATAGTCTCATTTAAATGATAATGTATTAAAATCTATTTTTCAAGTCTCTTTTTTAAATAAAATTATTATTTTTACTTATATTATGTACAGAATGTGAATAGTAAGAAGACCCTGTTGTAAAGGGTTTCAAAACCAGTGAGCAAAACAATTCTGATTTTGAAATAAATATAAACAAAAATAATTATAAAGTAGTAATTAAGTATAAATATAGAAACGTGTTTATAGAATGAAATGGTAGCTGCACATTAAATCCACCGTTAATTTAAAGTACAGTTACAATTACAGTTAAAATGAGTTTCTCAGAGTATTAAATGCTAACTTTGTGTGTTTCCCTGCAGGCCGCCTGCCTCTTCTTCAACCAGTACAAATCGTAAAGTGCTGATCATCACTAAAGAGGTCACAGACGACGAGAGCTCTGAGACTGAGAAGGAGGCTCAGTGAGACGACAAACATCACCAACACGCTGCTGACCGTTCTCAGAAATACACAAAATAAAATGCTTCTGATGAACTGACACAAGTCTGTGTGTGTGTGTACTGTGTGTATTAGTACATGTTTATAAAGACAACTCATATCGTGATTACATCATATTATATTATATTAATTTACATTACGTTATATTAATTTGCCTTGGTATTTTGTTAAATAATGGTCATTATAAACATAGAAGCAGAATTAACTTAGACATACGACGAATTAAAAAGTAAAATACTACTACTACTACTACTACTACTACTAATAATAATAATAATAATAATAATAATACAAATATGCAAAACAAATCTGTTTTAAAGTGCTGGTCAGTGTTTAAAACAAAGAGTGTGAATAAACAAATGTTCACATTATAAAGATATGTGCAATGTACAAAAGAAAGTTTGTGCAAGATTGGCAAAAACATGTGTTAATGTAACACTGAAAATGAATAGCTTTTATTTATATATCACTCATCAAAACCAGAGATGACAAAGTGAAAATAAAAACATAACATAACATAACAATATAATCAAACATTTATTTAATTTTACTTGGAAATGCAGTTGAGGGGTCATCCTGTTAGACTCTTTTCAAAGTAAAAGCTGGGACAGTGGCAAATTTTAACCAGCAGGTAGCGACAGAGAGCAGTATTTGGTGTCAGTTGGGAGACTACAGGTTAAATCTGTGCATTTAAATGCATTTTGAGAAGAACAATAATAACTTAGGAAATAATATGAACTTTATTGATACAGAACATTTAACACATACTCATGCCAACAGCTGAACAGAGCAAACTGAAACAGCACATAAACTCAACAGGAACAACCATGAATACAACTGCAAAGCTAAAAAAGAACACAATACATAAAAAAAAATAATAAAATAAATAAAAAATAAACGTTGTTGTGAAAACAAACACCAGGGAGACAAATAATGTAAAGACCAAAGATTAAAACCTGAACACTAAGACTATAACATTACTCCAAAGTAAAATCCTGATTAAACAGAGTTTTTAATTTCCTTTTTAAAAATAAGAGAGCTCGCCGTTGTACACTGTACAAAGGGTTTTACGTTTATTTGATTTCGATTTTTTTTTAAATACATGGAAATATTAATGAAAAATAATAAAAATTAAAGCTGCAAGCAGCGATGGATGGGACCTCGCACTCCACGCAACTCGGGGCATGCTGCGGCCACGTCACGTGCCGTCGTAACACGTGCGGAACACGACATGAAAATCTCACGTAAATCAGCTCAAAATCGCCACGCAGCACTTACTTCCTGTTGCCACTAGGTGGCGCTATCACTATGCGTTCAGGGCGGGACTCTTATCAGACATGTAAAGTTTGGAGCCGATTGGACAATGTACACTCAAGTTATAGCAACTTTGTGTGTTCTGGCGGTACATCAAAGTTTAACGCAACGGACACGCCCTGTAACAAATACTCACCACAATCAAGAAATATCATCAAGAACATGTTTTCCATTTTCTGACTAGATTTCAGCTTGATCTGATCATCCTACTAGGAGTAGAACATGGAAGTATAAAAAAATGACATTTCCTTTCACCACTAGGTGGCGCTCTCACTATTACTGAATATTATCACATAGACGTGTTCAGGGTGGGACTCTTATCAGACAAGTGAAGTTTGGAGCCGATTGGACAATGTACACTCAAGTTATAGCAAATTCGTTAGACACGCCCCCTCACCGCAGTCATCACATATAATCAACAATGTGTTTTGCATTTTATAAGTAAATTTCAGCTGGATCTGATCATCCTGCTAGGAGTAGAACATGAAAGTATAAAACGTGATACTTCCTGTTGCCACTGGGTGGCGCTCTGACTATTACCTAATATTATCACATAGACATGTTCAGGGCGGGACTCTTATTGAACATGTGAAGTTTCGTTGCAGTCGGATCATGTACGCAGAAGTTATGACGAATCCCTCTTTCATGGCGAAGGTTTGAAATTGGGTGCCACGGGACGCCACGCCACGGGCACAATGTTGGACGAAAAAAACTGACTGTACTGACCAATTTTGAAGTAGATCCAATAGAACCTGTAGGAGGAGTTAGTTCAAATAGAGGCCCTGAAATGCCAAAAATGACATCACAGTGTGACATTTGTTCAAAATGGCCAACTTTGACGGCACGCCACGGACACGCCCTTCAACCTACAGTTACAAATTTAACAGCGTTCATTCAGCACCATGTTTTGACTGTACTGACCAATTTTGAAGCAGATCCGATAAATTCCCTAGGAGGAGTTCGTTCAAATACAAGCCCAGAAAGTGAAAATGACCACAAAATGGCCGCCAAGAGTGAAAATTTTAAATTAAAATAGCTGACTTCCTGTGGGTTTCCGGTATGGGTCCAAGAGGCTTTTTTGTACGTCTCGGCACATTACACATGCCTACCGAGTTTCGTACATATCGGTGAAACGTGGCGCCGGGGCTGCTTTTTTAAAATCCTGTAGGGGGCGCAACAAACACGACAAACACGATTTTTGGTATGTGAGCTACAGGCACCAGTCTACACGTGTCCTGTGAATTTCATATTCATAACTATTACGGTCTCTGCAGAGTGATTTACCCTGCCACCAGAGCGCCACCTAGTGGCGTGATTTTTTTTCCTTTTTAGGGGACCCTCAGGGAGCCATGGGCAAGCATCGTACCAAGTTTCATTTTAATCACACTTGCCGATGCAGAGATATAAACTTCTTCATTTTAAAGAGCGCCACCTTGTGGTGATGACCTGAAATTGTGCATGATACATAATGAAGACATTTGGAACTATTGTCCCAAGGTTGGTGTAAATCGAACATACCAATGTGGAGAAATACCCCACTTCCTTTTTTGACGAAAAATCAACAGGAAGTGCTAATTTTATAACTTCCTTATTTTTTGAAATATAAAAATACTTTAAATTACTTTTTTTGCCAGGACGGTCTCCAGATGCTACGTGCAAAATTTCGTGCGAATTGGACAAAAGCGCATGGATGGATCACGAAAACCTAGTTTTTGACATTTTGCACTCTAGCAAAAAAAAATTTAGGCAGAAGTGGGCGTGGCCTATATGGGGAGATTCAGCTCCATTCACCGAACGCGTGGATATAAGGTTTTTGAATGTGAGACAAAGTATGCAGGAGTTATTAGCCTATCAAACTTTTCCTAAAAGTAGTGCCACCTAGTGGCCTACCTAAAATAAACGTGAAAAACTAGTCTTTTACCATGTAATTTATGTTTCACTCTTGAGTATGAATGTAAAAAATAAATATCTGTGTTTGCAACATTATGTGACTCATTTAATAGTCTTCCCACAAACCTCTCCCCTCTCCCCCCAATTTTTAAAAAATTTAAAAAAAAAAATTAAAAAATAAAAAATTAAGAAAAAAACTCCCAAAAAAAAATTTATTTTAAAAAATCATAAAAAAAAATTAAAGAGGAAATTTTTTTAGTGTTTAATTAATGCCATGTCTGATTTAACAGAGTCCTATAAACTTTAGTCCTCTGAAATTGATAATCTTGTCGATAGTGCTACAGGCTCACTACGATCAACATTAGACTCTATCGCTCCTATAAAAGGAAATTATTAAACATAGGAGACTAGCACCTTGGTATAACCACCAAACCCGCAGTTAAAGCAAATAGCTAGGAAATCTGAAAGGAAATGGCGCTCTTCAAATTATCAGAATATCGCTCAAATTGGCAGATGATCTTAAGATTTATAGAAAGGCCCTCCGTATGCCAGAGGAGCCTATTACTCAGCACTAATAGAAGAAAATAAGAACAACCCTAGGTTCCTTTCAGCACTGTAGCCAGGCTGACAGAGAGTCACAGCTCTATCGAGCCACATATCCCCATAAACTTAAGTAGCAATGACTTCATGAGCTTCTTCTTAATAAAATTATTACTATTAGAGAAAAATTAATACAACTGCCATCAACAGTTATCAGTGGCTCTCCAGTTCGGGACTTCTGTATGTAAACTTAGATGTTATTTAGACTGTTTTTGCTATCGATCTTCATCAGTTAACTTCAATATTTCTTATCGAGCCATCAACCTGTCTGTTAGACCCGATCCCAACTGGCTGCTTGAGTTGTCCTTATTGGCACCTTTACTGGATATGATTAATTTTCTTTATTATCAGGATATGACCACGCCTTTAAGTAGCTGTATTAAACCCCTCTAAAAGTTACTCTTGACCCAGGGGTTTTAGCCAACTATAGACCGATTTCTAACCTCCCGTTCCTCTCTAGATTCTGGGAAAGTGTAGAGTTGTGTGACTTTCACATAACAATAGTTTATTTGAGGATTTTCGTCAGGATTTAGAGTTCATCATGCGAGACAGCTCTGGTTAAGTTATATGACCTTCTGATTGCTTCTGACAATGGACTTGTCTCGTACTTGTATTATTAGATCTTAGTGCTGCATTTGACACCATTGACCATGTATTTTTACAGGACTTGGCATCAATTGGCATTAAGGACTGCCCTAACCTGGTTTAAGTATACTTATCGATCGTTCCGTTTGTACATGTTAATGATCCTCCATAAATACTAAGTTAGTCTGGGTTCCACAGGTTCTGTACTTGGACCATACTATTTACTTTATATATGCTCCCTTTGGCACATTATTGGAATCACTCCATTAACTTTCCTGTTATGCGATGATACGCAGTTATATCTATCATCAAACCCAATGAAATTATCATTATCTAAATTACAAACATGTCTTAAGGACATAAAATCCTGGATGACCTGCATTTTCTGATGTTAAACTCGAAAAACCGAAATTCTTGTTCTTGGCCCAAAACCTTGGACTCATTGTCTAAGATATAGTCCTCTGATGGCATTAACTTGGCCTCTGCACCATGTGGAATCTTGGGTTATCTTTGATCAGGATTTGTCATTTAACTCCCACATAAGCACCTCTGGACTGCCTTCTTTTTACGTATATTAGAAAATTAGACACATACTATCCGACAGATGGAAAACTAACCATGTTTGTTACTAGGTGATTCTGACTCTTTATTATCGGTTGCCCAATAGTCCATTAAGCTCCATTATTGTGCCACGTACTGACGGAACTGAAGGATCCACCTCCTGTACGCTACTCTGCATTGGCCTATAAATGTAATTGAATTTAAAATACTCCTCCTCACCTATAAGCTCTTCGGTCGGCCCTTTTAAGAGCTCATAGTCCCTATTCCCCACTAGACACTACGCCGATGCTGGGCTACTTGTGGTTCCTATAGTTCTAAAGTAGAACGGGCCGAGCCTTGTCAGCCCTCTCCTGTGGAACCAGCCGTTGTGGTTGGGGGCGACACCCTCCCCATTAGGTGGCTTAAGACATTCCTCTTTGATAAAGCTTTAGTTGGCTGGATCGGTGTCCTGAACCATCCCTTGTTATGTGCTATAGGCCTGACTTGGGGATTTCCTGGTGCCTGGCTACCTCCCCTTTGACTATTCATGTCCCTTTAATGCATGTTCTACTCCCTCCCGAGTTCTTGTGCTCGTCTGCGGTTGTGGATCCTGGTGGGCCCCTGCCTGGTCCTGCTTGTGCCATGCCATACTGTTGTTGCTGTGGTCGTGTGTGGCCCCCCCCCCACTGGTGACGACGACCCCCACTGAGCCGAGCCGTTTCGTTTTACGGCTTTTCCTGCCCTTGTGAGTGCTTGCTCATGGTGGACTGTTGGGTCTCTGTAATTAATGTTAAAGTTTCACCTGTCTTTGAAAGTGTCCTGAGATAACTTCTTTGTTACAAAAAAATTGAATTGAAAAATTGAATTGCATAATGTGTCAAACACAGATATTTAATTTTTACATTCATTCACATTTTTCAGAAACATTTAAGTATCAAAACATTAAAAAAAAGTCCCGTTTTGAAGCCTTCAGATTGGCGTTACGGTCGTTGCCAAGACAGTTTGTCGGAGCCAGTGGAGGTAACGTACTGCGAGTTGAGCTGCTCTCATTGGCTGCTCTTGGTTTGATAGTTTGTTGCATTTTCATGTTTTTTGTGTGTTTTATTGTTTTTTTCAAGTATTTTTTGTCAGTTTTTCACATTTTCATCTGTTTTCAGTAAATCTTTTGATGCATTTTCACGTATTTTACATGCGTATTTGCCATGTGTTCTTTGTGTTCTTTGTGTGAAACTGTGATACTGAGCTCATAAATCAACTTCTCCATAAGGCTCAATACTATCAGAGTTGAGCTGCCCTTGCTGGCTGTTAGAGAGAATGCAGGTTTAACATACAGGAACAGGACCATCAGGTGAGGCTCCATTCCTGCTCCTTAATCCATCAGGTGTTCACCGACAGAACACTCAGTGTAATATATAACCTGTATCTGTGTGACCAGACTAATTTATTATTATCTTTTTATTTGTACTCTGTAGGTTGTGTTTCACCACAAGATAGATCTGAAGTTTCACAAGATTTTTGACGTTGGGAACATTTTTTAAAATGGAGCAAGCCTACGAGCTAGTTCAGGCAGTCAACTCGAGCTGCGCTGATATACACACACATGACATGCCTTATCCATAATCACTAACCAAGCGCACCCTTTCAATCCGGCGGTCTATTTAAACTGCAAAATTTCCCAGCTGTCCCTCTGCTCTGTCAATGCCGCTGTTGCCTTGCATCACATCGCTGCTGCTCTGTAAGCTATTGCTGCCTGCTGCGCTGTAAGCCCCACCACCACCCCAGCATCCACCTGTAGGCTCCGACTAGGGGTTTTAAGGTATTTGCTCATCACTCCCCAATATCTCTATGTACAAATATCTGCAGGGAGTGATGAGGTCGGAGCCTAGACACCAAAATCTAAATATGCAATACTGCTGTAATAAACATTTCAAACATGAGTTGTCTGACTGAAATATGTTTAAAATTATTGATGACTTGCAATAATTTCTTCTGTCTCTGCTGTTTTCTTGTAAAATCCTCAATTGTTTTACTTCTTTTAAACATTTAAACGTTTAAACATTTTTTTCAAAAAATAATTAAAGATATTTAGACTGTAAAACAATGAGCTATAAATACAGACCAACACTGCTATAATACAAATAAACAGGCTTAAACGTACACAAGAGTGCTGATATTATTTGATTATTCTTATTTTAATCTGAATAAGTTAATAAGTTATAGAACTGTAATAAAAGTCATTATCTGTGAAATTACAGTAATTATTGCTCTTTACACTGATAAAAGCTGTATTTGGACAGTTACCAATGCTTATACACTGATAAACAACATTTATTCAACATTTCTGTTGTATAATTATGGAAGATTACACAAGATATCTGTAGAAGATCTGTAAAATTAACAGGAAAAACTTGTAAACAGATTGTTTTTACAGGGTTGATAAGAGTGCTCTCTCATAACATTTTCTTAACCAATGAGTGCTAAGAAAAACAGAACAAATCGTTGATACGAAAAAACATAAAAGAATATTTTCATTAGGGCCATTATTTCAGATATTGTCTTTATTCTGCTGTTTTTTTGTGGAACATCGGACAGTTTCAGTTTCTTTACGTGTTCACAGCTGTAGAAATATAAAACTGCTTCTGCTTCAGTGTTTTACTGAAATGTCATTGATGTACGGCTACAGGAACCGTCTGGTTTCAGCTATGTGTTGATGTGTCCAAACATCCCGACACTCTGGTTGTGCTTGAATCTCTCTGCGGGGCGTTTGAGGTCTGACTGGCTGTCTGGTCCTCGGGGCTTTGTGTGGACTGACTGGACCGGACCATCAGGTGGGGGAGGCAAAACAAAAGAGCTTTAGGGCCCCGAGGGCCCCGGACAGGGAACCTAGAAAGTATTTTCTGTTGGCTGTAAACCAACTAGACCTGCTGGACCTCAACTTGCTCTTCTCCGACCTGTTACCCCCTCCGGCCCCCGGGGCAGCATTGCGACTTCCCGGGCTTGTTTGGCATCACAACCTGACTGACTACTCTCTCCCTGTGAGGGATAAAAGGAGGCCACGTCCCAGCAGCTCCTCAGTCTCAGACCTTCAGCCATGTCTTCCTCCTCCAGCCGCAGCAGTTACGTGTCCTCCCCCATGAGGAGCTCCATGATGATGGGCCCCGCCATGTCCACTTCCTCTGGCCGGTTCAACGGTGTGGGAGGTGGCAGCATGTACGGAGGAGCCGGAGGGGCTGGTGTTCGTGTCTCCAAGGCCTCCTCTGCCAACCTGTCCACAGGCATCGAGGATGCCGGCAAGGGCACCATGCAGAACCTCAACGACCGCCTGGCCTCCTACCTGGCCAAGGTGCGCTCCCTGGAGAAGGCCAACGGGGACCTGGAGCTGAAGATCAGACAGTTCCTGGAGAGCAAGGTGGCCCCGAAGGCTCATAACTCCTGTGGCTTTAACGTCGAGATCAAAGACATGCAGGACAAGGTGAGGACAGACTTTACCCCAAACTCAGCTGTTCGGAAACCAGGGTCACAGATAAAGTTACACATATTAATGTCTGAAGACATTTGGGTGATTTAGTCCCTGAATGGTGGATTTGTTTTTCTCACTATAATTTTTCAAACTTATTTTTTTTTAAAGGTTGAAAAAATTCATATACACTTGTGAAAGGCACGTTTTTGATTTTGTTTGCTTAAACTGTGGACCTGCTGTTTCTTTTCTTTAATTACCACATTGTAGTCCAGTTAAAAAAATTCACCTGTGAAAGCCCTGAAAGGCAAAACACCGGTTTGTAAATTTGTAATATGAGACAAACAGTGAATGTGTGTAAATACGTTCTCAGTAAATATGTGTTCAAAAACAACTGTTTGTTTTAGTTTTTATTAGTTATTTCAGCTATTTAAGTTTTTAAAGGAACAAGTTTAATAAACATATCGTTTTTTTGTTTTATAACTTTTTATATGAAGTTTTATAATTTTGCTGTTGTTGGTTTTGTTTTTGAGACTTTTTTAAGTAAACTTTTTTAACTAAATGGCCCCCGATCACCTCGGCATATAAACTTTAACATTATCATTAAAACATTAAAATTTAAAAGTAATTTATTAAGTTTCCTGTAAATTAACAGGATTTTAAGTTTGAAACAAAGAATGTACATTTAAATAAAAAAGAAACGCAGAAAATTTTTCCTTTATCGGAGATAATAAAAATATAAAACAACAATAAAAACAAATTAATACTTTAAAGGTCATGAAATGTTTTTGGAGCCCCCCGGTGGCCGCAGAGCTCCACTGATTCTCTCTTCCTTCCTTCTCAGATCTACGCCGCTACTCGTGGAAACGCTGCCTTCTACCTCGCCATTGACAACGCCAAGCTGGCCACCGAGGACTTCAAAATCAAGTGAGTAATAAAGTAATCTGATTACATTTGTGGTTTTTTACTTCAGTGTTCAGACGGGTTCCTAAACTCGTTCTGGTCTGCAGGTTTGAGAACGAGCTGGCCATGCGTCAATCGGTGGAGGCGGACATCAACGGGCTGAAGAGGGTCTTGGAGGACCTGAATCTGAGCCGCAACGACCTGGAGATGCAGGTGGATGGTCTGAGGGACGAGCTATTGCAGCTCAAGAGGAACCACGAGGAGGACCTGCTGGCTCTCAGGTCCAAGATTGGAGGCCAGGTGAACGTGGAGGTGGACGCCGCCCCTCAGGAGGACCTGGCCACCGTCATGGCTGGAATCAGAGAGCACTACGAGAACATCGGCCAGAAGAACCGCAAAGCCCTGGAGACCTGGTTCCACACCAAGGTGAGACCACAAAGGCCAGTTTTCTGCTCTGGACTGACTGCTGCCCCCTACAGGCCAAAACCAGCAAGTTTTACTTCAAAAGTTCAATAATTATTCCACATTTTTAAAGGAGCATTTCACCCGTGGAAACATTAATATTTATTGAAAGTGGGTTATATATGTAGTCGAAATGTAACATACATTTTGAATTTGGTGCCTATTTGACCGAGAAAAGGCAGAAAGTGACTTTAGGGCGCATTTGTATTAAAGACATCAACTCCCACAATGCACAGCTCCGCAAGCCGCTCCCACTAACACTATCAAGGACTACAACAACGTGAATGTAAACCATTTATTTACAGAAATATATCAACAACAACAACAATAAATATGTAAACAATGACAGTTGTAGTTCCTCCTGAGCGTCCTCAACGTCTCGGTGCCGCAGTACTGGCCATCTGGAGCTGGATACTGTCGGAGAGCCTGCACCACATCAGCGGGTGAAACTACACCTCGACCCAATCTCTCGCCTTGCAGGACCCATTCCAGAAAGGCTGTTAGGCGATATTGTCTACAAGACATTGAGCACACAGTTAGAGATACATGGTCTTTGTGTTGAGCGTGCCACAGTAGTTAGCAATGCAACTGCAAGCTGTTTGTGCAGTAAAGAAGCTAACGTTAGTTCAGTTGGCTGACGCTACGTATTAACCGGGAATAACTTTGTGATAATACTTGAACAAATTGTGTACATACATGCCACGTTGTTATAAGACAGAAAATAGAAACACTCACTTTACAGTCAGACGTCCGTGTGTCCGTAGGCGCACAGCGAGAGCACAGGCACCAGCAGTCCGCCCCAGCTCGAACCAGTCCGGGCTCCTCGTCCGCGACAGGCAGGTCCTCTGCCTCGGCTGCAGCAGCCTCAGACGCTGCTCGCTATATAGCGGCTCATAAAGGTAGCCTCGAACATCTGATATATACAGCGGCTCATAAAGGTAGCCTCGAACATCTGATTCGACCATCATACTTTCGAAATTTCTTCCATATTACATTGATTAACATAGTCGTAACGTCTGGCTCCACAGCGCCTCCGCTTAGCTTCCAAACAAGATGGCGGTTATATTTTTTAGTCCCACCCACTGATCTGTAATAGGTCTGTAGCATGAGTGGGAAAAAAAAGAGGAAGTAGTGTTTGTAGTCTCACCCCCTCTACAGAGATATCAGACTTCCTGCTTCCAATGACGCAAAATGACGATTTTTACATCATTGGAAGCAGGAAGTGACACACTAAAATCCTTATTTCTCCCCTCTCAGGGAAAGTGAGGGAATGATGGACGACCATTCAAAAACATGACTGGGGTTCTAATGATACAAAGCTTAATGCAAATGGGTGAAGTGTCCCTTTAAGTTTTAAAAATTAATTTAAGAGTTTAACTACTTTTATCATTTTATATATTTAGTAAAACATTTTGGTTTTTAGTTGTATTTTAATACAATTTTGTCTTCTTTAATCATTTTTCTTCTCTTCTTTCATTTCTTCAGTTTTATAATTTAAGGTTTTTTTATATGAACTGGTTTCAATAGTTTTGCTGTTGTTGGTTTTGTTTTGTAGTTTTTGAGTTTTTGAGTTTTTAAGTTTTTTTAGTTCTTTGGTCTTTAGTTCAGGGATGTCCACTTCTGTGGATAAAAACATCAGGGAACAAAAGCCATCAGCCAGAACCACCGCTGAAGGACCTGTGTGTGTTAAAGTCGAGCAATCACTTTCTTTCACATTGGTGCTGTAAAGGAGGATTTCTTCCAGGATGTTTAACACTCTGTCTAGCCTGATATCTGATCAATAACTGTATTGATTGTCCTTCACAGACGGCCGAGCTGAACAAAGATGTGTCTCTGAGCACCGAGACCCTGCAGACGTCCAAGTCTGAGATCTCAGAGGTCAGACGAACATTACAGTCTCTGGAGATCAAACTGCAGGCTCAGATGAGCAAGGTGATGCAAATAAATCAATAAATCTATTGACTCAATTATATGTATTGATATAAACTGTCAGTCATCAAAGATCTTCCATATATTTGTTAATATGAAACTGACAGTCACTGTTGATCTTCCTCCGGAGCAGAAAGGAGCTCTGGAGGTGAGTCTGTCTGAGACCAAATCCCGCTATGCCAACATGATGCTGGGCTACCAGAGGCAGGTCGTGGCTCTGGAGGAACAGCTGGCCAACCTGAGGGGAGACCTGGAGAAACAAAGAGTCCAGTACACGACCCTTCTGGACATCAAGACCAGACTGGAGCTGGAGATCGCCGAGTACAGGAGGCTGCTGGACGGAGACGCTGAGAGGTGAAAACCGTCTCTAACCACAGTCCATAATGTTTACCTGATTCAAAATTAAATGATACAGTGATTTTATATCAGAATATTCAGTTTTAAAAAGCACAAATTTTCAGCCTCTACAGATTTTGACGCAAAATGTATAATGTATGCACTAAAAGAACCCCATACACATGCAGTTGAATCTCTTTTTTTAAAACTTTACATCATATTTATGTTTATAATAATTAAAAACATCAGTTTAATTCTCAGAAAACAAACAAATAACTGTCTCTGTCCCGTTTCTGCAGCACCCCCGTCACCACCACCACCAAGACCACCCGGGTGGTGACCATCGTGCAGGAAGTGGACGCCAATGGGAAAGTGATCAGCACCAACTCCAATTAGGCCAGAATCAAAACCTCGAACCGATCACATCTGTAAACTGAGTCTGAGGATCAATAAAAATAAAATGTCTGACTTTGATTCTGTGGAGTTTTTATTTTCACACTTTATTAAAGACTGCACTGAGGGTGATTTGTGATTGATTAGATTATAATACAGCGGGATCATCAGCTGATAATCAGAGCAGGGTGAGATCAGTTACTGCTGCAGTTGTTGGTGAATGCCGGCCTCCTGTGGCCAATCTGACAACTGCAGCTCTTTCTGCAGCTAACGCCGGGAAAACTAGACTAAATAAAACACAAAGAACGGAGTTTCTGGCTGACAGGAAGCTGCCCTCAACCACTGATCAGGAGTCAGTCTGCAGCAGGTCTGAATGATCCTCAGAGGGGGTTTAATGTTCAGCTAAAACAGACAGAAAGAACCAGAGAACGAGAGATTGCAACGTTCACAAACATTCCTTCAGAGCATCTGAAACTAATATATATATATATATATATATATATATATATATATATATATATATAGTTACTGAGTTCACTGTTTTGGGTTCAATGTTCAGTTTTAATATAAAATATAATAATGTGAAATATCTATAAAGTGTCACTGAGTCAGTTTATTAAATAATAGAAAAGGTCCCCTAATGAAGAAAGGTCAGAGAAATATGATGGAAAACATAAAATAAATAACAGCACAAAGCATTAATAAAAAAGGTACAGAGGATGAAGCAGCTGTCCAACAGTGTCCTAAACCGGGTTCGACAGGTAGAGATCTTCATGTTCCTCAGGAAGCCGACAGGTATCAGGTTTGCTTCAGTGGGAGGTTTGTTGTTTATCTGAGTAAGAACACCGTACAGTCTGCCAGAACTAGCACCAACACCGGACCCAGGAGACCCAGAAGACCCAGAAGATTCAGGAGACCCAGGAGCAAACAGCCATAATTTCTTCCATATCCTGACTGGATCTGAGGACAGGACCAGACACAGCGAGCATTGGTCTCTGCTGAGGTTTCATTTTTTACATTTTGTTGAGAACTGATGTTTTAATAAAAATATTTATATATTTTTTAAAAAGTCTTGAGTTTTAACTTCATCTTTGAGCATTTTTTGAAAAGTTAAGTTTAGTCTGCCTTTGCATTGTCTGCATAATAATAATAATAATAATAATAATCTACATATTTATAATGTTTTATAATAATTCACTGGTGGAAACAGGAGGTTTGAGATCAGGGGTTCAGTTTGTGTTGGTGAAGATCGCCCTCCTGTGGCAACAGTGAGGAACTGCTGGATAATCACAATACTCTTAGGACTACAGCTCCCAGCATGCTCTGGTGTGGTCACATGGTCCAATGTTGCTCACTTATATCTCTCAACCAACATTAATCAGAGTGTCACTCAGTGGGGCTGTAGGGGTCCCGGGGGGTTCATGGATCTGGTTTTATGATATTTTGCAGGTTCACTTTCATTCAGAAGGTTGAAACTATTGTGTCCTCACACCTCCTCAGACCTCCTCCCTCCTCCTCACACCTCCTCCTCACACCTCCTCCTCAGACCACCTCACACCTCCTCCTCAGACCTCTCCTATCCAGGTATTGTCGCTCCCTGCTGGTCAGACGATTTCTTGTCTTTCACAAGTCAGTTGCACGGTTCACACAATATAATATGAAGTATATTTATATTTATATGAAGTATATTTAAATTATATGAGGCACAGAAACAACTACTTATGGAAAACTAAAGAAAGCTAAATGAAGAGGGATAGAAACATCCTGAGGCGTCAGAGAAGGAGGAGGGGCGCCCAGGGGAGGGGGTGGGGATGGATGTGGGTATTTTTTAATGATTTAATGTTATGGTTTACATTTGATATATTTATAGTTTTTACAGGTTAAGGTAACTAGCCTTCGTTTTGCGGGGCGGTGGAGCCTGAAGTGTCACACGAAGGCCAACAGTATGAGGTCTTCTTGATTGGTCTTCATGGAATATGGGTGTGGAGATAAAATAACACCCATCTGAAAATGTCTGAGTTAAAGTCCAGGTGAAATGGAAAATATCATTTTAACCCTTTAAGGTCTCATCCTCGGTTATATTGTTCCCATATTAAACAATTTATGACAAAAGATTCACAAATAACTCAGTTTATTTGTATTTTTATATCAGAATCCAATCATTGTGTCTTTCTGTGTCAGCATGAACTGATTTCAACCAATAATATCCTGGCATTCACCCGTCAGTCCTACAAACCAGCAGAGGAACTGGGTTCAGCTTGTGGCAGTCTGAATATTTACTGTTTATATGAGACAGGACAGGAGCCACAATTCTACAGAATTATTACTGTATTTCACTTCCTAATGTTATTTATAATACTATCAGTCACAGTGACACTTCAATGCAGAACTTTTACCTTGATATACTAAGCACATTTTGTTGTTGCTGTACTTTATAATCAGGTAACAGAACTTTACTCTGAGGACACAATCTGTTGATTACCAGTGACACTGGACCTCACCAAGGTCTTGCTCATGGTGGTACTGTTGGGTCTCTGTAAATAATGTTATAAAGAGTTCGGTCTAGACCTGCTCTATTTGAAAAGTGACCTGAGATAACTTCTGTTATGAATTGGCACTATACAAATACAACTGAATTGAATAAGAATATAATGTAAGAAACAAAGTCAAACACGGGGTTAACGTTATGAAACAGTCGTAGTTTGGTTTGATGTTTGAGTGAAAGTCAGTTATATGATGTGTTTGTTTAAATCAATGTAAAGCTCCAGTGTGTAACACTGAGGATCCATTACTATAATATTATATCTATATCCGTTACGAACACCTGTTAAAATAAATAAAGTTTAAATTAGTGGTTTCACGATGGGACACGAGCTGCTGTCTCGTATTGTGTTTGACCACCTATTTCTGCATTGTGGTATTTGTATTACTGGATGTGAGTGTGTGTGAATCCTGACAGTGATTCAGTCATTAACCGCTGTGATGACATCTGTTAATACCACACGCATTCTGACTATAAATGAAGTTGGATTATTGAACGTATGAGTCGTCAAAGTGAATTAGAAGAGATGTAAACTTTAGTAAGAGGAGCTAATTGAGGCCTATTAGAGGTCAGAGAGCTTGCCATGAGATGGATATGTTATTGGCAAACAGTCATTTTCCTTTCATCGAGCTTCTGATTCTGAGTTAAAGTGTGTTTAAAGTCCTTCTGGGTGTTTTTCTACCTCTGATACAAACAACCTACTTTCTCTGTGTGGATACTTTGATGCCGCTCCCTCATATCAGACACAATTTCCTGTTTCCCTTCTTTAGAGTTTGCGGTTTGTTCTCTTCTCTTCTTTCTTTGGCATGAATGATGCTGGAGAAGATCCAACAGCCTGCAGGTGAGAAACAGGTTTACAGGCTTTGTGTGATGGCAATCTGTCAGTGAAACCCTGCAGAGATCGTTCCTCAGGTGCAGTGAACCGTGAGCACTCGTCACTGACCCATACATGGGATTTAAACAGATAAAACCTAAAGTGCCATAAAGTGCTGAAACGTCTCATCTACTCAAACTAGTTATGCCCCTGCAGGGTCCTTCACCTTTATTTCACTGAGCTCGATGGGATCGATCTTGTAGGTTAGTTCATTATTAATATTAGCAGAGAAAACTGTCTGTTATGTTAGCTCCTGCAGTTAGCATTAGCTTCTCCATAACTGTGGCAGTATTAGCTTCTGAAAACCTATCAGTTAGCTTAAGCAGCTAACGGTTGTTTGTCAGTCCAGTCCTAGCTCCAGCAGCTAATATTAGCATTGTTATATTAGTGTATGAGACTCTGACATTAGCTCAAATAGCTAACTGAAGCTAATATTTGTCCAAATAGTTAACTGTAGCAGGTCTCTATGATACTGTGGGTTCCGTCAGCACGCAATCTGGCAACACGGGTCCGTCGTACCACACAACCTTTATTGAATCGTAGCTGAGACCACAGACAACAACTTCATTACTCTCTCCCGCTTCCCCTTACGTGTCTCTCCTCCACCCAGGTTCAGCTCACTACTGCAATATAAGGAGAGAGTGATTACTCAATGAGAACCAGCTGTGATCATCAACTCACCTGGCACAAGCCTTCCCCACCTCTCTCTCTCTCTCTCTCTCTCTCTCTCTCTCTCTCTCTCTATCTCTCTCCTGCAGCAGAGTGTAAACCACACCCACCTCCACATTAACATTATCAATTCTGCTTATCATCTTAGTTCTTTATCGATTCCCTTATTGATTCCTGATCAGCTTTCTGCATGGAAACTTTTTAACATCAGCAACTGTCAGAAAAACATGCTGGGATCAATACAAGGAATTGATCAGCTTTGACACCAGCTCATAAAGATAAATATGTTCTGTTCTTTCAGGAATTAGTTATTTATACGATGGACTTCCTTTATGCAGAATTACCAATAACATTATGTTCTGTTAAACTGTGCAGAACATTATGGAAAGATATGTTTGTTATTTCTTTCAGTTTATTACATTATACAGTTGTCATGTAGGAGCCAGTCTATCAACATGGAACACATACCAGTTTGACGTTACGCTTTCTTACTAATAAACTGTAACAATCTGTCATCTCGTCAGTGAAAGTGTCACTCTTCATATATTAGATGTTCAAGCTTGGAATGAAACTTTTGCACATACAGAACTTTCTGTACACCCGACACTCCTCACAAACCTGATAGATCAAAGGTTTGGCAGGTGAGCCGAGCTGCAAAAAGATTGGCTGGGCCTGCAGAGATGGATTACAGGTTAAAAACATCCAGGTGAGTGATGGGTCGCTTCTCCGCCACACTGCTGTCATTGTGTCACCGAGCAGAGAAAGTCATGCATAACACTGGCAGGAACCCGAGAGAGGTAAGAGGTGAGGCTCAGGGTCTACAAACAGGTTCATTAACAAAAAGATTTAAGATTTACTGATGGCAGCAGTTTCTACAGTCTGTGAAATGTGGTTTGTTTGTGGCGCTGTTGAACCAGGGCGTGATCTGCTCGGAGTTGGTGATGAAAGATGGGACGCTGTCAACAGGGTGTGTGGTCCATAACAAAGGTTGGAATGAGGAGAGGTGGTCATAAACCGGCGGATAGTGCCGAGGAATGAACTGGTAGTGAGCCTTTAAACAATGTTCCATAGAAATTATTAACGAGAGATAAAGTTGGCAAACAGCACTGATTGAACGAAGGGTGCGGAGGTCAGATACAACGACTCATTCAGAGTTTAATTCCAACCTGAGATTGATTGACACTTCAATGGGAGAAATAAAGAAAACTATTCTTACGTAACCATTAGCAGCGTGAATGTGGAGCAGCTGCTCACAATCTGCTGTTTTATTATCTAATAATGGTTTGTGTTCACAGCGAGCTCCTTCAGTAACGTCTCTGTCTCCTACAGTCTGAATTAGGTTCAGTTATATTTTCAGGGTTCCTACGAGTCCTGGAAAACCTGGAAATTTAGAGACCAGTTATTGAGTCATGTTATCCTGGAAAATATTAATTGTATTTTATGCTGTACATGAAATCATAGAGTAAAGACATTTGTTACCAATGATACCAATAAAGTCTGACAGGAAGAGCTTGTGTTTACCTGACTATGTTCATGTCAAAATGGCTGCTGTGAAAAAGGTGTAATCGGAAAGTGGAAAAATGTACTATATTGAGAACAGCCAAGAGTGGGCAACGAATCACAGCTCGCCATAGGTGACCACCGTTTGTGCTGTCCTGTATTGTAAAGAACAACTCCTGGAAAATGTCCTGGAAAACCATTTCTTAAAAAGAGAAAATCTAAATCAACATCTTATAAAACTCAATTAACAAACTCTAACTACTAAAACAACATTACAAGAGCTGTATAGAGGTATATATATATATAATAGTGTATATAGTCAGACCTGCTGACACTCATGGTTCGAGTTTGTGTTCGAGTTTGTTACCCTGCAGACAATTCATGGTTTCATTTGAAATCCATCTGGAACCGGCGTTGACACCAGGAGTTCATTCAGTGTCTCTTGCACCCGATTACTGACCGCTGTCAAAAGCTTTCTGTTTTTCTGTCTCGGCCTCGACCCTGTTTATGTCTTTGGGACTCTAGCCGGTGTTTTAGTACTCGAGTCCGGTCTGTTGTCTCGGACTCGCGGGTATTTGCTAGATTACCTTAGCTGGTCTCAACCGAATGCGACAATATATGTTGTTTTTTTTAAAGTAACTACCAACCGTTAATGAATCCATCCAGAATGGGAGCCGATTGATGGACAATAAATGTCTCTCGCAACCGCTGCCAGAACAAAAGCATTCTTAAATCTGATTACAGTGTGAATAATAAGCTGTTGGAAGGTCTCACTCTGTGAATAGGAGAATTAATCTGAGACTTTCACACTAGCTCAACTTGTCTGTGATTTTTGACATTTAAACTCTTGTAAAAACATGTAAAAACACACCTCCTGCTGCTGTTTGCCTCTGGCGGCTGTGTTTAACCTTTTATTTAAGTCTCTACAGTCTCAGATACATTTTCAGACAGAAAAACGCCCTGAAACCAAAATGTCACTTCCAGCTTTGATGTCTTCCAGTTGGAGCTACTGGGACCGCTGCCAGGAGGATTCAGGGTGACCTTTCTCTTGTTAGCTCTGGACCAGAACTTTTATTATTTCTACTATATTTGTCATTCTGATCTCTTGATCCTGTTTCAGTCTCAGCTGGTTTTAACTGATTCATCTCTGAGCTTACAGTAACACGAGGAGGACGTTTAAAAGGTTAAACTGCTGATGTTGATATTTCCAACGTGTCCCAACCTGACGACGGTCCAAGCTGTGATATTTTACCTTTTCACACTCTGGTCCTAAAGAAAGTGTTTGGGTTCAGTTGAATGTGGCTCAACAAGGAGAGGATGATGACTGAATCCTCAAGTTTTTATTTTACAAGGTTATATTCTTAAAGCTCTAGTGTGTGACGTTGTCAGAAATGTAATATAATAATATAATCTTTGTGTTTTCGTGACCTTAGAATGATGTTTGTATCTACAGACACTGCAGCTCGCCTTCCATGGCGTCCACCATGTTTCTACAGTAGCACAGAACAGACAAACCAAACACCAGCTGTAGATCGGGCCTTTCCTGACCACAGCATTAACTTCTACACACTTTGCAGCCCGTTCTCATTCCCAGGTCATCAAATACAGACGGCGATTCAGTTGGTTTGCTTGGTTTCTCACACATAAAATATTCCAACTTGGTGTGAAAATACTTGGAAGTTATGACAGTGATGATAATTATTTAATTTATTTATTAATACAGGACAATTCTGCACCTCCATGATTCATTACTGTTCCTTTATTCCCTTGTTTGTTTTCAAAAACATGATTTTTCCCCCAAAAAAACCCTTAACATTGAGTCGTATGTACATTATAATACAATATATGTCAATATATAGAAGATAGATAGCAGGAGGCGCTGCATGCTGTCCCAGTTCAGGTGGTCAGAGTCTAACAACCCTAAATCTTCTATGAAATGCAAAATAAGAATTTTGTATTACATTAAACTTATGTCACATGAGTCATAATTGTGTATAACTTACCTACTGGACCATTAAGGTGTTTGGAATCACACCTTCAGCGTCCGGGGGCACTCGGACTACTACCTCTGCATTGAATAGCACTGTGTATGTGTTATGTAACAGCTTCCCTCAGATTAAATGAACAAAGGGTCGTATTTTTTTGGGAAGGTGTCGTCATTACGTCCATGTTCAGCTCAATAAACAACTACAGACTCAAACAATCCTTTTGTTGTGGTACGAGGAGGCTCGCCCTCCTCAGCAGCCCGAGAGAGAGAAATTAAAAAGAGCCTGTACACATGTTATTAATATTATTATTATTATTCTTATTAACTGAAGACTGTTGATCCAGTCGGAGGTGGTGTTGATTCAACCGTCCTGTGTTTCAGGATCAGCTCTGATGAGTTCGTCTTTGTCTGACTTCACGCTCAACTGAAATCTGAGTGCGAGCTGACAGACGCTGCTGGAGCGCCGTTGTCCTCAGACGGGTCAAGTTCAGTGTGTATGTTTGCAAAGTGACTGGGTTTACTATACACAGCATAACATGATAAATGACTTCTAGCACCAACCGCTCACAGACAAACTCAACTGAAACTCTGCAAGACATCATCATCCTCTATGTGGTATAAGTAAATATATATATAAACATATGGTAAATCGTTCATGCTGTACAGTAACGCAAACTCCTCACAGTTGACCCTTCCTAAGCCACGCCCCCTTTTTAAAATGTCAGAAATAGATTCATCATCCTCAATAACCCCAAAACCTTCTTTATTGTCCCAATCAGCCAATCAGCTGCTGAGATATTGTTCATATAGCTGATTATTGATGCTAACTATGCTAATTGTCCAACATATGCAGGTTAGCATCAGTCAGACCCTGAACAGTTCTAACATTAAACTTTATACCCAACAGTTCTGGTTCACAGTGAGGAAATATTAAAGAAACCTAACAACTGTATTTTCATTATAGAATATTTCATTATTAGTTGCACAGATTTGCTGCAGGTCTTCAGATTAAACGCACTCTTTGTTTGTGAGGATGCAACGTTACCGGCTGTTATTATCATTATACGGTGTTACTGTATAATTACGCCCACGCTCATTCCACACGCTGACATTTACCGACAGTAAACTTCCCTGAATGAACTTTCTCTGCTTGTCCCGACGGCTTCATTTACACAAGTTCCAGCTCGGTAGTTTGAATCCTGAAAGGTCGCAGGAGGCCTGGAGGTTGTGGAGACCTTCCCCCCCGGCGCTGAGCAGAGCCATCATTGTCACATCAATAAGCAGGTTTGAAGGTTACATTTTTCCATGACCATCCCTCGCTGCCACGCCCACAACAGGCCTCCACTACCTGGCTCCCCGCCTCACCTGTCATCATGGTATTTGCAGGGTGACTGACAACTCTTTGGCAGGAGGAGGCTTAAATAGGAGGCGAGAGACGTGTGCTCCTCACTCTCCTCACTCTCCTCACTCTCCTCACTGTGTCGTCTCTGGCAGCCACAGCAGAATCATGATCTCTCGCACTTCCTCCATGTCCATGCGGTCCTCCATGGGGAGCTCCAGCGGCTCCATGATCGGCATCGGCGGCGGCGGAGGTCGCATCTCCTCCATGAGGGCCGGCAGCGTGCACGGAGGAGCAGGAGGTGGCGGGGTGCGCATCTCCTCGGCCTCCATGGGTGGCGGCGGCTTTGGAGGAGGCTACTCGTCCTCCTCTAGCTACAGCGTGTCCGGCGGCGTGGACAGCTGCTCCATCGGCAACGAGAAGTTCGCCATGCAGAACCTCAACGACCGCCTGGCCACCTACCTGGCCAAGGTGCGCTCCCTGGAGAAGGCCAACGCCGAGTTGGAGCTGAAGATCAGACAGTTCCTGGAGAGCAAGGTGGGCCCCTCCACCCGGGACTACAGCGCCTTCTTCGCCACCATCGCTGACATCACCACCAAGGTAAACCTCCTCCTCATCCTCACGGGTGCAGGTGCAGCAACGTCAGCCAGGGCCAGAGAGTGAGCTCAGTGGGCGGGGCCTTTGGGTGTAGATATTGATTATTGGTTCTGTTTCTGACCTGTGAGTGATATGATGATGTCACTGTGATGTCAGATTCAAGGTGCCGTCAGAACGAATGGAGCGATCCACCTGAGCATCGATAACGCACGGCTGGCTGCAGAGGACTTCAGGACCAAGTGAGTACCAAGAAACTGTAGCAGCATGCAAACCACACACACACACACACACACACACACACACACACACACACACCACGTGTGAGTTTGATTGACAGCTGAGGGCCTCGCCTGTCAATCACCTTCCAGTAAAGGAAATCTTTCAACTTTAAACTTCATTGATCGATTACAGGATGATTCCACTTCATTATCGCTCTAAAAATAAGGACTCATTAAGAGTAATTAATGATCATTAATAATAATATTTATTATTAGATTAATAATAATAATAATTAGGGATGCTCGATATTGGCTTTTCTGCCGATATCCAATATTCTGATATTGTCCAACTCTCAATTTCCGATACCAATATCACCCGATACCGATATATGCAGGCTTTTTACACCAAACATATCTCCTGTTGTGGAATTAACACATTATGCCTCATTTTATTGTGATGCCCCACTGCTAGGGTGGCCATTTCCTTCACATCAAAAAGGAGGACACTTTGTATACACGGGGACACACAAGCAGATATTTGTTTGGTATGATCCGGTTTTAAATTTGAATGTTTTTCCACCAGATTACATAAAGGTGCATACACATACCACATAGCTAATAATAAATATACAAGATACAGCTCATGACAACGTGCCCTTCCAATTCAGATTACATAGGTCTAATAACCATCATACAGAAACTGTTCTTTTGTTTTTATCTGGATAGATAAAGGGTAAACAAATGCAGCACCTTCTGTTTCAGATGTATAGACTTTACCTATCTACATCTGAGTATGAGCATTTTCAGAGTTTCAGTCCAACAACTGACGTTAGCTCACCTTATGTTCTCTGTCCCTGGGAGCTTGATTGACAGCCTGGTGGGTGATCGAATCAAACATGGCTCATTTGAGTATTAAAATTAGCCATGTGTTGGTAGGTCAGGACATGAAAATGTAACCAATGAAATTATTTATTTTGACAGCTTTTTAGCCAATAAGTATTAAACTAACGAGGTAATGTGTCAGAAGGCTTTTTAGTGATTTTCTCAAAAGGAGGACAAACGAGTGTCCACAGGGGGTTTAAAAACCGGACTGTCCGGCCTAAAGCTGGATGAATGGCCACCCGACACACTGGATACATACATAAATGCAACATGGCTTTCCAAATGTAAACACTGTCTGTGGAAAATAAAAGAACAACTTCAACTTTCATTGTATTAATACTGAAAAGAGCACTAACGCTAAGCGCTAGCTAATCGCTAGCTTTGGTTAATGTGTTTAATTGTATTATTCACCTGAAGGAGTGCTAATGTAAATTCTAAGCCAATTGTTAGTTTGGTTAAGGAACAGCTCAGAGCAGGGTGAAATATTTAAGGTGCATTGAACTTATTTTGTGTTAATATTAAAATCATTCAGCTTTAAATTGTTTGCTTGTTAGCCACAGTTAGCAACCAACCAGTCTAGTGTTGTTGTTGTTGTTACGTCATCTAGCGCGCGCCGGTAAACGTCCCATGCTGCGTTCATGCAGGCTCGGAAATGCTGAAGCCTACAGAACAAACATCGGTTATAAAAACCCGATACCGATAATTCCCGATATTAAAGTTTTTAGTGAATATCAGCCGATAATATCGGCCCTCTGATATTATCGGACATCCCTAATAATAATAATTAATGATAATTTGAATGTTCAAACACGATCAGAAAGAATCTAAGGAGCAGAGATGATTTGAACACATTTTAATAAAAAACTGTAATATTAATGTTATTAATAAATAAGTTATTTATAGTTATTTTAAAAATAAATCCAGATGTTAACAGCTCATTTATGTGCTGATGTTTGATGCTTTTCTCCTCCTCCTCTTCCTCTTCCTCCTCCTCTTCCTCTTCCTCTCCTGCAGGTTCGAGAACGAGATGGCGATGCGTCTGTCGGTTGAAGCCGATATCGGCGGCCTGAGGAGAGTCCTGGACGAACTGACTCTGGCGAAGTCAGACCTGGAGATGCAGATCGAGGGTCTGAAGGAGGAGCTGATCTTCCTCAAGAAGAACCACCAGGAGGTCAGTGAGGAGGAGGAGGAGGCTCATCTTCATCACTGAGTGAGTAAGTGAACGCAGTGACACTCTGGTTGTGTTTGCAGGAGCTGTTGGCGATGCGCACTCAGATGACCGGTCAGGTGAACGTGGAGGTGGACGCGGCGCCAGGAGAGGACCTGTCGAAGGTCATGGCGGAGATCAGAGAGTACTACGAGGGCATCGCCGCCAAGAACCACAGAGAGCTGGAGAGCTGGTTCCAGGCCAAGGTAACGCCGTGACATCACTTCCTGTGGAGATCACTTCCTGTGTCGAGGTGTAGACTGAACCTGTGTGTGTGTGTGTGTGTGTGTGTGTGTGTGTGTGTGTGTGTGTGTGTGTGTGTGTGTGTGCAGTCGGAGGCGTTGAGCAAGGAGGTGGTCACTCAGACGGTCACCCTGCAGACATCAAAGACAGAAATCACAGAGGTCAAACGGACGCTGCAGTCGCTGCAGATCGAGCTGCAGTCCATGTTGGGGATGGTGAGTGTCAACGTTATTATTGTTTTTATTTTTGTTTTCTTAAATATTTAATAAATAATAATTTTTAAAAATGTAATGTTTGTTTATAAAGTTCATTCCAGATTTTTCTGTTTAGTTTTTATTGTTTTAAAATGTTTAGCTTTAGTTTTTTCGTTATATTTTGGGGTCATCAAAGTTGTTGTAGGACATGAAAATCCAACATCAACGTTTTTCACACGTGGCGCTAATTGTCTTCCGTACTTTAGACTTTTAAGGTGACAAACTAAACACGAGTCCCTCCACTCCCATTAATATAATATAAACCAGTTCAATTCAAACAAAGTGCAGGATTTCAATAGATGGTAAAGAAATAATAATATTCGACAACAATAATAAACTGGAAATAAATAAATGTTTCTTACTGAGGATGTAAACCGAGTTTATGTGTTTGTTGTGCAGAAAGCGTCGCTGGAGTCCACGCTGGCTGAGACACAGAACCGTTATGCCATGCAGCTCTCCGGGTACCAGATGCAGGTGAGAAGCTCCCACCTGTCGGTCTGAAGAAGTGACTCAGCGTTTTTCACGTTTCTACTCGATGAACCTTCTTCTTCCTCTTCTTCTCCTCCTGCAGGTGACGTCCCTGGAGGAGCAGCTGACGCAGCTGAGGGCCGACCTGGAGAGACAGTCGCAGGAGTATCAGATGCTGCTGGACATCAAGACCCGTCTGGAGCTGGAAATCGCCGAGTACAGGAGGCTGCTGGACGGAGAGGCGAGCAGCAGGTGAGAGCGATCACACCTGAGGAGGTTACAGATAAAACCTGGTTCAGAAAGCTTTTATTCTTTTAACTTAAATACATGTTTCAGAATTGGCCCTGCTCATCTTCCGCATATTCAGCAGGAAGTAATCTGACTCTGACTCTGTTCTCTGATTGGTCCACAGCATCAGCACCTCCACTTCATCATCCACGACCACCAAGCGTGTGGTGACAGTGGTGGAGGAGGTCGTCGACGGGAAGATTGTCTCCTCTTCCTCCTCCTCTTCCTCCGCTGTGTACCGCTGAGACGTTGCCGGGGGCGACAGCCAATCATCATCATTCACTGATGAGAATCTGACGTTAAAAATAAATAAAACGAGAGTCCAAATAAAATCTGTGTTTGTGTGTGTGTGTCCTGTTGCTATGGTTACTAATAGGTCAGAGGTCAGATTGAGTCAGTCATTGTGAGATGAACAAACTCTTTATAAATGGTTTCCTGTACGTCTACTTTTAATTTTTAAAAACTGTTAAAATCTTGATGATGAGACTCAGCAGGTCTACAGACCAAAGAAAGTCTTTTATTGAGGTAATTTCGATTTCTTCTTTGTAGAAACTTGAGTTTTAGAAACAAACAAACTTAATTTTTTGCAATTGAAAATATTACATTTTTAATCTAACAGCAAGTTTTTTGTTACTTAAAGCTTAAACTTAAAGATGTGTGTGTTTCTAAAGCATAGGTAAATTATTCGCTGTAATACGAATTTATTAAAGTTATTTTAACTCAAAAAACATTTTAAGTAACACACTCTTTTTTTTTTTTATTTTGTAACAAAAACATTCCTGATTTAATACTTTAATAAAGTCAGTGAGACTTAAAATGACTAAAGCTACCTGATCAAGTTAGTTTTACTAAAATTGTCAATATAATAAACAGTTAAATTAACTGATAACTGACTAAATTATTATAGTTAATATAGTTTGACTTAAAACTTAAGAATTTAAAGACAGTTGCTTTTAAAATGATGAAATATTGTAATATATTAAATATGATTATTTATTTCCTTCCGATCGTATTAATAAGTATTTCTGATTTTGGTTTTCTCAACATTTTTCTTTATTTGGGAAAATATTGTTGAATCATTTAGGAAACAGCTCCAACTTGTGACCTCTGCACTGTAGAGACGTCGCCCCCCTTTGGAGACAAACTCCTCTGTGTTGATAAACACACTGACGGAGATAACGTCAGCTGGTCCAACTGTTTGATTATATATTGGTAGAAAATGGCTGAAAATCAACAAAAACAATATTTTATACACATTATATAACAGTATTTATATTTATATAGTATTAAAAATCCTTTTGCATTGAACAATAAAATATGTGAACACATTAAAGTATAAAATATATTATTATCTATATATTTATGTATCATTTAACTCATTAGTTTTTAATATAAAGTTGTAACTCATTGAATTAAATCGTTTTCAGGCCTCTAGAAGAATAAAACTGACTCATGACAGACAAACCCAGATGTGGAGCGATGCTGCCCCCTGCTGGTCCTCGTCAGACATGAACTCCTCCTCTTTCCAACACTTTTACCTTTTTCTATTTTGCATTTTGTTGCAGCTCCACTGGAGCTTTAAAAACGCTGTGAGTGTTGCAGGCTGCTTCATGCCCGGGATCAGGAGGGATTTCATTTCCCACCTTCATTACAGGCGAGATGTTCCCTGTTGACCCCTCTGGGCGTCCCTCCTTCAGCGTCTCTGTACGGATTAGAAACAAAAGCTCTCGTCCTGCTTTGGCTCCTCGATGCTGTCAGAAGGTCTCAGGACAGATCGCACGATTGGATTTTCTCATGGAAACAAAGAAACTAAATATTTCTAGAGGGCAACACTTATAGAGTCTAATTTTATAGGTGAACAGCAGGAGGGAGGTCTTCAGTGCAGATTGTTCATTGAGTTTATTGCATGAGGTACAAAAGATCCCTTATAGATCCTCTATAGTGTCGGCCTGGAGCAGCTTAAATTCAGTATGGAAAGTGTTTAGTGTCCACTGATGGACTTTAATAAGTAGAGCTGTGCTGTATTATCAGTGCAACTCCACTGAGTGAGATCAATGGGGGTGGGTCTATTTAAAATGAGCTCCTCTGTTTTTACAGCACTGATTGACAGGAAGCTGGATCCAGGAACCAGTGTCCCAGCCTGGAAACCTGTTATGTTTTATATGTGTAAACAGCTTCGAGCTATAACATCAGTGACCCAGAGGTGGCTCCAAACAACCTCTTCAGATAACGTTCCTTGAACAAAGACTCTTGTTCCTAAACGGTGGTCGTTGTTTAAGGAGCGCTTTCACCGTGTTTTTACAGTGCAAATAATGAAAAATGTGAAAGATTGTTGAAATGCAGAATTTTTCTTACTATTTTTAATAATAACATAATACGTTTTTTAAAGAAGACTGAATTATCTCAACAACAGATTATTATTAGGTCGGCAAAACTTTTTTTAGTTTATTTAAAAACTTAAAGGTAAAAGTTTTAAAGAGTTAAAACCATAAAATGTATGAGTTTTTCTTTCACAGGGTATTTAAAGCGTTGAACAGTGTTTCTTTTTTAATTGGCTTGAAATTGTCTGTTTACAGATGTTTGTTGTTTGTTTACTGATCTTTGTTCACAGATGTTTGTTGTCTGTTTACAGATGTTTGTTGTTTGTTTACAGATGTTTGTTGTTTGTTCACAGATGTTTGTTGTTTGTTTACAGGTGTTTGTTTCCTGTCGGTGTTGATGACTGAATGCAGTCAGACAGAGAAACAGTTTCTGTGTGAATTCAGTCCGACTGAAACTCAATAACAAGCTAATAAAGTAATCTCTGCCCTGCAGGAGAGAAGCTGAGCGACTACGGAAGCCTGGAGGAGACAAACCTCCCTGTTTGCTTTTAATTCCAACAGTTAAAACTGTCAGTTGATCCCATAATGTGACTGAATACAACCGGTCTGTGTCCTCAGTGTGATAATAACACACATATACATCTGCAGCACCTCCAGGGACCCTCACCAACATAATAATATAATAATCATAATAATATAATATAACTACAAACTGCAACCTCGTCTGTTCTCAGCTTCCGTAGCTTCCATATTAAATGTATAAATCATTTTACAACCCTGCAGATATTATCTGTGATTTTGCTGCTTTTTCTCAGAAATAATTGGCTGCTAGCTGAACAATAAAAAGAAAACACAAAGAATCCAAACTGATGTTTCATTGACAGTCATCAGGTGCATCAGAAGACATTGGATGGAAGCGGTTCTGTAGATGATCAGGAGTCCAGAGGATCATTAGGCGTGATCTGATGCTGAGCAGTGATTGGCTGATGTCACCTGTATGGTAACTTCCCTGCAGCAGCAGATAGATGTGACCTCTGCTGTCAGTTATCTGACTGTAAAACTCAGCAGTGGGAGCAGCTCAGAGAGGAATCAGCCCTCAGCAGCTCGCTGTCAGAACCTGAAAACCCTCTGATTTATGAGCAAGGTGATATAACATGAGGCGGCAGTGGGGTGGGGGGTGGGGGGGTGATGATCAATGAAACAGTAAATGTCAGATTCCTCTGTTACTGCTGAGAGTTCACCATACGGCCAACATCAGCCAATCACTGTTCAGCATAAGATCACTCCTAATGATCCCCTCTGGACTCCTGATCAGCTACAGAACCAGTTATTATTTTACTGTCAGTTTGGATTCTTCATGTTCTCTTTTATTGTTCAGCTGGCAGCATATTGCTCCTTTCTACCTTTTTCTTGAGATAACGAGCGCCTTACACAGTCAGCTCTCAGATTGTTGTAGGTCAAATTAAAATGAATAATGTCCTCCAGCTCTGCAGGTTTCATATCCAGTCGCTCTGGGTCAGCACCTCTATGATTCTGATCTGAACTCATCAGATAGGATGTGGTCTCTGGGGTCCCTGTGTGATTAACAGTAGATTAACAGCGACGTATTGAGAACCTCCGCTGGGTCTCCCAGCAGGTGAACGAGGCTCTGAACAAGAGAAAGTTATAGTGCAGTGAATTAGAGCACATAGCTCAAACATCAGGTTGGACCACATTCAGGCTGTTTACTGGATGAATGAGTGACATAATCAATCAATCAATCAATCAATCAATCAATCTCTCAGAGCTGCGGGAAGTCTCAGTATTGCTTTAGATTTCGGAGGGAAAGTGAACTCATTGTTAGAGTTGATTGGCAGATGGTTTATACAGCTTAAGCTTCATTCAGAGCTGAGGTGTGGTCACAGTTTGGAGGTTGAAAAGTTACCAGAAACCAGCGGAGACAAACGAGCTGCAAAACCTGATGAGTAATGCAACCTGATTCTGCTGAGCCCTTGAACAAGAGAGTGTCGGTGTTTACAGTGGAGGCACAGGAGCTTTAGCAGTCGTTAGATAAAGCTTATAGTCGACTGATTGTCACACGTTTCTGATATTACTGTATTAGTTATAACCTCCGGTTCTGTGGCTCATTCGGGCCCCGCCCCCCGGCAGTATTCCCTGCTGGGTCCCCCTGCTGCTACACTAGCAGTGTTTAAACTCCCCCTGTGAACATCACCGAAACCTTTCTATAAATCAATTTAAACCCGGAGCAGAGTTAGCCAGCAGCGTCTACCTGCAGGTATAAAAGTCCATATATAAATAATAAAACGGGAATACCTGCACTCTTACGTGTAGAGACACATAAACTCACATTTCACTCCCATCATTCAGGGATCAGTGCTGCGCTGGCTGCAGGGTGGAGGCTGGTACATGTGAAAGCAGATCGCTGCCCATCAATCAGATCTTTTCATCCCTCAGATCAGAAGTCACAGTGCTGCCAGTGAACAGATTAAGGCTCACACACACACAGCGGTTGTTTATTAAACCTGAACACGCATACTGTAACTGCAGGCGAGAGTGGCCCGAATCGGATCCTTTACTCAGTGTGAACGGCACAGATCACTCTGACTCTGAGCTTTTTATTCTGCTGATTTTCTGCAGTTTTGTGTCCATGAGTTGAGTGAAAACTCAATGTCTGGCTGAACTTTTATGGTTTCAAGCTTGTTTTAAAATGAGGACTGTAATATCTTAGATATGCACTAATTGCAGGGTATGTGATATCACGCTACCACATTAGCCCTGAAGCTACATCAGCCTTGTTCTGCAGCGTATGGAAACGTTGAGTGTAAACTTCTTCAAATCCAATACAGTCACAGAAGCACAAACTGTTAAACTCTGGTAGCATCCAGAATCTACACTGTAAAAAATATCTGCAAGTTTACAGAGTTTTCCAGATTTATTTTCCAGATTTTTTCTAGCCTGTGAATGTCCAATGTAAAATAATGTAAAAAAATCATTTTTATTAAGTTACTAAGTTACTGTCCATGTGAACTTTAAAAAAACTATTGTTTCATATACTGCTGCATGAAAAATCTGTAAATATATGTTTAAAAAACTGAAGAAGAGCAGATTTTGCTTCAATACTGGCTCATAGATGGGTGAGAAAACAATAGAATTATGCAATGTGAGTCCTTATTCTTGGACACCTTTGTCATCCTAGGAAGAAAACATCAGCTTGTAGAACAATACAGCAGTAAGCTAGTTAGCCAAGCATGCTAATATTTACAGCTAATCACAGAGCAAAAAAACACACTGCTTAATCTCGTTCTTACACTTTTGATCTGGTTTGATCCAAATACAGATGGAGAGTAACGCTCTTACTACATCCCCCACGATTCCTGTGTTTTGAAAATGCTTAACAGTTCCACATCCAACACACACTCGCTTTATCAGAGTTCATGTGGCTTTTACGTTTTGATGGACAGAAGATTCATATTTAAAGACTCTCTTTTGTGGCGTCCCCCAGGGGTCTATTCTGGGACCCTCTTACTGACTAAATGCAGGATCAAGGCTGGATCCGAAACTTTGATTGCGTCAATACTACTGAGTACTGAAAAATCAAGAAACCATTGGAGTAAAAATCTGTGACTTTGTGTTAAATTAAATTTATTAAAACAATGAAAAACAAACAGCTGCTTTATTTCCAACACTGGGACCAGACGACTTTCTCTTAAACTGAGAAGTTGTGTGAGTGCTCTTACTCTGAAAATAAGGACAATAATCTGGTTCCTCTGCTGGGATATTATGCAACCATCGTTGTTACTGGTTAAATCCACCTCAATATTAGCCGTAAGATCTTATTAAGACACAGACAGATTCTATCAAAACCTGAGTACTTTTTCTTTTTGGACAAAACATTGACTAATTTCCCAGAAACAAGGCTTGTTTTTACTTTTTTGAGATTCCTTTTTTGCAGTGTACGAACTCACTATCAGCACCCAACAGCTTCTACAGCTGCAACCATGAATTAATCAATTAGACTTGTTGAAGTTGAAACGATGAGTTAAATTACAGAGAGGCTCCTGCTGTCAGCTGTCTAACGGCGGTTTAAGATGCTGACAGGTTGTCAGTGTTGATATATGGAAAGAGGGGTAGCAGAGCTGCTCTCTGTTTTTTCTTTTTGGCTGCGGTCCAAATATTTAAGGTGGGTTCGAGCAAGTGATGATATAACAGTGTACATTACAAATGCAGGGCCGTTCCTCCTCACAGCTCCCCCAACTCTCTCCACAAAATGATCTCAAATGCAGTTATAAAGAGTAACTAACAGCTTCCACCTGTGTGAGTCTGAAGCTTTTTATTTTCTGTAGTGCAGTAATACGTAATATTTGCCTCTGAAGTGTCGTTGATTTGAGCATAAAAAAGTACCTCAAAAGTACTCGAGTAAATGTTCTTAGTTTCTTTGCAGCACTGTTTACTTAAAGGAGTCTCTGCATGTACGGAACAGTTTATTCTGACAATAACTGCAGGTCACTGTACTATTAATAAAGGGAGCATAAACCAAGGGTTCAAATGGTTAACACCAAAGCACACATACCACAGGTCACCATGACGACACAACAAACTGACTCTGTCAGCTGGGGGCGTTTTCCCACAGCGCACCTGAGGTAGGACGCTGTCAGACAGGTGAGTGCTCGATGCCAGGAGGCCTTTCTGTCATTGCAGCTCTGAAAACTGAACTCCAGCAGGAACGAAGTGTTAGAGGGGAGGGGGAGAAGTACTTTATACTGCATACTACTTTTATTTTACAGTTTGACTTACTTTACAGATTATTAAAACAGAACATCATCAACTAATAAAAGATGATCATATATTAAAGTATGAGCAGACTATTAAGTCATAAAAACATTCACCAGCTGCAATATTAAAGCACATGAATGCATTACTATTTATAATCCAATAATAAAATAATGTAATGTAATGCATGATGAGTACTTTTATTTTTGGTACTTAAGTATTGTATTAATGAAGTATTTGTACACCGTCATATTGCTGCTTTACTTTAGTTAACCCTCTGAACTCTGCAGAGATGGTCCTCCAGTGCCTACATTGGTATTTTTGCTTCTGCATTTCTTGGAGTATCTTATCGTAATAAGTTAAAAAAGTACTGAAATTAAGTCTTAATAAAATATGGGAAATTTTACCTGTTTTTCCCTCAAATTTTATGAAATAAAAACTTCTGCACCAATCAACGCATACATAAAGTAACACAATGTAACGTAAAGTAAAGTTACGCAACATAAAGCAATGTAAAGTTACGCAAAGCAACTAAAAGGTATGCAAAGCAATGCAATGCAACACAACGTAAGGTAATACAATGCAACATGAAGTACTGCAATGCAAATTAATGCAACCTAAAGTAACATAACCTAAAGTCACACAATGCAACTTAAAGGTATGCAAAGTAACGTTAAGTTGCACAATGTAAAGCAACATAAAGTAATGCAACGTAACGAAACAACGCAGAAGTTGCTGATTATTCTGACAGTAAATCCTCCTGAATGTTGCAAGGTGGAACTTTAATTAAATTAAATTAAAATAAATTACAAAAAAAGGTCAAACTGTAAAAATGTATCCTCAAATGAGATTTAAAACTATCAACTGAAACCAACAGAAGCTCCTTTAGATCTGAGTTGAGTTTCAGGTATAAACTCTTTTCATTGACAGTGAAATGTGAGCCGAGCAGCAGCAGAGTCAGTACAAACATCATAGTCGTCTAAAGGTCGAAACAGATGAGACGGAGCTGATATTGATCAATTATTTCAATATTTCTGAAACAACTGCAGTAAAAGTACAATATTTCCCTCTGAATGTCCTGCAGAAGTATAAAGCTGCATTAAAATACTTCAGTCAAGTACAAGTACTTCAAAATCGTCCTCAGCACAGTGACATTCCTCATGTGGGGGGGTGTGTCCGGTTGACTGCACCCTTCACCTGCAGCTCTGCCCACCTGAGCACCTTTAAAAGGAGGAAACTGATTGTCTCTCCTCACTTCTCTCCTCTCCTCCCTCCACCGGAGCAGACAGACAGACAGACAGACAGACTCCTCCTTATCAGCACCATGACTTCTGTTATGTACTCCTCTAGGAGCTCCATGATGGGCGGCGGCGGTGGCAGCATGGGCCTGGGGCGAGCATCCTATGGTGGCATGAGCTCCTTCAGCATGGCAGGAGGAGCAGGAGGCGGCGGTGTTAGGGTCTCCCAGGCCAGCAGGAGCTTCTCTGCCGGCGGTGGTGGCGGCTACAGCTTCGGTGGTGGAGCTGGTGGAGGTGCAGGGTTTGGTTCAGGTGGAGGCTTTGGTGGCGGTGCAGGCTTCGGTGGCGGCGCAGGCTTCGGTGGAGGAGCGGCGATGGACGACAGTGTCATCGGCAACGAGAAGTTCGCCATGCAGAACCTGAACGAGCGCCTGGCCACCTACCTGGCCAAGGTGGCGGCACTGGAGAAGGCCAATGGCGAGCTGGAGCTGAAGATCAGGGGGTTTGTGGAGAGCAAGACTGGACCCAGCACCAGAGACTACAGCGCCTTCTTCGCCACGATCACAGAACTGCACGGCAAGGTGAGGAAGAGGGGCAGCATGGGAAATGGTGTTGGTAAGCTCAGGTCCATCCTTTCAGAATGTGACCACAGAATAAAAGTAATCAAAACATTTCTGATCTTGGCAGCTCTCAGCTTCCGTAAAAATGAAAAGAAGTTAAATAAGAAAAAGCTCAACAAAAAAAATCCAGTAAGAAAATAAAAAATCTAACATCTAAATTAATCAGCAAAAAAACAGAGGAAAAATAAAAGTGGCCAGAATTTCAATAAATTTAATAAATATTTTACTCAAACTATAGCTATATAACTGAAATTAACTTTTGATCTTGGCAACTCTCAACTTCCGTAAAAACAAAAAAATGAGAAAAAATAACAAGCTCAACAAAAAACAACAAATAAAGTCGAGTCAAAATCGAACCAGTAAGCAAACACCATCAAAAAGTGGCCAGAATTACAATCAATTATTTTTCTTCTTGCAATAACAGGACACATATGTTGCAAAAGGAAGAGATAATAAGATTGTTAACCCCTGAACTTGAGGATTAGTTATTGGCAGCTTTTGGCTTCCATAAGCAGCTCAACGTTCGGGGCTAAAGTTCTGTAATTTGAGGCAGTGAGGCGTGAATCGGGGCTCCGGGGGATCAGATGGATGTCTGTGTAAAAATAGGTCGACCACACCTGTGTGTAAGTGATCCAGGTGAAGCTGCCACACCCAAAAACTCAGCAACAATCTGATAATAGATGAAAAGTTTAAAGTCGTCCAGTGAAGAAAAAACACCAAAAGAATCTGCTGTTTTTCTGTTTCATGTCATTGCAAATTGAAAACAATAAAAAAAAGCTAGTAAGTGGACCTTGAGTGTTTTGAAAAAAATAATAATAATAATAATCAACTGATTAATCAGTGATGATTGATGATTAATCAATACTCCAAAATCGACAAAAAAATATTGCAACTTTGGCAGCTCTTGCTTTCCATAAAACATCAATATGAATCAGGGCTCCCAGTGATCGGATGGATGTGGACCACACCTGATCCAGGTGTAAGTGATCCAGTTTTTAGGGTCATAAAACGATGTGCTGTGATTGGTCGGAGTCCTGTGGGTGTGAAATGATGACGTGAAATCTGATTGGCTGCAGGAGACACAAATAAAATCCACAAATAAACATATTTCTTACTTTAATCTTCATACAATGTTTTAATTTTGAATTTTCTATTTATTATCTGTATTTGTGTTTTATTTTTACTTTACATTCTTATATATTTTATTATATTATATATTATATATAATTATTATACTTTAATATGTTCGCACATACAATCATTTTTCTATATCTGACACACAAACATACTTTCTGTGTGTTTACATGTTTATGAATCAGAATCAGACAAATAAAATGGTGGACAGCAAAGAAACAGCATTATTTGGTCAACAGGAAGTGATTTTGTTCATGTGACAGAAGATTTAGCTATTGATCAAACGTTAAATTGATCGTTCCTCCGTCCTCTGACATCATCATTGTTTTCTGTTTGTTGTTTGTTTGTTTACAGATCCAGGACGCCATCATCGTCAAAGGTACCGTCATGCTGAGCATCGACAACGCAAAGCTGGCTCAGGACGACTTCAGAATGAAGTCAGTATCTCTTTGTTTACCTTTGTTTGTTTGTTTGTTTACCTTTTTTTAATGTTACTCCCCTTTAAGCTGTAGACACTTCAATAATCAATAACAGCACATTGATTGATCAGCAGTTATGAGCAGCAGCAGGACGCCCTCTGCTGGCTGCTGAGGGAAACAACAGGAGGATTTATTGTGATTCAACTGCAACAATTTAAAATTAAAATTAAATCTTTGATTCATTTGAAAAATAACATGATTAGAAAATAAGAAAATATTAAAAAACCTTTTAAAGCTGAGAAACAAAGATTTTATAGTTCAAGAAACATTTTGAGAGATAAAAAATAAAACAAACTAAATTTACTTAAAACACTTTTCTATAAACCTTAAATTTGATTCTGTTTTGTTTGAATAATTATTTTATAATTTTTATTGTTTATTCAGTTTGTTTTAAACACTCCAGTGATATAAATTTAATATAATTGATATAAATTTAATATAATTGATATAAATGTAATATAATTGATATAAATGTAATATAATTGATATAAATTTAATATAATTGATATAAATTTAATATAATTATTGATATAATTTGGGTACAGATGTTTTCTACGGAGGCTAATAAACGTCGACAGGCTCTGCAGGGTCAGACTCTTATTGACCCTCTGACATCGTAACAAACTGTGTGCAGGTTCGAGAACGAGCTGTCGATGCGTCAGTCTGTGGAGGCCGACATCGCCGGGCTGAAGATGCTGCTGGGAGAACTGGGCGTGGCCAAAACCGACCTGAGCATGCAGATCGACGGCCTGGCGGACGAGCTGGTGTCCATGAAGAAGAACCACGAGGAGGTACCGATGATTATCTAAAGAATGTGACTGTCTCTTTAATCCTTAAACCATCTTCAGTATGTGGTTGTCTTTTGACTAGCTTAGCACATAGCATACATGAGTACAGGTAAGCAGGAAGTTGACTGAGGCTAGCTCGGCTGTGATTGGAGCACAGAGCAAAAAAGAGCGGGGTTTTAGAAAATGTAAAACCTAACTGACCTCCGCCCTCCCTCCTCCTGCAGGACCTGCTGTCCATGAGAACTCAGATGACCGGTCAGGTGAACGTGGAGGTGGACGCTGCTCCTCAGGAAGACCTCACCAAAGTCATGGAGGAGATCAGAGAACACTACGAGGCCGTCGCCGCCAAGAGCCGCAGAGAGCTGGAGGGCTGGTACCAGACCAAGGTGGGGACGGAAACCTCCGTCTCAGAGAATCAGCGAACCTGAACTGTTTGATGTCTTTTGGTTGACCTGCTCCTCTTCCTCCTCTTCCTCCTCTCAGTCGGAGATGATCAGTCAGGAGGTGGCGACCACAGAGATGACGCTGAAGTCTTCGACCACAGAGGTGAAGGAGGTGAAGAGTCAGCTTCAGTCTCTGGAGATCGAGCTCCAGTCACAGATGAGCATGGTGAGTGCACACCGCTAACTAATGCTAATGCTAACTCTGAAACACAATTTATACTCAATATGTTACAGATTAAATAAATATATATATGACATTCGCCGCCACTAGGTGTCGCTCTAGAGGACCAGCATCTCCAGGCCCTGCAGCCCACAAGACTCCTTTCATAAAACCAGTGAATTTATCTTGTAGATAACTGTTAACTTCATTAAAGTGGACAGAACCAGAATAAAACTCATTAAAGCGTCTCTGTTAGTGTTTCCAACAATCACCAACTCTGGTTTGGTGGAAATAAATCCTTAATTCACCGACGTAGACGATAAAAACAGCAGTTTCAGTCGGAGCAGACCGGCTATGGAAACAAACCACAGAGAGGCTGCGATACAACACAGGCAATTAATCGTTAGATAGCTAGTTAGCTAGTCATTACTACCCTATTATTAGTATTTCTGTTTATCTGGACGCCTCCTGATGTGTTGTTGTTGTTGTTTATTATTGTTGCCTCCCTGCAGAAAATGTCTCTTGAAGCCTCACTCGCTGACATCCAGAGCCGCTACGGGATGCAGTTGAGCGGGTACCAGATGCAGGTGAGCAGCATGGAGGATCAGCTGGTGCAGCTGAGGGCCGACCTGGAGCGGCAGGGACAGGAGTACCAGATGCTGCTGGACATCAAGACCCGTCTGGAGCTGGAGATCGCCGAGTACAGGAGGCTGCTGGACGGAGAGGGAGTCGGGTAAGAGCAGAGAGTCGGACTGAAACGACGTCAGAGTGAGACGTCGCTGTTTTAACACACTCTCAGACATAAAGTGGAAATTATAACTTCAGGCTTTTCTAACTGTACGGAAGCTCTGGGAGGCAAGTGAGAAAAACATTTCTGGTAATCCATTTTCAAAGTCTGATTTAAATTATTTTATATAATAATCTCTAAATTCCATTTATTTTATTTCATCTGTGAACCATTAACATTTTAGCATTTTAGGTTAAAATCAAACTCTTTGGTAAGTACATTTTGAAAAAAACTTAAACATTTTTAAAAAAAGATTATGAAACAAAAAGTCTGAAATTAAAAAAATCAGAAAACCGTTGATGATTTAATATTTACAAATCCAGCTCTTTCATTTTCAAACAATCAGATTCACGACTCAAACATTTTTAAAAAATATATTAATTTTATATTCACTAAGAAGAAAACTATATTATTATTATTATCAGGTCAACTTCAAACTTTTAACAACATTTAGTGACGACAGTTACCTTTAAATTATTAGTTTTCTCAACTTTTTTGGGGGAGAAACTGTATGATGTAATCATTACTATAACCAGTTGTAATTTACTGCAGTTACTCAGTAATCAGATTACAGATACATTTAGTAAAAATGGGGATTATTTAGCAGTTTTTCTTTCCATTTGCTTTTCTATGGTCACATCATTCTGTTATCAATTATTCTTATTGATCTTTCCCGTCTTTAATTACATATTTGAGGTAATTCCAAAGTAAATAAGTTACTTTAATATTGTGATACTTGGATTTTGTTACTAACTACAACAGGTAACTAGTGACTGTAATCAGATTACATTTTTAACACTGCTAACAACCATAACTTTAACTTCCTGTTCCGTGTCTCTCACAGATCTTCAGGCATGTCCTCTTCCTCCTCCACCACCACCACCACCACCAAAGTCATCACGAAGGTCATCGAGGAGACCATTTGAGCGCGACCACCCGTCTGTCTGACCCCCGGAGGAGGAGTCAAACCTCAACCTTTCCTGCGCGCTGAACGAGAGATCGGGAACGACAGTTTCTGTTCTGCGTCCGGCTTCATTATCTTTACTTTCTGCTGTCGTTCAGACCTCAGTCGCCCTGAAGGTTGTTGGGTCTGTGAGGGGAAACATGAAGCGTCCTCGAAGGTCTGAGCCGACTTTAAAGAACCTTCTTTCTGATGCTTCAATTCAAATAAAAGTCTACTAAAGTCAACAGAACGTGTCTGAATGTTTCTGAGGGAAAAGCTGCATAAACACTGTAAAAAAAAAACCCCAGAAGTAATAATAATAACTGACTCGTAAAAATAAAAATAGTCATTTTCTATAGTTAAAATTCAGTTTTTAGATTTAATTTCACATAAAATCTTTTTTTCTTGTCTTTTTAATGTTTAAAGATATTTACAGTGTAAAACAATGATCTATAAATCCAGGTGAACTCTGCTATAATACAATAATCAGACTTACATTTACAGCAGAGTGCTGTTATTATTGGATTATTATAGAACTGTAATAAAGTAATTATCTGTTAAATTACAGTAATTATTGCTGTTTATCAATATTTATTTATTATCAATGAGTTTCCCCTGAAGAACACGCTGCTCCATTTAAACCACTGATTGATTTATTATTGGAAACTAAAGGATAGTGAATGAACGGACCCGGAGGTTTAAGCTGAGTGATGAGAGAAGTGGGAGCGCCTCACATTAAGGTGTGATACCACCGTTTAACCAGCAGGCGTCGACATTTTGACTTTATCAAAAACCTCAAAACAAACTTCAGAGCTCAGCTGTAAAACTGACGTAGCTTCACTTCTGCCTCCATCTTTATCTTCTAATGATCAATGAACACAAACAGTGAACTCAATGACTCAATAACTGATCAGAGACTGAAGCTCTGTCACTGTATTTTATAAGTTTTCTTACAAACCTTAAAATCAAGAAGGCCACAGTGGGCTCCCGACCCTCAGTTGGGTCCCGACCCTCAGGTTGAGACCCCCACTGATTCAGACTCAAACACCCAAAAGAAAGCAAACAGAGCGATGTGTCATTAGTTTCTTTAATAAGTCTTTTCCAGTACAAGATGCTGCATCACTTTTGTCTTTTTTGCGGCTGTTTTTTTTTGTGTGTATTTTCATATTTTGTAGGAATGACATAATCAATAGAAGATTTGTACACAGTGAGCGATCTGGACGCTGTTGGGCTCCGTTGTGCTGATGAGTTTTGGTCCTGTCGGATCCCAACCAGACTGAAAACTGAGTTCAGAAAATACTGGAATGATTGTAAGGAATGTCGTCAGCAGATTATCGTCAACAACAACAAAAAAAAGATCACTGCGGCGAGTCCTGATCAATAATCAATACTGGTCACTAAGAAATATAAAAATTATAGCATCAGATTCTTAATACAGTAACAGCTTTACGCCTGCGAGCACCCACACCTGTACGCAGAACACTAGTAAACTGGCAGCGAGTGCTCGATGAGGACTCACGGTTGGCAGAAGTACTGCGGTCGCGTACTGAGGTTCTGAACCAGGACCCGGTTCACCAACTGGGTCTGAAGGCCGAGCTGGTTTCTGGTGTTAAAGTGAAGTTGTGAGAGTAAACGGGTGTTTCCCAGAAGCATCGTGTTTGACGGGTCAGATTTAAAGCAATAAAACGTAAACGTATAAAAGTTCCAACGTTCGCTGTTCGAGGGGAACGTTGGGTTTTGTTGAGTCCAGCAGGTTCCGGGGGATCCGGTCCATCACCGGATGTTCTTCTGGCTGATTTTGGTCATTTTATTTTGCTAATTGATCGTTCTGCCTCTGACGAACGAGTGCGAGGAAAAGCAGCTGTAGAGTGTTTTTATATCCGGATGAATTAAACGTTTATTTCCACGACAGGAAGTTGATCCACTGCGGCTCCGACCAGAACATAAGGTCCCTACTGAGCACGTGCACACCGCTGTCACTTCCTCCTTTATAACAAACCACATTTCATTTAGAGCGAGTGAGCGGACTTTAACGAGCTGATCTTCATGATATCAAGTTGTTTTATTGATCAAAGTAAATAATCAATAATCAATATTAGTGCGAACACAATATTCAACACGTGATCAGACTCACGTAAACGTTATGTTCTGATTGGATCTCTCTACCGAGGCCTCACTGATGGGATTATTCTGGTTGTTTACAGTCAGTAAACAACCAGCCAACTGTTTGTTTGTTTGTTTGTTTGTTTGTTTGTTTGTGAGGACGCAGAAACACAGCGACTGGTGAACTTTATAAAGTCCTGATATCAGCAGGTTTGAGGATACGAGTGAATATATAATGCTGCCTTCCCACCAATGGGAGTGTTGTTGTTGTTGTTGTTGTTGTTGTTGTTGTTGTTGTTGAGGGTTAACTGAATCAGAACGTACAGCTGCGTGTAAACAGGAACATTAGTGGAATATTATCATCAGACATGTAAACAGATCGATCTGATACAGAATACTGGAGTTAAATTGTTCTTATATCTGTCGGTGCGTTACTTTCAGAGGTGATCAATAAGTTCGATCAGCAGACGTATCGGTCGGTGATTGATCGGTGAGAAGAGGAGAAGTCATATTATTGATGATTATTTACGTTTGTATCAGCTGATATTTTATTATCAGACATTTAAACTATAAACATTAAAATGATTCTGAAACTAAAATAAATGTTAAAGTGTCCTGAGTTAACTTCTGTTATTGATTTATTGATTTATTGATTTACAAATAAAACTGAAAACTCATTAATCAGTCGGATTATAACGGACCGTCATAAGCCCCGCCCCCTTTGTGCTCTCTGCTCCAATCACAGTCGAGCTAGCCTCGGTCAACTTCCTCCTGTCCTGTACTTATTAATATGCTATATGCTTTATGCTAAGCTAATTTATGTTGCACAGACAACCACATCTTAGGTTAGCTAATGTTAGCATAGCGCTAGCTAACTTTAGCTTAGCATGTAGCATATGTAAGTACCGCACAGGAGGAAGTAGCTCGACTGCTATTGGAGCGCAGAGCAAAAAGGGGGCGGGGCTTATGACGGGTCAATGAGGAGCCCAGAAAACGACGGAGCGCGATCAGAACCACAAACGTGACTGAGACAAAAACAATCATCAATCTGTAGGAAACGGCCATAACGACGTCCGTGAACCGGGTCACTGAACAGGGTCCGTGATCCGAGTCCGTGAACCGGGTCCGTGAACCGGGTCACTGAACCGGGTCCGTGAACCGGGTCACTAAACCGGGTCCGTGAACCGCGTCCGTGATCCGGGTCACTGAACCGCGTCCGTGAACCGGGTCACTGAACCGGGTCCGTGAACCGCGTCCCGTGATCCGGGTCACTGAACCGGGTCCGGGTCCGTGAACCGGGTCCGTGAACCGGGTCATTGAACCTGGGTCCGTGAACCGCGTCCGTGATCCGGGTCATTGAACCGGGTCCGTGAACCGGGTCACTGAACCGGGTCCGTGAACCGCGTCCGTGAACCGGGTCACTGAACCGGGTCCGTGAACCGCGTCCGTGAACCGGGTCCGTGAACCGGGTCCTGGTTCTTCAGGAGCTGCTGGTCTGTTTCAGTAATAAAAACATAATGAAGTATTTGTGCTTGTGTATCAGTAAGTACTCCAAAATAAGTACTGGTACTGAGACGGACCAGTTCAAAGATTATCTACAACCCACCCACAGACACACAGAACATCAACACACACACAGACACTTGCATAAGAGCAAATCAGTCGGTCCACCGGGCCCACGTATACGATGCAAAAGAGCACAAAGGTATGAAAATGTAAGAAAAACTGAAAAGGAAACAATTTATATATATTTATAAAAAAGAGGAATAATACTTTGTCTGTCCGAGAGGTTTAAAGGGTTCGCAGTCTGTTCTAGCTACTGTCGCTGCCCATGGTGCTGCTGCCGTTGCTGCTGGTGCTCGCCGTGTCCGCTCGCTCTCGTTTGTGGATCTGCTCGTGCGCTTTGAGGTGACCCGACTGGCTGAACGACTTCCCGCAGTGCGGGCAGGCGTACGGCCGCTCCCCCGTGTGGATCTGCTGGTGGGCCTTCAGGTGGCCGAGGCGGCCGAAGCTCTTCCCGCACTGCGTGCAGCCGAACGGCCGCTCGCCCGAGTGGATCTTCTCGTGGGTTTTTAGCACGCCAGAGTTGCTGAAAGTCTTCCCGCACTGCGAGCAGGTGAAGGGCTTCTCGCCCGTGTGGATCTGCACGTGGTTGCGGTAGCTGGTCTCCTTGCTGAAGCTCTTGCCGCAGTGCTGGCAGCAGAACGGCCGCTCGCCCGTGTGGCTCAGCTGATGAGCCTTCAGCTCCTTCGACTGGCTGAAGCTCTTCCCGCAGGTGACGCAGATGAACGGGCGCTCGCCGGTGTGCAGCCGCTGGTGCGAGCGCAGGTCGTCGGCCTTGGTGAAGCCTTTGGGGCAGTGGGCGCACACGTACGGCTTCTGGCCCGTGTGGATGAGCTGGTGTCGTTTGAGGTTTCCCGCCTGTCCGAAGCTCTTGCCGCACTGCGAGCAGGTGTAGGGCCGCTCGCCGGTGTGGATGCGCTGGTGAGTCTTGAGGTTTCCCAGCGTGCTGAAGTTCTTGCCGCACTGCGTGCAGGAGAACGGTTTCTCCCCCTGCATGTTGCGAGGCTTCCTCACCGTCGGGCTCTGGGTTTTGCTCGTGACGGCGGCGCCGCTGCCCTGCCCGTTCACCGCCGCCGCCACCTCCGCCGCCGTCTTGCCCTCCGCCGCCGGCTGCAGCTCGTACAGCGTCCCCCCTCCGAACTCGGGGTCCAGTTTGCCGATGCCGTCCATGAGCAGCGCGTCGGGCCGCAGCTTGTTGAGCTCGGTGCGGAGCTCGGCCATGTGGATGGACTCCAGGCCGTTGTGCTGCAGGTGGGCGGCCATGTTGGATTCTGTGGTGTAGTAGCACTGCAGGTCCACATGGTGGTCGGACTTTATGTAGTCCAGAGTGTCCGTCACCTGCAGCACAGACAGAACAGGTAAGCAGAAAGCCCGGAAACACTTTTATTTTGAAATTCAAGCAGATCACTGATTGGATGCTCGGTTACCATAACAACCATCACCAGCAGCCAATAATTCCAATAACAATAGAGAACCACGAGTTATTGATCACTGGTATTATCATCTGTGTATAACTGATTCAAACAGAGCTAGCTTAGCACGATAGCAAGCTGTTGATGCTAGCTAGCAGCTGTACGCCACTGCTAACTGGCACGAACCACCTGGCCAAACCAGGTGAGCACAGGTGAAACCAGGTGAGCACAGGTGAAACCAGGTGAGCACAGGCTGATTAACATACCTTAAATCAGGCTTTTACTTTGAAGGAATGTTACAGTGTTTAAAGCTGTCACTCTGGTTGTTAGTGTGATGATGTCATTGTCTCGTGTGATGATGTCATTGTCTCGTATGACAGCAAATAAAGGAGAAACCCAAAACATCAACAGCTGGGTCCAGATCTTTCTACACACGGTACCACAGAACCACGGTACCACAGTACCATAGAACCACAGTACCACAGAACCACGGTACCACAGTACCATAGAACCACAGTACCACAGTACCACAGTACCACAGAACCACGGTACCACAGTACCACAGTACCATAGAACCACAGTACCACAGAACCACGGTACCACAGTACCATAGAACCACAGTACCACAGAACCACGGTACCACAGAACCACGGTACCACAGAACCACAGAACCACGGTACCACAGTATGTATTTATATCCTGTTACAGTGTGTGTACGTTCGGGTTGTAAGCTGATTATTTAAAAGGATTTACAGCCATCAGTTATTGATCTTAAGAGCTGGAGACACACTGAACTCATCAGGATCAGGATCAGTGTGTGTGTGTGTGTGTGTGTGTGTGTGACTGTGTGTGTGTGTGTGTGTGTGAGTGTGTGTGTGTGTGTGTGTGACTGTATGTGACTGTGTGTGTGTGCTGTGTGTGTGTGTGAGTGTGTGTGTGTGTGTGTGTGAGACTGTGTGTGTGTGACTGTGTGTGTGTGTGTGTGTGTGTGACTGTGTGTGTGTGTGTGACGACTGTGTGTGTGTGTGTGATGTGTGTGTGTGTGTGTGTGTGTGAGACTGTGTGTGTGTGTGTGTGTGACTGTGTGTGTGTGTGTGTGTGTGACTGTGTGTGTGTGTGTGTGTGTGTGTGTGTGTGTGTGTGTGTGTGTGTGTGTGTGTGAGACTGTGTGTGTGTGACTGTGTGTGTGTGACTGTGTGTGTGACTGTGTGTGTGTGTGTGTGTGTGTGTGTGTGTGTGTGTGTGTGTGTGTCTTTACCTGGGAGATGTAGTCAAACACGGAGCTCGGCTCGTACTGGGATTTGTAGTCCAGCTCTGCGACGTCGCCATGGTGAAAGTGGCCCAGGTGGTGGTTGCCGTGGTGACCGTGATGCTCGGACTTGATGTAGTCGAGGCCGCTGATCTCCATCTTGATCTGGTCCTGGCCCAGCTCGGCGGTGGAGAGCGGCTGGATCTCGGACAGGTCCACGGTCCGGATGGGCTCCAGGTCCCCGTCCTCCGGCTCGCTCTTCACGCACGGCAGCATCACCAGCGGCTCGGCGATCTCCGCCGCCAGCGAGCTGAGCGTGGGCGTGGGGCAGTCGGAGGACAGGAGCGCCAGAGTGGGCGTCGGGGCGGAGGAGGCGGGCCCCGGGCCGCAGTCCACCTCCAGGGGCGGGGGGGAGCCGCACTCCGGGGGCAGGCCGAGGCTCAAACACTCGGCCTCCAAGTCTGTCATGGTGAGGGGGGCGGAGCTAATCCTCCTCACCGCAGTCCGATCAAACACCTGAAGGTTAAAGAGTCCACCTTCCTCCTCCTCCTCCTCCTCCTCCTCCTGAAGAGAGCGTCCTGAGGGGAGGAGCTGGGAGGTCGGGGACGCGTCCCTGAGTCTCCTCCGGGAATCCAACAAGCGGTCGGCGAGGCGTCGTGCTGATGTCACCACCCACAGCTGACTGGGACCAGCCTGCGGACAGAAAGGGGGACGGCACACACCTGGTTCAGGTTCAGACTCCAACACTCAGAACAACGGGTCGACTGTAAGGTGTGTGAGCCTGCTGACAGTAAATCACCATGACGACAGACGGATCCAGGTAAAACTGAAGACTTACACCTGAAGTTACCTGGACGCTCACTTCCTCACTGTGGACCACCTGTTTATCACCTGAATATTACCGATCAATCAATAAACACATCATCAATATCAACTGATCAGCTACGTCGGAAGAAAGGGATTTTTATTATTTGTTGGTTTTTGGTGTTTATGTAGTTTTATATTCACTCTGCAGATGATTGATTATTGATTATATTTAACTGTATAACTTTAGCAGCAGTTTCACACACACACACACACACACACACACACACAGGTAACCCTCCTCACGCACACACAGGTATCCCTCCTCCAGACGCCACGCAGCCCCCGCAGGAACCCGCAGGAACCCGCAGGCTGGCTCCAGGATGTCCGCTGTCAGCGCGCAGGAAGTTGGCGGCGCTCGGAGAGAGGAGAGCGGCGGAGGGAGCTCGTTAGCAGCCGCAGCACCGCCGTACAAAGACAGGGCAGGATGCCATGTAGCTAACGGAGCTAGCCAGTGGCCATCTTGTTTATCACACTAACGTCGTTTGCGGCGCTGCTAAGCTAACTAGCTGCAGTTAGCATGAGGGGCAGAAAGTGAGAGTGAAGCGGGGAGGAAGAGGCGGACAGCGGCGGCTTCCTCCGCGGCTCCCTGCGCACTATTCAGCGGCTTTCTGACGCGGACTGCGCGCAGCGGGAAAGCGGCTGACAGCACAAAAGAGTCCGAGTGTGAAGCTTCACTCTCGGTCGGTTTGTGGCAGAAAGCGGCGGTAAAACAATCCGGAAACCGAACAACGGCGGCGGCGGAGCCACGCAGCGGTACCGACACCGAGCGGGACGGCGGGGTTCGGCGGTACGTTACCTGCGGGTGGTCCGGTTCATGGCTGCCCGTCGCTGGTAGCTAACTCCGCCGGACCCGCCACGTCCACCTCGGCAGAACAACCCGCCGCCTCTCCTCCCCTCTACCGCTAACTCCCTCCCTCCTTCCCTCCCCCTCCTTCCCTCCTTCCTGCCCACTGGCCGCTCGTGCACGGGCGGGCGGGTATGAAGGTAACTACGGCAACGGTAGTAGGTGGGTATAGTTGTGAGTGTCGCGCGCAGAACCCGAACGGGGCGGGCGGGCGCGCGCTCGGAATCACCGTCACCTCGCGCTCGTTTGTTTCAGCAGCACGCGCTGATCCGGCTCACTGACGTCACAACAGGTCAATTACGCTTATTAATAACTAATTAATATATTATAATGTTCGTTTCATAGACGATTGTTTAAATAAAGGTGGTTTAGTGTATATAAACAACTTTATATGTTTATTTATTATTAAGTTTTATGGAAGCTCATTAACGCCAACATGATCTAAAATATCTTTATAATGAGAAACTTTCTCAAAGTCATTATTTTAAGATGCTGAGTCAATATTTTAATGTAATATTAGAAACCCTCTCTTTATAATCACTTTATTATCTTGTTATATTGGCATTAATGAGCTTCCATAGTCAGATTTAAGGGAGATTTAACAACTGAAACTGTTATAACTTAAACTTTGGCTGAAACCCACTTTAATATTTGTGAAAACTTTATTCTACTTGTCAAGACCAGGTCCAGGTCCAGGACCAGGACCAAATCTATGGAAGCTCATTTCTGCCAATGTGACGTAACAAAAAAAGGATTCGGTACGTGATTATATTCCTTAATATGTCATATTTTCCAGTTGTTTAATTTATTCTTCTGATTCTTCTTTCAAACAGAAAACACTGTTCAACCTCCTGAGTCCTTCCTCACCTTCCTCACCTGTAGAGCCAGTTTGTTCATTTTAACTTTAAACTCGATGAAAACTGTAAATGAAGCTTCCTGATAGTTTCTTAATCTCCTGTTTGTTAAACAGTAAAGCAGAAATTTAAAGAGATGTTTAATTGATCTTAACTTATACGATTCATTAAACACTTAATAAATGAAACCTGATGAATGTGTTTAACAGGTAATTATTTTTATTTTAGTAAAACAATGAACACATTATAAATTCTTTATAAATAAACGTTTGAGTCTGCAAATAAACTCTGAAGATAATTTATGAAAAGCTTCACATTTATATTTTGTCACAATTATAAAAATTTTATTGAGAAATCCTTTAATTGACAGAAATTATTTATTTCAGACGCTGCTCTTCTCTTCTCGTCCACCAGGGGTCCTCGGCGTGATCCTGAAACCCCGAAACACTGAAATCGACTTTTGTTGTCTTTTTAAAGACTTATAATCTAATAATAGTGTATCTATAGTGGTTTCTGATCTGGACCTGGTCCAATGTGGTCCAGATGTTAATAAGTCAAATAAAGAGAGTAAAATCTTTTGTGTCCCTGATGATTAAGACTTTTTATTTATAGAACAATAAATAATAAATATTACAGGAGAAACATTAATGGAAGATTTAGAGGAATAATTCGGCTGCGTTCTCACTTCAGGTAAAACACATTTTTTATTTATTCAAATGTGAAGTCAAACACTCACTGGATGTTTTCCGAGCATTTCACAGCCACCGTAGATCCTTTTATTCCTTTATTCAGACTTAATGTTTGATTATTGTGCTTTAGTTTAATTAACCCTCATACAGTAATATATATATATATATATATATCTCGATAGAGAGAGAGAATTCATATTATAACCCAGAATAAAACCACTGCAGCAGTTATATTGTGTTTGTGATGGTTATAAACAATAAAATCAGACAGTAAAATGAGACTCTTCAGACTCGGCTGGTAGTTGTGAACATTTATTGGTTTTGTTTGAATTTTAACACTAAAAAGTACCTGGTCTCAAAGACTAAAACAGGTAATAAAAACAAAAAGAAACACCATCACCTTCATCAGCACATATCGTATCATCATGGCAGACAGCTGTAACTGTAAACGACATTCAGACGGTGCTGCTGTGATCAACACGGGGCACGAAACAGCCTCACAGTGAATCTACTCACTGCTTCAGATGTTGGCAATAATTCACTCAGAACGGACGTCGGTCACAAATCGATTCTGACCGACTCCGAGAAGGTTCCGACTCTCTGCGTCACTTCTTTAAAACGGTGTCATTATTAAAACAGGAAACTCTTTTTAGATTTGGTTTTAATTAGATTGCTGAATTACAAAAAAAGGGCACATTGTTATCAAAAGTATTGCATCAAATCCAAAACACTGAGATGAACTTTCTTTGACAAAAACAAGAGCGAGTCCGTCGTAGAAACAGATTTAAAACCAAATAAAAAACCGTCCAGGATGCAAACTTTTAGTTTCCCTGCGTCCTTACAAACATACATTCTGCTTACAGACAATGAAACATCCCTTTCATCCCCTCAGGCCCAACAATACGAGGCCCTCGGGTCGTTCCCTGAGGAACCCCGTCTGGAGCTTCACAAACTCCAGCTTTACTCATACAAACCGAAGGGTTTCTTTGAGGAACCCTTCAGGGTCGGTCTCGTCACAGGTCGAGCTCCTTCTGGGCTCCGAGCGAAACTCTTCACGGCAAAACTTTTTAGCTCCGACTGCAGAGTTCGTTCCCTTTCTTTCGCTCTTTTCACTCCTTCGGTTCAACAACCGGGCTCAACTGAAATAACAGTCTCTTCTCTCCACATGGGAAAAACACAACCACTTTTCAGAAAACCGCCAAACCAACAAACAATAAAATAACAACAACAACAACAACAACAGGAGTCAAGATGTTTTCTCTGATATGTACACATGAATGCGTCTCAGTGCTCCAATAAAATATCGTCTGTTGCGTTACGAACCGACGCCTCGAACCTCCTTCAGAAACAATGTTAGGACAGAACTGATCTGGTGAGAATTATTTTTACTTTATAATAATAATATAATCACAAGATCTGAATCACATAATTAAAACTTAATACCTCACAAATAAAAAGAAAAGCTTTTAAAAATATTTTTTATCCGCACCCTATAATTATGACTTTAAATCTCTTAAATTACAAGAAAAAAAACCTCATAATTCTGAGATAAAGTTGTAATTATGAGATCTTCTACTGATTAGATATTAGGTGTTAATTAGGAGAAAACACGTCTTCTCCAGCCTTCCTTACGATTGTGTAATTACAATATTGCTTTTACAAAAATAATTCTCTCATTATGATTTTAGCGTCACTTAAATAAAAGATCACATAATTATGACTCAAGTTTTTAAAGATCTGAGAAAATATTCGTGAAGAGAAGACATCTTTTTTCTCATGAGATCAAAGTTTTTAAACATTAAAATTATTATTGTCAGTTATGAGAAAATGTATTCGTATCACATAATTTAATATTTCTTAAATGACGAGAAACAATCTCAGAAAAATCTCAATTATGAGATAAAAATGTTTAATTATGAAATTCTCTCGTAATTATATTAAATATCAGAATCAACAGATTTATAGAAATTTTACATCTAGAAGCTCTTTGCAACATCAAGATCGTCGAGTAAATATAAGTTTTAATTAGAAATAGAAATAGAGAAAACTTATTTTTATGTCAACGACACATAAGAACTGATAACAATATATCAAAAATCATCCTATATGATGTCCTCTTGTGGCTTCCGTATGCAAAAGTTAAATAAATTTATATTGGTATTCATTTTTTTTAAAAATCAGAAACATTTAGTCAATTTTTAAGAACCGTTTTGAGCGTTTCTGACTGAGTTTGAAAGTGTTTGGTTTGATTTTAGTCTCAAGAACAAATTTCTCGTCATAATTTTCCCTTTTTTAGTTTTTTTCGTCGACCAGAAACGTTTCTTTCCTTTATGACTTTGTAAACAAGAGCAGGAGCATCGAGTGGTTAACTGCTGTCAGGACAAAACCCATATTCACCTTTCAGTTAATGTTAGCCGTTAGCATTTTAGCATCAGCCAGCTGTTTACAGTTCAGTATGGAAGCCCAAAAGAGTTAGATGAATAAAAATACTCATGAAAAGTGAAAGTCAAAAATTTAAGATTGTAAGACAAAATTTGAGTTTCTATTTTAGTTATTGTTTCCTGTTAAAGTTTGGCTCAAAACTTCCACATTATTTTCTACACGAGCACACATTCCTAATTTTTTCATCTGTGTTCCTTGTCTGGGCTTCCATACTCATGTGAAAAATTGTTATTTAAGATGATATTTTTTATTTACAAAATATATAATCTTAAAGGACTCCATCTTTAAACCTGAGAAGTATGTTTGTGCGTTTGCAGTTCTGTGTTATTTTAACCCGACAGCGTTTATATAAAATAAAAAAAACACTGAGACGCATCCAAAATGAAACAACAAATAAAAAATTACACATAAATGTAGTCAAATATCAACGCTGAACGTCTAACTGAGGTAATGAGGTCTGTGTGGAAACAGGAACAAAATAAAACACTTGAAATGTTTTAAATGAGGTATGTGAACATGTATGGAGGCTGAAAGTGCAACGAATAAACGAAGCGTTTGCAGAAAAGTGGTTGAGTAATTCAGATGTTAGCAGACAACAAGCTCGAGTTATTAAAGCAGCATTCAGAGGCAAAGACAGGAAATTAAACAGCAAGTTAATCGTCAATATTATCAAATTAAAGTAGATTTTCCCCCAAGGACACTCAGGTTCATATGGAAGCCCATTTCTGTCAAACTGACAGGGAAAAAAGGAGTCTGTAAATATTATGAGAAACTTTACAGGATTGGCAGAAATGGGCTTCCATAGATTCATTATCCACCAAAATCAAGATTTTAATTCTTGTTTTTGTTACATCTTGTTTTTTTTGTTGTTTTTTTTTTTTTTCTCTACAATTCTACTTTAAATCAAACTCCGGCTGCTCAGCAGAGTTTTGGCTTCATATTGCTTAAAATCTTTTGTTCAAAAAAAAAAAAGAGAGAGAGAGAAATCGCACATTTACAAAGCGTAAAAACGATGGAAACTGCTGATTGTTCGCGCTGAAGCATCGCGGAGCAGGAAAACAACATCGATACATCAAAGTTCATCAGAATACGCCACTGATATAGTTTTATCTAATCCTTCGGGTCCGTCCATCCCTCCGTCTCATCCTGATGTACGAATGCTACAGAAGATAAAGCCGGTGAGTACAGAGTACCCCTGAGGCTCTTAGCACAAACAGATGAAAAGGTAGGAATGATTAAAATAAAAAATACACTTAAAGTGAACAGAGTCCGGTTGGAGTCGAGAGATAAACCCTTAAATTAAGCGAGTTAAAGAGAATTCTCACTGTGGACCACTGACACTGAACTTTATTCCATTAAATATATTTTAATGGATAAAAATATTATACAGAGTAAAAATGTAACATCGACTGTCACCAGAAGTAGCCTTTAGTACGTTTCTAACTTGATTTAATATATTGTAAAAATAAAATGTATTTTGTAACTATGTGAGGAAGTTATTAGCTAATTTTTGTCCCTTAATATGAGAGTTTGTATGTTTATCATTACAGATTTTAAATGTATTTTGGCAGGATAAGGCCTCCATACATACAAGTCACCTTTTGGATTTGGGTTAAAAAAAGAAATAAAAAACATTAAACTTCCTGTTGGTTCAAGCTTGTAATTGATCCTGTGTGAGGCGTTCAGGAAACCTACATTTTTCCCTCGTTCCTTTAATAATCTCATATCTGGTCAGTATATGGAAGCTCATTCCTGCCACTTGCAAAGTTAGGAATGATAAAAAATAAAATGACTTCTATGAATGAAATTTATGAAATAGGTTAAAATGAGAGTCGATTATTTGTCCTGTAATTCAATTAAATCAAAACAAATGTAAAATAAACGTTTTTATTCAAAATATCCTGTAATCACTAGATCGGTATCTTATAATTATAACAAAATAAAAGCAATTTTTTTACCTTCAGAATAAAATCAAACATTTTATTTTTCGTTTGCAATTTTTTTACTTAACATTTCATCTGTCATTTCTTTTACTGGCAGAACAATAAAAATACTTACAGGACAATAATTAAATACTAAGTCAAAATGTCCACTTAGTATTATATAATTTTCATATTTCTATTCCAAAAAATGTTTTTTGTCTTAAATTATATTTTTTCCTGGCAGTAATGGGCTTCCATACAGTTCAGACTAACTGAAGTAAAAAAAAGAAATCGTTCAGCTGAAGCTAAAAAAAACATCGTTTTAAAAACATAAGATAACTTCCAGCTGAAAGCGCGTGGTCCGGTTTGTTTGTCAGGAGGTATCTGTGTGTCGACGTGAGGTTACTGAGCCGAAGAACGAGGGAGGGAGGGAGGGAGGGAGGATGGAAGGAAGGAAGGAAGGAAGGATGGAAGGAAGTAAGGAAGGAAGGATGGAAGGAAGTAAAGAAAGAAGGAATCAGGATTTAAACATCTTCCTCTTTCTCGTTTCGTCATCATCAGTTCTGTCCGAAGAGTCAAAATTGTACAACAAACATAAAAAAAAGGATAAAATTTCACATTCAGAGTTCAAACAATCGATGCCACTGATGAATTTTATCTTCCTTTGTTGGTTTTTCCGGTTTACGAGTCAGCGACACAAAAGATCGTCCAAAAAAAACCCAGAAACACTTTTAATTAAAAACAATAAAAAACAAACGTAGAAAAAAGTTCACTTTACGTTCAGTGACCGTCCACGCTGTACACGGAAAACTCCAGGGAACAGGAAGCGGCGCTCCGACCGTCCGACCGCTGAGGCGACGAGCTTATTGCGAAACAACGACGAAGATTCACCTGCAGGGACAGAAACTCACCTGCAGGGACAGAAACTCACCTGCAGGGACAGAAACTCACCTGCAGGGACAGAAACTCACCTGCAGCAGCTGCAGCTCACTTCCTGTTCACCTGGAGGTTCTTACATATATTACAGGAGCAGAAGAAGAGGAGGTACAGCAGGAGGAGGAAGTTTTTCCCTTCGTCGCTTCGTCTGATCCATTTTATTCTGGTTGAAGTCTTTAGATCCAGATCGGTTCTTCTGGACCGATCTCAGACGGTTCTTCTGGACCTTCGAATCCCTTTTTTAAATCCGTTTAGTCGAAACATTTCTGAGTTTAAATCCCTGAAAACTAAAAATATTCGAAATTCAGATTATAAAGTTCTGATAGTTTAAAGTTCTGAATGTCTCCCGCCGCGGACCCGGCCGCTCAGAACCGCAGGAAACTGGTGTCAGAACCGCAGGAAACTGGTGTCAGAACCGGAGGAAACTGGTGTTCGGAACCGGAGGAAACTGGTGTTCAGAACCGGAGGAAACTGGTGTCAGAACCGGAGGAAACTGGTGTCAGAACCGGAGGAAACTGGTGTCAGAACCGGAGGAAACTGGTGTTCAGAACCGGAGGAAACTGGTGTCAGAACCGGAGGAAACTGGTGTCAGAACCGGAGGAAACTGGTGTCAGAACCGGAGGAAACTGGTGTTCGGAACCGGAGGAAACTGGTGTTCAGAACCGCAGGAAACTGGTGTCAGAACCGGAGGAAACTGGTGTCAGAACCGGAGGAAACTGGTGTCAGAACCGGAGGAAACTGGTGTTCGGAACCGGAGGAAACTGGTGTTCGGGGCCTTTAAGTTGAAAACAGAACCGGCAGTCAGACCCGATCTGGTCCTGGTCCATAGTGAGCCATGTGACCTCCGCCCACAGACGCTGTGATTGGTTCTGACGAGGGATGGACCGACCCTACAGAATCTGTGTTTAATCAGAAGTTTTATGTTAAAGACTGTTTCATTGAGTCGGGATATGCTACATGCTAAGCTAATCAACGTAGATTAAAATATCGTCAAATCTTAAATTAATGATCGGATGTTCGTTGTGGCTCAGAGGTCCAGCGGGTCGTCCACTAATCAGAAGGTTCGATCCAATGATTGGTTTCTGTTCTGGTGAGCAGTCGGTGCCGGTCGGGTCCGTTGGCAGAATGCTAACTAACTAGCATCTGTTAGCTACCTGATAATCAATAGTTAGCTAATCAATAGTTAGCTAATCAATAGTTAGCTAGCTGGGCTTTTAATCATCTTCATAATGTGGCTCACTTTAGATTAGCGTAGCTTAGCATATCCGAGTACAGGGAGGAGGAAGTTGACCGAGTATCGCTCCACTGTGATTGGACCACAGAGCAAAAGGGGGCGGGGCTTAATTATATCTGAAGACGTCTTGTTGGACATTTTTCTTTCATTTCAAAAACTAAATGATTCAAACGATCAATAGAGTCATTGATTATGAAAATTATATTTAGTTGCAGTCAACTTCCTGTTGTATTTCAGAGTAAAAGCATGTCTACAGCCGGTCTACCCCCCCGCTGGTCTCGTCTGTTTGGTGTCTTCAGGTTTTTGTTTGAGTGAATCAGTAAGTCCAGTTTCGGGTCCTGGACTCGGGTCCTGGACTCGGGTCCTGGACTCGGGTCCTGGACTCGGGTCTGGTTTGTGTTCAGCTTGTGTAGTTGATCCTGTTCGGGTTGAGGACGGGTTCAGTGCTGGGTCCGGATGTGGCTGTGGAGGCGGGTCGCAGAGGAGAACCTCTTCCCGCACTCCGAGCAGCGTAGAGCCGTGGCGGCGCCGCCGGGCGGGGACAACGAGGACGCCGTGTCGGTGGCGGCGTTCTCTGCGATGTGAGTCTGACGATGAGCTTTGAGGAGAGACATCCGACTGAACCTCCGACCGCACTCCTCGCACTCCGACCACACCCTCCGTCTCTTCTTCTGCAGAAACACACAGGAAACAGTCACTTTCATTTCAAAATAAAATTAACAAAATACATTTTTAATAAATAAAAAGTCCTCCCTCACCTTCCTCCCTTTGTCCTCCCCTTCTTCCTCTTCTTCCCCCTCCTCTTCCTCGTCCTCCCTGGTCGTCAGGGGTGACGGGCAGGTGCGGCCGGGCGGCTCGACGCCGTCTCTGCGGTCGTCGGTCGCCAGAGCGGCCAGCGTTTCGTTGGCGGCGGCGTCCTCGTCGTCGTCCTCCAGCAGCTGAGACGGAAGAGTCAGGAGACGATGAAGCATCGAGGCAGACGAGCGACGACCAGAAGACCCTGAAGACGGAGAGATGATGATCCTGATCAGTAATCAATACTCCCATTATTAAAGCATCAATCAACCTGATCAGCCTTCAGCAGTCAGCTAGTGTCTCTGTAGTGGAGACTAAACGTTATCAATGATCCATATCAGCAGTTTGAATCCAACTAAAAGCTCCCTGCACCAAACTCCCTTTAAGAAATATCACATTTTAACAATTCCTAACGTGTTCGTAACAACACGTAACTCTAGAAACACGAGCTAAAGGCCGTCATATGTCCACAGTCTGACTGTCAATACGGGATCAATATGACTGATATAACACGAGCTACAGGCCGTCATACAGTGGATATAAACAGTCTACACAGCCCTGTTAAAAGGTTTTTGTGATGTAAAAAAAGATAAATCATGTCCAAACTGTTTCCACCTTTAATGTAAAAACAAACTGAAATCTTTAAAAATAAAAAACTTACAATAACCTGGTTGCATAAGTGCGCACACCTTTAAACTAATAATTTGTTGAAGCACTTTTTGACTGTATTACAGCACTCAGTCTTTTTGGGTAGAAGTCAGTTAGTATGGTAATATTTGCCCACTCTTCTTTACGAAAGCGCTCTAAATCTGTCAGATTGCGAGGGCGTCGCCCGTGTACAGCCCTCTTCTGATCACCCACAGATGTTGAATGGGATTCAGGTCTGGGCTCTGGCTGGGCCACGTTCATCTTCTGGTGAAGCCGTGCCGTTTTGTTGATATGGATGTATGCTTTGGGTCGTTGTCGTGCTGAAAGGTGAAATTTCTCTTCATCTTCAGCTTTCTAAGGGAAGCCTGAAGGTTTTGTGCCAAAATAACTGATATTTGAACTGTTCATAATTCCTTCCACCTTGATTAAGGCCCCAGTGCACGATGCTGCCACCACCATGCTTCACTGTGGGTACGGTGTTCTCTGGGTACTTCAGACCATAACACATTTTCCCACATGCTTTTGGGAGACTTCAGCTGGGCTTTAATGTTCTTCTTTGCCACCCTACCCCATAGCCCAAATGTATGAGGAATACGGGAGATTGTTGTCACATGTAGTTCACAGCTCCTTTAATGTTGCTGCAGGGAAGCCTCCCTGACCAGCTTTCTTTTCGTCTTTTCATCAATTCTGGAGGGGCGTCCAGTTCTTGGTAAGGTCACTGTTGTGCCATATTTCCTCCACTTGATGACTGTGTTCACTGTGCTCCATGGTTTATCTAATGCCTTGGAAATTCTTTTGTACTCTTCTCCTGACTGATACCTTTCAACAATGAGATCCCTCTGATGCTCTGGAAGCTCTCTGCGGACCATGGCTGTCAGGAAAGTCCTACCAGAACAGCTGAACTTTATTTGGGATTAATCAGAGTCACTTTAATGATGGCAGGTATGTACTGACTACTATTTAACATGAGTTTGATCTGCCTCATCCCCAGTTATAAGAGGGTGTGCACACTTATGCAACCAGCTTATTGTAAGTTTTTTATTTTTCCACCTAAAAGATTTCAGTTTGTCTTTCCATTGAATTGTTTAGATTAAAGGTGGAAACAGTTTGGACTTGATTTATCTTTGTCTCATTTTTTTACATCACAAAAACATTTTAACAGGGCTGTGTAGACTTTTTATATCCACTTAACTTTTATTCTACTCTTAACGCAACCATCTGCATCATGTATATTTATAAATAAAATTATAAACCTTTTATTGGTTAGCAGTTAATTAATGTTTATTAATGTATCTAAGTTGTATAATATAATATAATGAGTTGTGTTGGCGCTGTCGGGCCTCCTTACAGGAGCTGAGGGTGAGGGGAGGTCACCTGTGGGGCTGAGGGGAGGTCTGGGTAAGGGTCTGGGTGAGGGTCCGGTGCTGGTTCCTCCCCCAGGGTTCCTCTGACCGTCTGCAGCCTCCTCGTCAGGAGAAAACACCTCCATGTCCTCCAGAGGAGTCCACCGGGGGTCCTGCTGGGGGGACGACGGGGACGGCTCCAGGGTCAGAGAGGGAGTCGAGACCGGCTGTACCTGCTGGGCCCCGACCTCACCCCGTCCTCTTCCTCCCACTCCTCCTCCTCGTTCTCCTCCTCCTCTTCCTCCCTCCAGCTCTTTGATCTGCCAAACGTCGCTGCAGAACTTCTGACCAAAGACCTTGTCCAGGATCGGGACCCAGTCCTGAGACACCGAGAGGACAGGGGGACGCTCCGGGTCTGAGGGAGGAGGGAGGGAGAGATTATAAAGGAGAGGAAGGAGAGGAGGAGGAGGGGAAGGAGAGGAAGAAGGAGGGAGATTATAAAGGAGAGGAAGGAGAGGAGGAGGAGGGAGGGAGAGAGGAAGGAGAGGTAGGAGAGACAGAGGGAGGAAGAGATTATAAAGGAGAAGTAGGAGAGGAGGAGGAGGAGGGAGGAAGGAGAGTTAATGATTGACTGCAGTTGGTTTTACTCACTGTCTCTCGCCGCCGTCTGTTTGGACACGGGAACCTCGGCGAGCTCCTCCCGGGCGTCCTCAGAGCCGCTGGGTGACACAGAGTCGTTCTCCGACCCCCTCCTCCTCCCTCCAGCTCCTCCTCCTCCTCCTCCTCCTCCACCACCACTTCCTCCACTTCCTCCTCCTCCTCCTCTTGCCTTCTCTCCCCCTCCTCCCCCACCTCCTCCTGCTCTGTCGGAGAGCCTCTCCTCCAGTAGACGCTGCTCTCTCTCCATCTTGGTGATCTCCAGCAGGAGGTCGTCGAATGAGGCCTCCACGATCTTCGTCAGCTCGCGAACCGCAAAGTCCAGGACCTGCTCCATGACCGACTTCAGCTGGTCTGCAAGGAGGAAGAGCACCATCACCACCACCATCATCATCACCCTCACCCTTTACTCTAGTAAAGACGGGGCAAAAGTAAATGGCTAAAACGATACACGGTTAGAAAGGTAAGGTAAATCAACCGAAACCATTACAGGATCATTTATATTGGTGGTTAAAGGGAATTTCTATAGAATGTTAGCATGGAAATCGTTCGGGTCCCAGCACCGGCACGTTAATAACTTAATGAACATCCTCGAATCTACAAGGTCTAAATAAAGAACAAACTGTGGTAGATACAGTTTAATAAAGTTTATAAAGTCCGTCCTCACTCAGTAAAACAATGAGTCTGGTGATATTGTGGTTATTAGTTCAGTGGTCAGCTGATCTGTAACATTAACGACACAGTTTATTTTATTCCCCCCCCCCCCAGTGGGTTCGTTACCCTACAGATGGGACTCCCATACATCCTCCTCTTCCTCTAAAAAGAACTACGACGTTACATTAATGTTGAGAAACTACAAACATTAATCTGAGCGCACACAAACAAACAAACAGCCTCAGTAATCTGTTCAGTGTGTGTGTGTGTGTGTGTGTGTGTGTGTGTGTGTGTGTGTGTGTGTGTGTGTGGGCGCAGATGGCGACACTAACGTCCACATTACTCACAGATTAGAGGCTCACTGAGACGGATTAATAATCAGAAGCAAGAGAAACTCCACAATGTGACACCACAGTAACAAACAACAACAATAAACGACTCTACGTTATACTCTGTTTGCTCTCCACTCTTTAGTTAATGATTTCATATCGGTTATCAGCCGATCAATCAGAGTTCCCAACTTATTAACGAGTCATTTTCCAGGAGTTTCAATGACTGCTACCAGTATCAGTAACATCATCACTGTGTTTGTCAACCATCTGATCATTAATATATTAAACACTGTAAACAAACCAAAGAGCTAAAACAAACACTTCCAGGATATTTGGGTCATTTTAATCCATTTCAAGCTGTTTCAATGACTGGAAATCTAGTCTCTAAATTTCCAGGTTTTCCAGGAACCCTGATAAACATTCAATGACATCCTTGGACTTTACATTTGATCTATTTCCTGACTGTTCTGAGATCAGCTGATTGATTGTGTGTTCGTACAGTAGAATAATGTAACTGATCTACAGTCAGCCTCTCTGTGGGAACTTCTTTAAATAAACTTCACATGGACTACAAATCAGTCGGCCAGAGAACTACAACCGACGTGTTTCAGGGTCGTGACCCCGAAGCTTCACAAATATCTGTGGGTCATGTGATCCAGAGAGACGCCACAGAGTCTCGTTATCGGGTCCAGTTCAGACATCAGACACCTTCCAGTCTGCTGCTTCCTGCTGCTCTCCGATCACTGTTATTGATCAGAAGTGATACCGGGTCTACACCGATACTTTAAACCGCCACCGGTGACTTAACGGATACAGAAACTGACAGTTTACGACATTAAAGAACAGGTTTTCTTACTGCTAATAAACAGAAGGGATTCTGGGAAAACAACGGCGTCGTCGGCAGAAAGTATGTTCGAGGTTTTAATGGAGATTAAATGGACTTTGATATTTAATTAATTAATTAATCAAAAGACTAAAATGTAAAGATAAGTAATGTTGTGACAGCTGTGTTTATCAGAGTTCCCTCTCTTTTTCACAAATCATTTTCCAGGACATTTTCCAGGACCTTTCCAGGACATTTTCCAGGAGTTTTTCTTGACTATACAGGACAAACGCTCATATAAGCTTCAGTTTCAGACAAACTGACAGCAACAGTTCAAATCAAGAACATTAATCTTCTACAAAGTTAAAGTGTTCATTGTATGTACAGTTACTGGATGTCAAAGATTTCCACTTTACATCTGGTAATAAAGTTTATCCTCCACACAAACACAAAAACCTTAAGTTTACGTCGGTGATCTGAGGGACTAAAATACTAAAAGACATTTCCAGGATTATTTCAGGATATTTGGTCAACTTCCAGGTTTTCCAGGATGTGTGGGACCTCTGTTAATGTCCGACTGCTCTTTGTAGCTTCAAGTCTCAATAAAAGAGGGAGATGAGAAAACTGAGCCTTCATATCTCCACACATGTGCGGTGGCGGCGTGTTCACAGCTGTGGGAGAGAACAAACGTCCTCGCTGTGTCTCCTCCGACTCTCTGATCTCAGGACGTTAATCACAGATAAGAGCTGATCTGAGAGCAGATCACATTGGAGTTCCCCCTTTAATGAGCCTCATTATGAACTTAATGATGATTAACAACATCAGACGCTCGCTGCATTTCTGTCCATCGGCTGGAAGCCTGAAGACGTCTGACGATGGAGACGTGACGAAGAGGAGGACGACCTCCTCTGTGTGTGTGTGTGTGTGTGTGTGTGTGTGTGTGTGTGTGTGTGTGTGTACTATTTGATTACCGCGGCAACAAACAACAAATCCTCTCAAAATGGCTGTCGTTAGTTTCTGAGGATCAGAGGACCACAAAGAGACTTTAATCATCAGCACGCACACATCGTCCCGCCCGCCGCTCGTTACAGCACGGCGCCACCAACTGACAGCCTGGAGGATTACCGTAACACTTCTAGTAACAGTCCCAAATACAGGCAGGTCTCATTTACTAGCCGGGTCTGTGAGGATGAATAAAACCTGTTAAAGCCTGAGTGAGGGTTTAAGCTGCTTAGATCTCCTCCACAGATATTAATGTATAAAGTGTCAGTATGGACTCTGCACATCGGTCAATCCTTCATTTGACTGAAACTATCAACACCAAAGTATAATTCACTCATAAAGTCAGTGCGGTCTGTGTCCGTCCCTCCGTTATTTATATCCTTTAGTCCGTCAGGGTCCATTGATCAGAACAATCAAAGGCTTTCATTAACATGAATCCCAGTTGTGTTCTGTTGCTGTCTGTAAACCTGTGTTCACATTCAGAGCTCAAACTGAAGCTGTTCGTTGTTGATTTACTGAATGAAACTTGGAGACAGTTAACGACGTTAAAGAACAGGTTCTTATTGCTAATAAACAGGAGGGATTCTGGGAAAACAACGGCGCCGTCGGCAGAAAGTATGTCCGAGGTTTTAATGGAGATTAAATGGACTTTGTGACGTAGCTGACGGCGTCGGCGATGCTTTCAGGGAGCAGGTAAACTATCCAACTACAGCCCGACTGATGGAGGAGTATCCAGTAACGTCACTAACCAGCAGCCATTCTGATCATTTAATAAATGATTAACTGTTTAATGAAGATAAACACCAACCAGTCTACTCTCAGTTTGAACTGTCGGTGAAACAACAGACTTTATTTATATAAATTCATTTTACCTCAATAACTTCCACTGATGAGACTTCCTGTGTGCGGAGGATGAATCAGAAGAATACTGTGGCAGGGAAAGGTAATTCATTCATTAAAAATCGTAAACCGGTTTATGTTTAGGGTTTGATTAATGTTGTTAGACTGCAGTGGGGGGGCGGGGGGGCGGTCTAAGATCTCTACGGGGGTTCATTTAATAACTTACACAAACAGAAGCACTCCTCCTCCTCCTCTCAATCCTTTGTCTCTCTCCACAGCGAGCAGACATCGCAGTCAAAGCATAGCCTAGTTTCAGTGTAAAGACCCCCCCATGAGCAGGCTGACCTTTGACCTGAGCGTGTCGAGGCCACGGCCTCATTATCTCGCTGTCTGCATCACTGCGCCATTGTTCCTTCGCAGTCTGCAGCTCCTGCAAACGGACCGACCTCGTTACTGTAACCAACACATATTTAACACTGCAGTCTTTAGCTGAAGCTAGTTAGCAGGAAGATACACCCCCCCCCCAATAACCTGTCTGTCTGGCAGTAAATCTGAAGTACTGCTCCTCTCACTGCGAGCCCCGACAGTAAATCATTTCAATCATAGAAGAGTGACAGACAGTTTAAACCTCTATCAGTGGTTTACAGGCTGCTGATGGTTTTACTGCGCAGTGTTTGTTTTATTCTCTTCTTTATTCTAAAGCAGTGGTTCCCAACATGGGGGTCACCAGAGCTTCATGGGGGGGGGGGGGTCTTCATCTTGAGGGATGTAAGTAAAGTTATAAAATAAACACGTCTTCTGATATCTCAGCATTCAGTTTATCTCTGTGGATTAAAACCAGGTGCAATAAAGAAATCTTAGACAGTAATAGTGGTCGATGGCTGATACATTACGCTGATAACAAAGTCCTCTATCATTCTGTTATATTATACGGGGAATTCAGGTTAATGTTTACAGCAGGAAGCACTACAGTGATCATACAGGACTAACAGCTGACATCCACGGCCGCCTGCAGTCTGAATGAGTCTGAAGTCTGAGTCCGAGCACAGTCAACTTGGCTTGATTTGATTCTGACAGCACCAATATCTGGGATGGATTAACTACAGACAGTGCGCAGTGAGACAGTGCGCAGTGAGACAGTGCGCAGTGAGACAGTGCGCATTGTCAGCCACATTTATAAACTTAATTTAAAAGGATTTCTGAGGGATGAATTGTGTCTCTTTATATATTTATACATTCTGTGTTTCCCTCCTTTCACCGGTCGGTCTGAACGACACCGTGTGCTGGTGTTCGAGGATTCTCCGCGGTGGACGGACTCACCGACGAGCAGGTACCAGTTAGCCACAATGTTAGTTAACAATGAGCACGCAGGGGAACGTTAGAACAGCAGCTGTCTGCTTACTGACCCGCTGGGGAGTTTTACTCAGTGGCATGTTCGTTAGATCCACACTGAAGACTTTAATAATCAATGTATTTATTCTGATCAGTGATCTTCATAGAGTCTGTCTGTCTGTCTGTCCATCTCTCTCCTCTGTCTGTCTCTCTCCTCTGTCTCTCTCTCTCCTCTGTCTGTCTGTCTGTCTCTCTCTCCCTCTGTCTCTCTCCTCTGTCTGTCTGTCTGTCTCCTCTGTCTGTCTCTCTCCTCTGTCTCTCTCCTCTGTCTGTCTCTCTCCTCTGTCTGTCTGTCTGTCTGTCTCTCTCCTCTGTCTGTCTCCTCTGTCTCTCTCCTCTGTCTCTCTCCTCTGTCTGTCTGTCTGTCTCTCTCCTCTGTCTCTCTCCTCTGTCTGTCTGTCTCCTCTGTCTGTCTGTCTGTCTGTCTGTCTCTCTCCTCTGTCTCTCTCCTCTGTCTGTCTGTCTCCTCTGTCTCCTCTGTCTGTCTGTCTGTCTCCTCTGTCTGTCTCTCTCCTCTGTCTGTCTCTCTCCTCTGTCTGTCTCTCTCCTCTTCTCCTCTGTCTGTCTGTCTCCTCTGTCTCGTCTGTCTGTCTCCTCTGTCTGTCTCCTCTGTCTGTCTCTCTCCTCTGTCTGTCTCTCTCTCTGTTCTGTCTCCTCTGTCTGTCTCCTCTGTCTCTCCTCTGTCTGTCTGTCTCCTCTGTCTCCTCTGTCTCTCTCCTCTGTCTGTCTGTCTCCTCTGTCTCCTCTGTCTGTCTCCTCTGTCTGTCTCCTCTGTCTGTCTCTCCTCTGTCTGTCTCCTCCGTCTGTCTGATTTCAGGAGCAGATGTTTGTCTCCTGGTTGTTCAGGTCAGGATGTGATTGGCTGTATCGGTGTGATGTCACCATCTGTCCTGAGATCCTCTCTGATGATGATGATGATGATGATGATGTCGTGTCGGTGGCCTGGTTTTTCCAGGAGGGAGGGGGGAGGGCGAGTGATGATGATTTGCGTGTCAGCTGTGTGTTTGCATTCAGTGCGCAAATGTGTGCATGCATGCGTAAGTGTGTGGCAGCCTGCGGCCTTTCTCATGTCTCTGCATGTGTGTGTGGGTGTGAGAGAGTGTGTGTGTGTGTGTGTGTGTGTGTGTGTGTGAGAGAGTGAGAGAGAGAGTGTGTGTGTGTGTGAGAGTGAGAGAGAGAGTGTGTGTGTGTGTGTGTGTGTGTGTTGGGAGAGAGGAGTGTGTGTGTGTGTGTGTGAGAGTGAGAGAGAGTGTGTGTGTGTGGTGAGAGAGAGAGAGAGTGTGTGTGTGCGAGAGAGTGAGAGAGAGAGTGTGTGTGCGAGAGAGAGAGAGAGAGAGAGAGAGTGTGTGTGTGAGAGTGAGAGAGAGAGTGTGTGTGTGTGTGTGTGTGTGTGTGTGTGTGTGTGTGTGTGTGTGTGTGTGTGTGTGTGTGAGAGAGAGAGGGGGGGGAGAGAGAGAGAGAGATAGAGTGTGTGTGTGTGTGTGTGTGTGAGAGAGAGAGTGTGTGTGTGTGTGTGTGTGAGAGAGTCGTGATCGCACCCAAACAATCACTCAGCAGTGTCTGAATGCAACAGTCAGTCCTGTTCTGATGGATCAACTCTCTGACCACAAAACCTCTCACTCACTCACACACACACTAAAATAAACAGAAATCAACCAGCAGCCATGTTATTGATCACTCAAACATTGCTCTAAGAGAGAGACAGGAGAGAGAGAGAGACAGGAGAGGGGTGAGGTAGAGCAGTGACGGTGTAGAGTTGGTGATCGAGGTATAGAGTATTATAGTAATCACATTACTGGAGGAATCGTTGCAGTGTTTCATTCACTCACTCTAACAGACGTTTGTACGAGAGTCTGAACCCAAACTGACAACAACAACAACAACAACTCCACTCATTAAATAATGCAAGTAATGTAAATGTGTAAGTCAGTGTGTATTCAGCTTTATTAATTAACCCTTGATCAATACATTAAAATAACCTCTCCTCTCTGTGTTCAGTCTGTGTGATAAGAGGAGAATGTAACAATACATAAACAAATGCATATTAACTGCACGTTCAATAACGGTACAGGTCCTCATTGTTTGCTACTACAGACCCTACAGAGGTCACATCCTCACTTTAACTTATAACTAATGTGTTCAATATCCACCCACCAGCGTCAGTGTGATGTTTCTACTCGGGATGCACGATATATCGCCATTAATATCGGTATCGGCCGATGTTTGTCATTTTTTAACATATCTGCATCGGTCCGAAGAGTAAAATTGGGCCGATATCCACAACCGATGTATATCCTCTAGTTGCTGTTTGTGTGTCGGGAGAGGGAGGAGGGGGGGAGAGGGAGGAGGGAGGAGGGGGATTTGGCCATGTGTGTTTGTTGGGGCACGCGACAGTGGCAGCACAGGATTGTGGGATGTTAAACTGAAGAGGAGAAAAAATGTCAGCGGTGTCAAAAGAAGACACTCTAAAAGCAGTATGCAACACCTGCAAAGTCGAGGTAATGCGAGGAGGATGCCGCGTCAAGTCATTCAACACAATAAATTGAATATGTCATTTGAAAACCCGCCACCCAGAACTACACCAAACAATTACAGGAATGCTGCTAACGTTAGCCAGCAGGCAAAAACAAAAGCAGCTGCAGCCGGGAGCCCGATACAGCAGGCACTCGACCAGACCAAGGAATCTGCCCAGGACAGCGCAAAAGCCAGATCAATAACCAACAAGGTAATGGAAATGATTGCTCTCGACAACCAGCCATTTTCCCCAGTGGAGGACCGAGGATATCGGTTGATGGAGCAGATTGAACCCCGCTACAGACCGACGTCTCCCTCCCTGCTTGGTACGAAGTCGTGACCACAAACTGTTGGACAGTGTGACTGACATTAGCTTCTCTACGGATATATGGAGGATGTTGAGCCGTACTGCTCAGCTGCATTCGACTGCATGTTTGCTACGAGGAACATTACAGTGCACGTTGAAGAAACGTGCACTAACAGTCAGGACTTGTTTTGGATATTTTGATTTAGCCTTTTTCACAGATTTGAGTTTAACTGGAGTTTACAGAGCTGAAAACATGTTGCCATGGATACTGGCATGTTTGATAGGCGGTAGAGGTTGGTTACTTATGTTCTATGGTAGCTCTGTAACTTTGTTATTTGGAAGTAAAATACGTTCTGAAAATAAAGGAAGACATTCAAAAATTCAGTTTGCATGATTTTCAGTCCGAACTAAATTTTATCATCTCAGAAACCTTTTCTAAGAAACATATCGATCTCGGTAAATATCAGTTATCGGCCATAACAGCAAAATTAATATCGGTATCGGCCAAAATGTTCATATCGGTGCAACCCTAGTTTTTATTGTGTAACTCTGGTTCCTATCCCTATCTGTAAACAATCAATACAACCAATAACACTGATCGTATCAGCCTCTCGTCCTCCGATGTGTCGGCTAACGCAGAGAGCTTTTATATCGGCGGCTGAAGCTGATATATGTGCCCGAGTTTATAATGCCAGCCGGTGAATCGGGAAGTTAATCTCACTGTTAGAGCTCCAGAGACGATAACGTGGACGTCCTGATGTGTGAAGCTGTTCAATAACTGATAGTTTAACTGGTTGATGACTTTATGACTTTATGACTTGCTGCTGGTGCTAACGGTTGTCCAGTAGAAATGTTTATTATGCTTCTGATAATGTCTGTTAATGATAATGTTAGTAATTATCATTATTTATTGATTACTGAGGTTAAACTCCCTCGCAGCGCTTTCTGGGCATCGAACCACCAAATACTGAATAATCCTAATTAAAGACAAAGTTACTGAATCTCACAGAAACAGATGTTCTCGTGCTCGGGTCGATTCCCTTCAGCACGAAACAGAAAGCACTCCAACCCGATTATCCTTTTCTGTCTCCTCGTATTCGATCAGGCAGCAGGTACCGACCTGTCGCAGGTACCGACCTGTCGCAGGGACCGACCTGTCGCAGGTACCGACCTGTCGCAGGTGCCGACCTGTCGCAGGTACCGACCTGTCGCAGGTACCGACCTGTCGCAGGTACCGACCTGTCGCAGGTACCGACCTGTCGCAGGGACCGACCTGTCGCAGGTACCGACCTGTCGCAGGGACCGACCTGTCGCAGGTACCGACCTGTCGCAGGTACCGATCGACAGGAACTCCAGCACCGAGGCGGTTTTCGGTACCGGCGTCCCGGGACTGAGTCAGTTAGCTTAGCTGACCGAGCTAACGGCAGTTAGCGGTTAGCTACCGATCAATCGGTCCATCAGAAACTCTGTAACCGACCTCGGTGCTGTAACGTTGTTCACTGACGGTCTCCGAGGCCGTGTTCGATTCCCGTTCGGCTGCTGAGCCCGGTTCTGAAGCCCGCTAACGGCAGATACAGTTAGCAGTTAGCTACTTTAGCTAAAGCTATCGCTCCAACCCTAATCCTAGCTAATGTAGCTCTACAGTAAGCTAACGCGCTAATGTAGCTCTACAGTAAGCTAATGAGCTAATGTAGCTCTAATGTAGCTCTACAGTAAGCTAACGCACTAATGTAGCTCTACAGTAAGCTAACGCGCTAATGTAGCTCTAATGTAGCTCTACAGTAAGCTAACGCGCTAATGTAGCTCTACAGTAAGCTAACGAGCTAATGTAGCTCTAATGTAGCTCTACAGTAAGCTAACGTGCTAATGTAGCTCTAATGTAGCTCTAATGTAGCTCTACAGTAAGCTAACGTAGCTCTAATGTAGCTCTACAGTAAGCTAACGGAGGCGTTTGATTGGACGCAGCATTAGGAAACGCCCCCGACAGGATGAGTCATCAAATACTGGACCAGGACTTCCTGTTGGACATTTGAACATTATTTTGGGTTCGTGGGAACTTTACGCCGTCTTACAGACGATCTCTGGACGCGTTCGTGTTTCCGACTCCGTAAATAAAGTCGCTGAATAATCTGAAGATTCTTCGCCCCGTTGTATCTTTGTCCTCCTCTTTTCTTCTCCAATCAAACGCCGGTGAACCTCAGTGTGCCGGGTCGGCCTCACCGTCTGTACAATGCTCTTACAGTCCTCTTTGTCCTGCCCCCCCCCCCCACTGCAGAGCACATTAAAGCCGGGCTCTTCTGTTGTTATAAGTTCTCAGTGTTTGTGATCTGGATTATTGATCACACTGTTTGTGATCTGGATTATTGTTTCAGTGGATCTGATGTTATAATCTTTACATTGGGCTTCACCTCCACTCTGGCCCAATTAAACCCCCATTAAAAAGTTGCCCTGACCCATTTCAGGCTCCGGCTCAGTGTTTGCGCACACTGAGGCTTCTTTGTCCTCCTGAACATATATTTTATATATTTTATCACCTGCAGGCCTCACTTTCTCTCTTTCTCCCATAAACCCTGAGAGGCCTTGCTCCGTTACGCAACCGGCAGCAGCGTGCTGTTGGAGGCTCTCTGAGGGAGGAGTACTCCTGGACAACTGCTTGTTTGCGTGTCTGTGCGTGAATATGCGTGTGTGTGTGTGTTGTGTAACGGCTGCCTACCCACGACTCGTCCTCTCTGCTCCAGGCGGCGTGTGTCGGTGGGCAGGCCGTGCTCGGTGCCCTGCCCTCCGGGAGGGGGCTTATACTCGGGCTTTGTTCTGCCGCCGTCCGCCCTCTCGTCCCCCGCCGTCGTCGTCGCCTTCCCCGCCGCCTTGTTCTTACCAGCCACCGGAGAACCTCCTCCACCGTCCGCGGTGTTGGCGTTGGCTCGGCCCCGGTTCTCCCGGTTCTGCAGCTGGAGGCGGAGCCGGCGGTTTTCTTGCTCCTTCACGGCCGTCTCCAGCAGCAGCGTGTTGAGGCTCGAGCCCACCGTCTTGCTTATTTCCTGGACGGCGAGCTGAACGACCTGCTCCAGCACGGACTCCAGTTGGCCCTGGAAAAACGAAATGTACACGGCCCCGTTCATGTTTTCGCCCCCTCCGATAAGAGGGCTCTCTCATTCTTCTGTACCCGAGCCCCAGCCCACCCCCCTGCCCTGTCTCCCCGACGGAAAACTGGGTAATAATCGGCCCCGGGGTCGCTCGGCTGTTCCGGCGGCTGCTCGGCTCTTCTCCTCCGGTTGCTGCTGCTCCCTCCGCCTCGGCGCACCTCGCGTGTTCAGCCCCTCCGGAGGCTGCCGGAAAGACCCGAGTAGAGGCGCAGCAGCATTTTCCCGCCCACATGTCTTGGCCCGCGCGCGTCGTGCACGCTCGCGCCCTTGCAGTCAGCCGCGCCATTTTGGCTTTCAGAAAATAACAAGAGTGTTTCCCAAAACGTGAGGA
>NW_026136713.1:26315866-26485866 GCF_905237075.1 Dicentrarchus labrax | reverse complement strand
ACAAGCCAACAAGCTGAATCTGTTTTTCAACAGATTTGATGAGAGGGCTCCGGACTACCCCTCCCCCAGCTCCTCTACAACCATCCATGTCCAAACCTCCAGCCCTGCTGCCCCTCCTCTGTTCCTTCCTGACTACGCCCTACCTGTCCTCTCCCCCCCAGGAAGGAGCTGTGCAGACTCCACCCAGGCAAGGCAGCAGGTCCCAACGGTGTCAGCCCGAGGGTCCTGTGCAACCCAACTGAGTGTCCTGCAGCACATCTTCAGTGTGTGGAGAGGGTCCCTGTGCTGTGGAAGACATCCTGCCTGGTACCAGTACGGAAGAAGGCGCGTCCCAGCACCTCTAACGACAACAGACCAGTGGCGCTGACGTCTCACCTGATGAAGTCCCTGGAGAGGCTGGTCCTGTCACTTCTTCGGCCCCTGGTCAGCTCATCACTGGACCGTCTTCAGTTTGCCTACCAGCCGAGACTAGGAGTGGAGGACGCCATCATCTTCCTGCTCCACCGTGCCTGCGCCCATCTGGACAGACCAGGAAGTACTGTGAGAATCATATTCATGGACTTCTCCAGGGCATTCAACACCATCCGGCCTGCTCTGCTGGGGAGTAAGCTGACGGCGATGCAGGTGGACCCTCCCCTGGTTTCCTGGATTACGGACTATTTGACGGGTCAACCACAGTATGTCAGACTGCAGGACGGTGTGTCTGACACTGTGGTCAGCAGCACCGGGGCTCCACAGGGAACTGTTCTTTCCCCCTTTCTGTTCACCCTGTACACCTCGGACTTTCAGTTCCTCTCGGAGTCCGCTAACAAGATCAGCAGGATCACCAGGAATCCTGGCTCCATCCTGGGGGTCCAACTGGACTCTTTGGTGGTGGTGTCTGAGAGGAGGATGCTGTGTAAACTGCACAGTATCCTGGACAACAACGCTCACCCTCTCCACCAGCTGCTAACCTCGAGCAGAAGCACCTTCAGCAACAGACTCATTCCCCCCCGGTGTAACACTGAACTCCAGAGGAAGTCTTTTCTTCCTGTGGCCATCAGACTGTATAACTCATCTACCTCCGGTCGCGAGAGGAACAGTGGAGACACTGTGCCCTGAACAAATGTCACTTTACCATTTTCTTTTTACCCAATTTTCACTTCATCACTTTATTTAGTTGTACTGTACCTTAGTTAATTTATGCTGCTGACAAATGCTGCTACAATTTTTATCACTTTTACCACTGTTACCACTTTATCCAATCGCTCCTTATCACTTACTTAGTTTGTATTTGTTTTATTTCAATTTATGCTGCTAAACTGCACGGTGCGTATTGTTGTATATTATATAAACTCTACCTACATTTAACTGCAATTTTTGTTGCACTTTGTCACATTTAGTTACTTGTTTCTTCTTTTCTACTTATGTTACCTGTAAGTGCTTACATTTTGTTGCATTTAGTTAATTGTTTGATTTATTTTATGTTAGCCTTTATTTTATTTTTATTTTATTTTATTTTAGCTTATTTTTACTCTAACCCTGTAGTACTTTACTTTACCACCTTTGTATTGAAACTGTTGCACAGTAATTTCCCTCGGGATAAATAAAGCTTCTTGAATCTTGAATCCTGAATCTTAAACATATTAATTTAATTTATTGTACCAGAGTAAGCATAACGTTTTTAAGATTTAAGTCATGAGATTGTCAAAGTTTTGAGTGATGTTTAAATTATAGAAAAATAAGTTAAAATGATGTCTTAGAAAGTTTGACTATTTAATAATTTTGACTTCTGTTTTAATTTAATCATTTTCATTCTTTGTGTTTTTTTATTCTTCTCTTGGCAGTAAAGTTCTTCCGTATGAATCAGTATCAGTTGCTGTTAACTAAACATTTCCTTTCTTCACTGACAGGTTTAATAACTTTCTTTCCATTTTACATCGTTGTTTAATTCGTTGCTGTCGGGGATCAGCAGACGTAGAGGAAGAGCTGCTGACCTCAGGCTGCAGGTTTCAGATTGAAGGCTGCCGCGAACAGAGCGAGTCCTCCTTCCTCCTGCAGCAGAGGGGCCCTGGTTGCTCTTTATGACGCGTATGTGCCCATATAGTCCCGTATATAATCCTATAGGCCGCTCCCACAGGCATTTTATTGTCTCTGCTTTGGATACCAGCCCTTCCTTTAAGAGAGCGGCTCAGAAATGATCCGGAGGACAAATACACAACTCCTGAAGGAAGTTAATGTGAATGAAAAGCTTCAGTCTGATGACAGTTTGTAGCTGATGGTTTGTTCAGTGTTTGTCGTCTTTAAAGAGGTTTAAAACCTGTTTCCACCTTTAAGTCGTCTGTGACTTCTATTGTTGTCTTTGTCCTTCTGGAAATAAGTTCTCCTTTAACCAAACATATATATTTACATATATATAGTGCTGAAGTACGGTGAATGAAGCCTTTCATCACCGACGGTCGAACAGACGTAGACGTATTCAAGTACACTGTAAAAAATGTCTGTCGATTTTACAGTTAAAACAACAGTGACAGTAAAAGACTGTAAACTCTAAATAGGTTAAAGTTTCTGTAACAGTAAAACACCGAAAACCTTTATTTATTCGGCATTTTAAAAGAATTTATACAGAATAAAGAGTAAATTACACAGAAAACCACCGTCATAGCATTAATAGTGTTTCTTTTAATGGTAAAAACTTGTATTTATACGGTAAAATATGGAATAAAACAGTACTAATATCCTTTTACTGTAATAGCAGAAAAAGTTCTACCATATTTATAACGGTAAAGTTCTGGCAACCACAGCTTTTTACTGTAATAATAATGGGGTTTTTTTTACAGTGTGAGATACTAAGTAGACACTACCCACAAATACCCTAAACAAAAACAACAACAAACATAAATTAATACAACATGAAATTTCAAATTAATTAAACTCAACTCAGAAAGTAACTCAGTTGTTTTGAGTGAACTTAAACAGTATTTTAATTATTGGTGATATATTTCCTGTTCCATTGACTCATTTCCTTTAAGTTGTATACGTTTTATAAATAACAAATAATTCTTAATGATGCCCCAAAGTGCAAAGATGTGATGTTAGTCACAAGTGGGCTAGCATTAGCTGTAACAATTATATGAACGCTTTCATTATCGATTAATTCTAAATTGTTTTGTAATGTAATAATTTGCTTCAGTGGAAGAAAACTGAGTAAACTCAACGTAATAATAAATACTTAGTGACTCAAATCAAATATCTTTTATATTGTTTGAGCTACTAAACAGTTGAGTTTGAGTTGAACTAACTCATCCCATTTTACAGTGTAGTTACTTAAATATTTATTTTTATGACAACTTTTTAGATTTTTACTCAAATATCTTGTTACTTTAGTTTTAATTCATTTTAGGGGAATTATTGGTAATTATTATTATTTTTGAATCACTGAATATCGTCTCAACATCAAGACTGCTGCATTTATCAGATATCATTTAAAGTTTAAACCACCGGTAGAAACCAAGAGATTACTTTTACACTTTTACTTGAGTAAAGAATCAATATGTTCTCCGATCTGAGGAAGTTGTTTACTTTTGATGGAAACGTCACAATAACTTGTGTTTCAGAGGATGAAAAGAATATAAATAATGTTCTGAACACTGAAACCTGTAAGATTATTATAGTAGACCCCCAAACAAGAATGATCCTGAAAATAGCTTTATGTGACCTCTGCAATCTTATAATATCCAACTGTCTTATTGTCACAGTGTTTAATTAAAATGGGAACAGTTTCTGTGAATAACTTTATAAAGAGTACAGTGTTGACCTGCTCTGAAACATGCTCTAAGACAACGTCTGTTATTATTTATATTAGTGCCGTCAAACGATTAAAATATTTAATTGCGATTAATCGCATTAATGTCATAGTCAACTCACAATTAATCGTGTTTTTCTAACCTTACTAGTTGTTGGAACCGCATGTGAAAAAAACTATTGAAGTGTCTTAGGCCAAAAAGAACGTTAATGTTGCGATAAAAAAATGGACACCGTTAAAATGGGTTTGCCTTAACGCCGTTAATAATGCGTTTAACTGACAGCACTAATTTATATACAAATAAAATTTAATTGATATTGACAGATTTTTTAATAGTCTGAAGACTGACTGTAGTTTGGACTAAAGTACCTGGACCATCACAAAAATAATCCATCCCTCCTTATAAAACTACAAAGAAAACTACCTGCACAGGCTCCTTACACATACTCCCACTTATTACTTCTATAAATGTAAGATACTAACATGTTAACACATGTTAACATACTAACATACTAACACATACTAACATACTAACACATCCTAACACATACTAAAACATGTTAACATACTTACACATACTAACACATACTAACACATGTTAACATACTTACACATACTAACATACCTACACATGTTAACATACTAACACATGTTAACATATTAACAGATACTAACACATACTAAAACATACTAACACATACTAAAACATGCTTACACCTACTAACACATGCTAACATACTAACACATACTAACACATGTTAACATACTAACAGATACTAACACATACTAAAACATACTAACACATACTAACACATGCTTACACATACTAACACATACTAACACATACTAACACATACTAACACATACTAAAACATGCTCACACATACTAACACATGTTAACATACTAACACATACTAACACATGTTAACATACTAACACATACTAACACATGTTAACATACTAACACATACTAACACATGCTTACACATACTAACACATACTAACACATGTTAAAATACTAACACATACTAAAACATGCTTACACATACTAACATACTAAAACATGCTCACACATACTAACACATGTTAACATACTAACACATACTAACACATACTAACACATGTTAAAATACTAACACATACTAAAACATGCTTACACATACTAACATGCTACCATAACACACATAACCACATAACTAACATCATTGGGTCTAAAATGGGGCCATTTTGTGGTTATCTGGTTATTTTTGAATTAAAATGTAACTTAATTTTTAACTTAAAGGTATCTTTCTCTCCTGCTGCCACATTTTGTATAAATTTAGCCTGTTTGGGTTTGTGATGATTCCATAAAATTCATCCTCAACAATAACTTTACACCTCCCACCAGGTACAGATCCAGTGTATGAATGATGTTTATATATAAAGTTTATTTTATTCCAGATCTTCTGCCTCCTTATAGATCTTTACTGTTTTTACATTACAGCCCAAAATAACACACTTCTTCCTCCTCATCCACTCCACACATTCACATTAGTCATTATCATTAAATGAAGGTCACATAAACACATAATAAACAACAGTAAATAACAATAAAGCTGCAGCGTTATGAGGAGATCTGCATAGAAACACTGAGAGCAGCTCTCAGGTGTGAATGTGTGACTGTTGGTGAGAAGCTGAGAGCTAAAAACAGACTCATGTGGGAAAACTCAAGTTTAAAAAACTTGTTATTGATTTTGTCTCATTGCCCAGTTTCTCCTCCTCCTCCTCCTCCTCCTCTTCCTCGCTCCGCTCTCGACTCCTACGGCTTCAAACTGCAGCTTCTACTTTTAGTGGTTTCACACTGAAACTCTGCAGACGACCAAAATTCTTAAAGAATACAATTATTTTTATTAATTTAATGTAAACAAAACTCGTGTTCAGACTCAAATCAAACCAGGGAATTATCACTGAAACAACAATCTGTAAGTTTACGTGTTTTTTCACGTTTAATTTACAGATTTTTTCTGTATTTTTTAAATACATGGAAATCTTAATACAATTTAAAAAATAGTGTAATAATATATTAAACTGTTAAATTCAAATTTAATACTGTTAATAATTTCTATCATTATATAAAATCAGTGACATTAACAGTAAAAGTATTAGTTGTGTAATTTTAATGTATTAGTTAGTTAACTGACAGATATGTTGTATAATGATGGAAGTAGAATAAATGTTGTTTATCAGTGTATAAGGTAAACTGTCCAAATACAGTTGTTATCAGTGTAAACAGCAATAATTACTGTAATCTCACAGATAATGACTTTTATTACACTTCTATAACTTTTAACATTCACATTAAAATAATAACAATCCAATAATAACAGCACTCTGCTGGAAATGTAAGTCTGATTATTGTATTATAGCAGAGTTCACCTGGATTTATAGATCATTGTTTACACTGTAAATATCTTTATTAAACATTAAAAAAAACATTTGACAAAAGATGTAATGTAAAATGAAAGCTGAAAACTGTATTTAAATTACAGAAAACTGCTGTATTGTTATGTGTCTGAATATTAGCGAGGGGTTTTCAGAAACATGAATGTAACATAAAGCTGTGTTATTGTCCAGAAACACGTCAGTGAGCCTCAGACGTGGACGGATGCATTAACTGTAATCAGCTCTTAAATACAGGAAGTGGCCAATCAGACGGTACCGAGCGCCGCCACATCAGGGTTGTCTTTGTTACTGAAATGGTGCATTCAGGGTCCCGTTCTTTGTACGTGGGACTCCAAGTTCTCCAGATTTGAATTTTGTCCATCAACTAATCTGGAACATCATTAGGTTCACTTCCAGAACTTTATTGTGAAACTTCTGAAGTCTTTAATGGAGTCAGACTTTATTTATATTTATAGTTTGAATAAAGAGCGTTGGATTCTCCGAACGCGTCTTTATAAAGAACGTACAGACGTAACGGCTCCTTCACACTAAAATATCTTCTAATCCTACAAACAGCTGCCGACACAGCTGGAGCACAGCCTTTAGTCCGCGTTAAAGTTCATGTGCCGACGGTCTTTTACACTCAAACTTGTAACCGTGAAGTTTATTGAAAGTTAGAAAATTAAATTTGTACACTCAAGACCATCTTCAAAATGTGGTTGTCTTGTCAACATAGATTAGCTTAGCATGTAGCATATCTAAGTACAGGAAAGTTGGAATTAAGCGTGTGTGTGTGTGTGTGTGTGTGTGTGTTACTGTGTGCGTGTGTGTGTGTGTGTGTGTGTGTGTGTGAGTGAGCCTGTGTGTGTGTGTGTGTTACTGTGTGAGTCTGTGTCTGTGTGTGTGTGTGTGTGTGTGTGTTACTGTGTGGGGTGTGTGTGTGTGTGTGTGTGTGTTACTGTGTGTGTGTGTGTGTGTGTGTGTGTGTGTGTGTGAGTGAGTCTGTGTGTGTGTGTGTTACTGTGTGAGTCTGTGTCGTGTGTGTGTGTGTGTTACTGTGTGTGTGTGTGTGTTACTGTGTGTGTGTGTGTGTGTGTGTGTGTGTGTGTGAGTCTGTGTCTGTGTGTGTGTGTGTGTGTGTGTGTGTGTGTGTGTGTGTGTGTGTGGGTGTGTGTCTGTGTGTGTGTGTGTGTGTGTGTGTGTGTGTGTGTGTGTGTGTGTGTGTGTGTGTGTGTGTGTGTGTGTGTGTGTGTGTGTGTGTGTGTGTGTGTGTGTGTGTGTGTGTGTGTGTGTGTCTGTGTGTGTGTGTGTGAGTCTGTGTGTGTGTGTCTGTGTGTGTTACTGTGTGTGTGTGTGTTACTGTGTGTATCTGTGTGTGTTACTGTGTGTGTGTGTGTATCTGTGTGTGTCTGTGTGTGTTACTGTGTGTGTGTGTGTGTGTGTGTGTGTGAGCAGGTCTGTACCTGTCACCTGCAGACACATCCTCACTCAAAGACTCGTAACGTTAGGTAGCAGCACATCTGTCCCAGCTGGACTTCCACTGGCAGGAAACTGTTTCCCATACAGCGACAGGAGAGAGGAAATTGTTTTGTTTCAGAGGAGATTTATGAATTATTAATGAAGTGATGTATTTGAACAAACAGCAGGTTCACATCATTTACAGCCTGTTTCCTACAGAATGCAGTTCAATATGTTTGCTCTCTCTCTGCAGCAGTTTGTGCTCCAGACGTTCAATCAGATCAGGATGGAACCGTTTCCTGTTTCTGAAACTCTGTTTGTGGACGTTTCAGACCAAAATCAGTGTTTTTATAGTGTGTTAGTGACCGACTGAGGGTTTAATGTCTCAGTGTGTGTGAGCAGACAGTGAACGGGTTGTAGTGGAGCTTTGTCCCTCTGCTGTCTGTGGACTGATCTCTATGTGTCTCTATGTAGGATGAGGGTCAAAGGTTGTGACCTTTATGCTCCCGAGTGCCAACAGTGGGCAACACAGAGTCCAACACAGAGTCCACAACACAGAGGCCACAACACAGAGTCCACAACACAGAGTCCACAACACAGAGTCCAACACAGAGTCCAACAGAGTCCACAACACAGAGTCCAACACAGAGTCCACAACACAGAGTCCACAACACAGAGTCCAACACAGAGTCCACAACACAGAGTCCAACACAGAGTCCAACAGAGTCCAACACAGAGTCCAACACAGAGTCCACAACACAGAGTCCACAACACAGAGTCCACAACACAGAGTCCAACACAGAGTCCACAACACAGAGTCCACAACACAGAGTCCACAACACAGAGTCCAACACAGAGTCCACACAGAGTCCACAACACAGAGTCCAACACAGAGTCCACAACACAGAGTCCAACACAGAGTCCACAACACAGAGTCCAACACAGAGTCCAACAGAGTCCACAACACAGAGTCCACAACACAGAGTCCAACACAGAGTCCACAACACAGAGTCCAACACAGAGTCCACAACACAGAGTCCACAACACAGAGTCCACAACACAGAGTCCAACACAGAGTCCACAACACAGAGTCCAACACAGAGTCCAACACAGAGTCAACAACACAGAGTCCAACACACAGAGTCCACAACACAGAGTCCACAGTCAAAGCTAACATTAATGCTAAGCTAGTGGAACATACTGTCTGATTGTGCTGTTAGCTGGATAACATTAGCCTCCATTTGCACTGTGTACTGTAGCTACTGTTAATTTTATATATTACATATATATATATATAATACTTCATATTTAACTTTTATTTTGTTTTTAATTCTATTCTTAAGGTTAGGGTTTTTAATTTTAGTTTAATGTACGTTTTGTATTTTGTATGCTACTGGATACTTGAATTTCCCTCGGGATAAATAAAGTATCTATCTATCTGATTGCTAAATTACTGTCAGCTAGCTTAATGAAGATTAAGGTTACTTTGTTGGCCCAACATTACTATCTGCGTGGATACGTTAGTTAACGTACGTAGAAACATGTGAAGGGGGTCCAGGATCATCCAGGATGAGGACTACCACAGTGGATGTGAATACTTCCAGCAGACTCTTGTATTCAGAGAGTGTCCACAGAGCTGATTGTCCTTGAACACCACACGCTGTGCGACTGCAGATTACAGCTCACAGGTTGGATTCTCTCTGGAATAAAGCAGCGAGTGCGTGTTTATGGCCGTGAGAGGAAGGAAGTGATGAAGAGGAGAAACAGATGAAGGGATTTTCTGGACTTTGACGAGAGGAAGAGGAGATCTGCATGAACGAGTGAATCTGACAGACAATAAAAACCTGCTGTTCCCTCTCGTCCGGCTCAGGTTTCTGTTTCCATTCTGCTGTGTGTGTTAATCCACCTCTCTGAAGCCTCTTCACCCAATCAGTGGAGGTTAATCAGCTAATCAGCAGATGTATTGATCAGTCTGAGTGAGGTGGTGACGGCTGTATCATTGGCTCCACCTGCAGAGTGCTCAGATTGTGTTCACTGTTATTACTGCTGCTGTAAAGCTTCATTATTAGAAGGTAGGTCAGCTCAGTTTATGGGAATTATTAAGGTTCAAATCCCCTCTGCTCCACACGGTCACACCAAACTCCATTCAAAAAACGGCTGTTTTAAGGAAGTAAAACCTTTATTTCCACCATCAGAGAGACTCTGATTCTCTTCAGCCTACAGACACAATCTGCTCACATTGACTCAGTAACATCATTAACTAACCTGTGAGGAAGAGTTGGACACAGACACACTCACTGACTGTCTGTCATTAACTAACCTGTGAGGAAGAGTTGGACACAGACACACTCACTGACTGTCTGTCATTAACTAACCTGTGAGGAAGAGTTGGACACAGACACACTCACTGACTGTCATTAACTGGCTTTTTAAAATAGTTTGATGTGCAAAATGGGACGCAGCAGCTTTTAGAAATAATACCACTTTAATAATTTAATGATTTAATAATACCACTTTTACAGCGTTTGTTTCACCCAGAGAGTCGTTCTGAATTCAATTCAATTCAATTTTATTTGTATAGCGCCAATTCATAACAGAAGTTATCTCAGGACACTTTTCAAATAGAGCAGGTCTAGACCGAACTCTTTATAACATTATTTACAGAGACCCAACAGTACCACCATGAGCAAGACCTTGGAGACAAGGGCAAGGAAAAACTGCCTGTTAAAAGGCAGAAACCTAGGACAGACCCTTCGGCTCTAGGTGGGTGGTCGTCTGTCTCGACCAGTTGGGGTGAGAGAGAGAGAGAGAGAGAGAGAGAGAGAGACAGAGAGAGAGAGAGCATGAGACAGACAGACAGACAGGTGCACAGCAACAACAGTATTGGCAATGGCAGTCAAGCAGGACCATGGCAGGAGGCTCCACCAGGATCCATGAGAACCTGCGAGATGAGAAACCACAAGAACTCCGGGGAAGAAGTGAAGTTAGTAACATGCATTAATGAGACATGAATGAGTGCAGAAAGAGAGAGGAAGGGAGGAGCTCAGTGCACCATGGGAAATCCCCCGATAGTCTAGGCCTATAGCAGCATAACTAAGGGATGGTTCAGGACTCACCTGATCCAGCCCTAACTATAAGCTTTATCAAAGAGGAATGTCTTAAGCCTACTCTTGAATGTGGTGAGGGTGTCTGCCTCCCGAACCACAACTGGAAGCTGGTTCCACAGGAGAGGAGCTTGGTAACTGAAGGCTCTGGCTCCTGTTCTACTTTTAGAGACTATAGGAACCACAAGTAGCCCAGCATTCAGAGAACGTAGTGTTCTAGAGGGGTAATAGGGTACTATGAGCTCTTTAAGATATGAGGGGGCCTGACCATGAAGAGCTTTATAGGTAAGGAGGAGGATTTTAAATTCTATTCTACATTTTACAGGGAGCCAGTGCAGAGAAGCTAGTACAGGAGAGATGTGATCTCTTTTTCTAGTTCCTGTCAGTACTCGTGCTGCAGCGTTCTGAATTAATTGGAGCGTTTTAATGGACTTATTGGGGCAACCTGATAATAAAGAGTTGCAGTAATCCAGCCTTGAAGTAACAAATGCATGGATTAGTTTTTCTGCATCTGTCTGTGATAGGATGTGTCTAATTTTTCTAATATTACGTAAATGAAAGAAGGCAGTCCTAGAGGTCTGCTTTATGTGGGAGTTAAATGACAAATCCTGATCAAAGATAACTCCAAGATTCCTGACAGTGGTGCTAGAGGCCAAGTTAATGCCATCTAGAGTAACTATATCTTTAGACAGTGAGTTTCTAAGGTTTTTGGGGCCAAGAACAAGAATTTCGTTTTTTTCTGAGAACATCAGAAAATTGCAGGTCATCCAGGATTTTATGTCCTTAAGACATGTTTGTAATTTAGATAATTGATTAATTTCAATGGGCTTGATTGATAGATATAACTGCGTATCATCTGCATAACAGTGAAAGTTAATGGAGTGATTCCTAATAATGTTGCCTAAAGGGAGCATATATAAAGTAATTAGTATTGGTCCAAGTACAGAACCTTGTGGAACTCCATGACTAACTGTAGTATTTATTGAAGATTCATCGTTAACATGTACAAACTGCGAGCGATCTGATAAATATGACTTAAACCAGCTTAGTGCGGTTCCTTTAATGCCAATTTGATGCTCAAGTCTCTGTAAAAGAATATTATGGTCAATGGTGTCAAATGCAGCACTAAGATCTAATAATACAAGTACAGAGACAAGTCCATTGTCAGAAGCAGTCAGAAGGTCATTATTAACTTTAACCAGAGCTGTCTCTGTGCTATGATGAACTCTAAATCCTGACTGAAAATCCTCAAATAAACTATTGTTATGTAGAAAGTCACACAACTCTTTGGCGACTACTTTCTCCAGAATCTTAGAGAGGAAGGGGAGGTTAGAAATCGGTCTATAGTTGGCTAAAACCCCTGGGTCAAGAGTGGGCTTTTTAAGAAGGGGTTTAATTACAGCTACTTTAAAGGACTGTGGTACATATCCTGATAATAAAGAAAGATTAATCATATCCAGTAAAGAAGTGCCAATTAAGGGAACAACTTCTTTAAGCAGCCTAGTTGGGATCGGGTCTAATAGACAGGTTGATGGCTTCGATGAAGAAATGATTGAAGTTAACTGATGAAGATCGATAGCAGAAAAACAGTCTAAATATATATCTAAGTTTACATTAGCAAAGACGAGTCTGAAGACGAGTGGCTGCTCTCATCTCAATCAAGGCCTTCTTGATTTAAAGGCATATAGAAAAATAAACACAGTAGGCCGTTGTCTCATCATCTGGTTCACTTTACTTACTTGAAAAGTAAATAATGTAAATTGTCTAATAGAACAATGACAGAAAACACTGTCAGTAAAGAAGAATATTAATTCAGTTTGATTGTTAAAAATGATAAAAATACATAATACAGAAAGAGATTGTATAAAAAGTTCCCTAAACAGGAAATAATCTGCTCACAATAAATAAATAATCTCTGGTTTTACACAAACTTCCTGCAGTTAGTGAGTTTATTTATAAAATATGTCACTGAGTCAGTTTAATAAAGGATAGAAAAAGGTTGGGAACCAGTGGTTTAAGAGTACTGGAGTAAATGTACTTAGTTACATTCCACCACTCTGTATGTGTGTGTGTGTGTGTGTGTGTGTGTGTGTGTGTGTGTGTGTGTGTGTGCGCAGATAAATACAGTGTTATCAGAGAGGCATCATTTAATCTCATAACGTTGCTGCAGAGACAAACAGGGACATTGATAACCTACAACACACACACACATACACACACACACACACACACACACTCTCACACACTCTCACACACACTCACACACACACACACACACACACACACACACACACACACACACACACACACACACACACACACACACACACACACACACACACACACACACACACACACGCTGCCCTTCATCCTGGGTCCAAGGTGAAACTCTTCCTCAGCTGCAGTGTGAGAGTCGACCTGCAGGGGGAGACAACAGAGAGAGAAACACACACAGGATGGAGGGATGGGTGATTGATTGATTGATTGATTGATTGATTGATTGATTGATTGATTGATTGAAAGAACAAATACAATCAATAATAAGGATTCGGTCTGTGATATTTAAACTGCTCATATTCACTGTATCTGTTAGTTGTTAATGCTGCTGCTTTGCATTTCTCCTATGGGGATCAATAAAGGAACATCTTATCTTATAGATTTAATTTGCTATGCTTTATTTGGTTTATAAAGTGTATATGTATACAATATTGTAGTACTTTAACTTATTGTAGTATTATAAGCCTAACCCTAGGCCCGTGTCTTACAGTCAGACTGAACAGAGGCTGTGTGAATGGGGGGACTGACCACGAGGGCAGTGGCTGTAGTTTCTCAGGTTTTACACCTTTTACTGAAGCATTTAAAGTATTTGTGATCTGATACTGGAATCAACAAGGTGGTTCACTCAGACTGACCCCTGCCAATCCCCCAAATGTGGGAATCCTGACTGCTCAGTTTCTGGTACTGGGGGGTTGTGTTTGTGCTCTCGCCTGATTTTAATGTTGGAGAAAAATAAATTGACTGATATATATATATATATATATATATATATATATATATATATATATATATATACATATATAATTAAAAATTATAAAAAAAATATATATATATATATATATATGTATGTATAGATCTGATTGACTACCAAGTCAGCGCTGTTGTGGGAATGTTCAGCCTTCACTCCCTGCATCAATGAGCCTCGGCCCTCCATGACCCTGTCTCTGGTTCTGTTCCTTCCTTGGACCACTTTTAATAGATACTGACCTCTGCAGACTGGGAACCCCCCACAAGAGCTGCAGGTTTGGAGATGTTCTGACCCAGTCGTCCATCACAATGTGGTTCTTGTCAAAGTGGATCAGATCCTCACGCTGCCCATTTTTCCTGTTTCTAACACATCAACTCTGTTCACTGTCTGCCTGATATACCCCCCCCCAGAACCCCTGACAGAAACCCTGATAACCAGATAATCAGAGTTACTGGCAGAGCTCACTGTGTTACGGCTGATCGCTGTGTTTACTGTCAGTGGTGTACATTTGGGTGTTGCCTCAGATATCAGCACAATGCACCTGGAAGGACGGCAGGTTTAATGCAGAGTCACTGCACACTGTTCAACAGTCTCATCATGGAGCTCCGACTGCGGGTAGCTGCTGTCCTGATGGTCTTAATGGATACAGGTGAGTGCAGTATCAGTGGTAATATTCTGTCTGTTTCTGTGTTATTATCTACCTATAACAGAGCCAGACACATCATTTATACACTGTAAACACAAAAACTGTAAAACAACTGTAATATTCCAGCAGCTGGAGCAGAAAAACTACTGTAATAATTACTTATTACTGTAATATAACAGAAAATAACTGTAAAAATACAGATTACAGCACGTAAACCATAAATCAATAAAGGAAATCACAGCAAACTGTAATTTAATTATACAATAAACACACTGCTCTCAGATTAAAGGCATTTATTTATTTGATTTATTCAGCTCCCAACATAATGACAGTATTTTACCGTAAAAAGAACGGTTTCTGTCTGTATCTGAACGTATCAGCACTGTAGACGCTATCGTATTATCGTGTGTTTGGTCCAGTGAATAAAAATATGACACTCAGTAACCAAAAAATTAAATCAGAATAGAAACATTTTTAAACTTCAACCAACTGTAAAAAACCTCAACGAGGAAATAAAAATAATTTATCTGCTCACATATTTAACCTGAGACTTTACAGCCGACGTGATTCCTCTGAAATGTTTAGTTTGACCTCTCCCTCAGTTTCTCATTAACACATGAACAATCAGTTGACTCAGAAATGTAAATATGCTCGTCGAAACCTTTCTAATAGTTTGTTTGCAGATGGCGTCACTGCGTTCCTGCAGATAATATTTAATAAAACAGATTATAAACTGTTTTATTTACACTGTATTTTTTTAATACATAGAAATATTAATACAATTACAAAAATATCCTGTGAACGAGAAACATTTCTAACTGTAAATATCATAAAATTACTGCTTATTTAAAGAACATTTATTTTTCTTTACATAAAAAGATTAAAATAAATGTTCAAATCTATTTTTTTCACAGATATTTATTGTTTATTTAATAGATTAAACTGTTATTCAAGTTTAATACTGAAAATATGTAAAAAATTATGTATTAGTTGTGTAATTTTAATGTATTAGTGAGTTAACTGACAGATATGTTGTATAATGATGGAAGTTGAATAAATGTTGTTTATCAGTGTATAAGCATTGGTAAACTGTCCAAATACAGTTGTTATCAGTGTAAACAGCAATAATTACTGTAATCTCACAGATAATGACTTTTATTACACTTCTATAACTTTTAACATTCACATTAAAATAATAACAATCCAATAATAACAGCACTCTGCTGTAAATGTAAGTCTGATTATTGTATTATAGCAGAGTTCACCTGGATTTATAGATCATTGTTTTACACTGTAAATATCTTTAATTAAACATTAAAAAGACACAAACTTACACAATATTTTATGTCAAATTAAAGCTAAAAACTGTATTTGATTGATGTGATTCATTTAATTAAAGTCACTGTACTTTAATACTAACTGTATTATTCTGTGTCTCCTACAGGAATCTACGCACAGTCAGATGGTGAGTTATGTTTAATACTTTAGTTTATTCATTTCATTTCTTATTCACACCCATTTTCTCTCTCTTTCTCTTCTTCCTCCACAATCTGTCCGATAGTCAACAGACATTATCTGAGTCTGATGAACAGCAACAAAACCATCAGCTGCAGCTTTTCCATGAACTCTGTTTCCCTTCAGTTTGTGGCTCTGCTCCGCTCAACAAGCTCGGCACCAAGATCGTAGGAGGGGAGGACGCTGCTGCCGGGTCGTGGCCCTGGATGGCCAGTCTGCAACATAACAGAGAACATTTCTGTGGAGGATCCCTGATCAACAACCAGTGGGTCCTGACTGCTGCTCACTGCTTCCCCAGGTGAACTCTGACCCTCAACAAGACGCACTTCATCAGTCTGAACACAGCAGACAGACAATGTGACGAGGCTCATTGTGTTTGTCTTCATCTCATCAGAATCAGTTGTCACATCAAACACATGCTAGCTACATAAATATTCCTACATCCAAACTGTTGTAGGGTGTTACAGTGGTCTAACTGTATTAGTTTAATCAATTAATGGTCATCAAAATGTATAATTATCAAAAGATAATAGAAAATGACTTTAATTAATATTAAAGATCCTCGGGGCACCACCCTTAAATAAGGAAAACAATAACCAATAATCGATCGATCAGTCTCATAGAATTACACTAAACTATTAATTCAGAAGTCGGATCAATAATTAAATTAATAACTACAACCAAAATCATTAATAATAGCTAAAGTGGGAGCTTTGGAGTTCTACATAGAAGAGGTTGGTATCACTCACTCTTGTACGAAATTAAATAGGCCAACATATATAAACACAAATATTTATTAAAGAAATATAATAAAAGCAAACAGAGGAAAATACACAATATGTGTGTGTGTGTGTGTGTGTGTGTGTGTGTGTGTGTGTGTGTGTAACCTTAGATTAACGGTGCAGTTAAAACGATGTCTGTGTGAAGCTTTAAACTAACATCACCTTAGCACTGTCTGAAAGACTACAGTTACTATAGTAACCTGAGTTAATCAGAACAACAGAACAATACAATAAGCTGAATAAAACACATCAGTAACATTAACAGTAATCACACAGTCCTAGTTTAGCCGTTAACTCTGTTAGGTTATCCGTCTGTGCCCAGTACGTTACCGACGGTCCAATGGAGATGAAGAAGGGTTGAGCTGGGTGGGTCAGCCGGTGGTCCTGTGAGCCGGGCTGATCAGAATTGTGGTTCTGAAGTCCAAACTGTCTCTGCTGTGTGGTGTCCGCTGGTGTAGGTAGCAAGAGGAAAGGTGTTTCACTCGGTGCTCTGCAGAGTAACGACTTAGCATTAACGTCGTGTTCCTCCGGTAAAGTCAGCTGACAGACTTTCTGTTTAAAGCTGCAGCCTTGGCCGCATCCCTGGCCCCCCGCTGAGGGGTCTGTTATCTGGGGGGCCCTTCTCCCTTTGTCTTTAGTCACTACAAGAAGGCTTTATTGCTTACATAAGGGCCTCACTGTAGTAAAGGCCATTTCCTTGTGGCCAGATCCCAACATGTTCCCTTTGGTCCAGTCAAACACTTCAAATGAACAAATTCATGTTTAAAGGTCTCCTTGGATCCCAACAACACCCTCCACACATTGAGGTCGAGGGCTTTAACCGAGGGACACATATTAGGTTTTATAAACAAATTAAAGTCTAAACAACAAATGATCGTTAACTTAGGATAAACTGAAAGCTTTCCATATGTGAATCCTGTTCTGTCTCTATAATAATCAGTGTATTGATCAGTGAACGGGTTGTAGCGTAGCGCCTTCTGCTGCCTGTGGACTGATTTCTATGTTCAGTCTAGTGTTTGTCTCTGTTTGCTCAGGATGAGTGTCTCATATATAACATGTCATCTTTCTCAGCACCAGCACGTCCAATCTCATCGTTTACCTCGGAGGTGACGCCCTTCAAATCCCAAACCCTAACGCGGTGTCCCTGACGGTGTCCCAGATAATCAACCATCCGAACTACAATGGCAGCACGTCCAATAACGACATCTCGTTGTTGCGTCTGTCCTCACCTGTAAAGTTCACCGACTACATCAGACCGGTGTGTCTGGCGGCGAACGACAGCGTCTTTGAGGCCGGGACGACCTGCTGGGTCTCTGGATGGGGAACAGTCGCAGTAAACAGTGAGAATGGATTCTGTTATTTTAGTGGATTAACTCAGAAACACTAACATCCAAAATGTTTCCAACAATGTAAAAGCTCCACATCTGCCACGTTACGTTCATGAAAAGCAACAGAAAAGATGTTTGTTGATTTACGTAAATAAAAATGTGCTGCTAGCGACAAGATATAATAAAGATGGCGGTTCCTTCTCGTTAAACATAAAACAAATGTATAAAAATATAATGTTTATGCTAGCTGTTTTCTGGTCCAGCTTTACTTCCAGACTCAATGCTAAGCTAAGCTAGCTAAGCTATCCAGTTTAGATCTTGGTGGTTTTAAAGTCCTCTTAGTGACAGTATTCAAACAACCAATCACAGCCCGAGCACTGCAACTGATTCCTCCTCGAGACTTTAGAAACACAAATATATAGATTTAATTTTATTATTAAATTATAAAAAGAGGAGAAAGTAGAGCATTGGGGACTATTTCTAGCGGCGGATGAATCCACATTTGGTGCTCTAGTGAGTATTTGGGGCAGCAGGATGTTTTTTGGGAAGCTGTATGGCACAGAGGAAGAAGATATATCAGGATATAGCACACACATCTGCAGACTCAACATTAATATCTTTTCTCTTTCAGATCCTCTTCCTTCTCCACAGCGGCTGCAGGAGGTGAGTGTTCCCATCGTGTCCAACAGTCAGTGTGATGCTGCGTACAGCGGAATCAGAAAAATCACCAACAACATGATGTGTGCCGGTCTGGACGAGGGAGGAAAGGACTCCTGCCAGGTGAGTCAGTAAAACACTGTTAACTCTCATATTTACAGCAGCAATAATGAACAGAGCAGTGGCTGGTTGAGTGAGTTTCTCCCCATTCTGAATCTTTTTATTTGATATAAATTAATTAAGCAAGCAAGCTAACGTTATCCAGCTAACAGCCCAATCAGACAGCTTAGCAGTAATGTTAGCTTTGACTTTGGACTTTGTGTTGGACTTGGAGAGAAGACACTCGGGAGCATAAAGGTCACAACCTTTGACCCTCATCCCTACATAGAGACACATAGAGATCAGTCCACAGACAGCAGAGGAACAAAGCTACACTACAACCCGTTCACTGTCTGCTCACACACACTGATTAAAGTTACTGATTGTTGGTGATATAACTGATATGTTTGGTTGGTGCAGGGGGATTCAGGCGGCCCATTGGTGAGTAAGAACGTCTCTAAGTGGGTCCAGGCTGGAGTGGTGAGTTTTGGAAAAGGCTGTGCTCTGCCCAAATACCCTGGAGTCTACACCCGAGTGTCCCAGTACCAGTCCTGGATCAACAGCCACATCACCAACAACCAGCCGGGCTTCGTCACCTTCGAGGGTGACGGTTCAGTCTCTGGAGCTGGCCCACTGGTTTCCTTCCCAGTTCATCTGCTGCTGTCCATCTTTTCCCTGTTTGTCCTTTCATACAAAGCTTAATGATTCTTCGAAAATGTTCTAGATTTTCTGGTCTCAGTCTAGTTTCAGTCTTCTAACATACAGCATGATGTTCATTTAGTAACCGATGGTCCCATTTAGAGTAAAACAGACTATAAAGCAGGGTATGCTTTAGGGCGGGGCTACCTTGTGATTGACAGCTCATTCTCAGTGAGTCCGTTCAGCTCAACGCACCAAACTGTCAAACTGTACTGATCAGATATGGATCCAGATTCTGTTGTTGACTATTTCTCTCCTCAAATCAAATGTCAAATGTGACCAGACGAGCAGTCAATGAGAGCAGCTCAACTCGCTTTACGTGACCTCCGCTGGCTCCGACAAACGGAAAACATGTATTTAAAACTTGTATTCATACAGTAAAATATACAGATAACAGATTTATACCCTAAAAATAACATTTACTAACATGTTTTACAGTGTGACTGATCCATTAAATGGTCACATCTGGATCCAAACAGAGAGACGGCCTTAATGGCGAACTTCAAACCGGCGCTCCACAGACCAACAGGTGACGTCGGAGCAGGTTTACTAGGTGTGGATAGGGCGCAATATCAACACAATGCATCCGTTCTTTAACAGAGTCACTGCAGGCTGTTCATCAACATAGAGCTCAAACTGCTGGTTGCTGCTGTGCTGACAGCCTTAATTTATACAGGTGAGGTTATTATGTCTGTTATTATCTACTTATCAAATGAGACGGTAATATTCGAGCACCAAAAAATACAGTAAAATAACAGAAAATAACTAAATACAGCAATTTACTGTTGTCAAGTAAGTTGAGATCCCTGATCCACTAAAACCACTTTGGAAAGCAAAGGACTGTCCATTGAGTAATGAAGAAAGATAACAACGGAGCATTAGGGACTCTCCATCTGAATAACTCAATGCACAGAGATTATAATAACCAAGCCCTGTATAATGATTGAAGTTGATTCTATTTTACAAAATGAAATATGTGACAATGAAAGGAAACATGATTATATGATTGTAACTGATTATTTGATAATTAATGAGTATAAATGCATAGTAGTAAGATAGAACTATGGAAAGTACGGTCAAGAGAGCAAATCATGTTAAAGTGTTGAGTAACTGTGAGAAAACGCATGTATTGCAACCACATGTCTGGTGCAGAGAGAAAGGGGAAGTTGAGCAAACACAGAGGACCGTCTTGTGAGGAGCAAAAGAGAAAGTAGCACGGCCAAGCAACACCCTAGGGGGATAAAAGGGGCTACACAAGGAGGATCGTGGTTAGTCCTCGGCCGGCTCTCGGGTTCAAGACTTGCTGATCGAGCAACCACATTGGAGCAACTCATCTTTGAACATAGAATTTCAATTCAAGAGACGAAGCAACGAACAAGCCATCAACGCAGAAAGAGAAGTCCAACAACCTACAGCCGAGAAGGGAGCGACGGGCAGAGGAGGATTAACCTTCTCCACCCAGGTACAGGTTCCAACTGATCACCAAGGATCACTCTTTTGTTCGCCCTGCCATCAGAGACTGCACTGAACAGAGACTTTGCGGACTTTGGACAAAGTCGGGAGTTTCAACAGCAACCAACAGTACGGCAGGCAAGGAAGAACTGTATTGGCCGGTACACCTCTTCGCTCTCTCTCTACAAGCTTGACATTCAACCACTCAGCTACAAGCCTTTTCATCAGGGGTTTGAAATTTAACCAATTCTTTTTAATATCAGAAACATACTTAATTTTTATCATTAGATGTGAACAATCAGTTTTGAATCAATGTATGCTGTATGCTGGCCCTTGCTAAATCTTGCAATAAAAATAACCATTGAAGTTAAAGAATAAATTGTGGACCTTGGATTTATGATATCTCATCAGGCAGTAATTATTAGGTCGTGTGTTCATCAACTTAACGGTTCTAACAGGTTACTCTAGCCACAGAAATTCAACAGACCCTTGGGGCTTACTGTACAAACCACTAAAATAATCCTAGCAACTAACAAGTGCACAGATCAATAAGAGGGGAGCTGCCGTTAACGGACGTGACTAATGTGGTATTTGGCTCTAGAGCTATTTGGTCAGGTGCTGCACTAGAGTGAGCAGGGTAGGCATTTGGATGAAGGCAGTTAGAAGCTAGGCGTGTCTCCTCGCCACCAGCAGAAATAGTCCTCTTTTTAACCTTGTAGGGAAATACTCATAGGCAAGAAGCTCGGACCCTTTAAACGGAGAGACAGCCTTAATGCCGAACTTCAAACCGGCGCTCCACAGACAAACAGGTGACGTCGGAGCAGGTTTACTAGGTGTAGCCTCAGATAGAGCGCGATATAAACACAATGCATCCCTTCTTTAACAGAGTCACTGCAGGCTGTTCATCAACATGGAGCTCAAACTGCTGGTTACTGCTGTGCTGACGGCCTTAATGCATACAGGTGAGGTTATTATGTCTGTTATCATCTACTTATAAAAGACACGGTAATATTCGAGCACCAAAAAATACTGAAAAAATAACAGAAAATAACTAAATACAGTAATTTCTGTTGTCAAGTTGAGATCCCTGATCCACTAAAACCACTTTGGTGAGCAAAGGACTGTCCATTGAGTAATGAAGAAAGATAACAACGGAGCATTAGGGACTCTCCATCTGAATAACTCAATGCACAGAGATTATAATAACCAAGCCCTGTATAATGATTGAAGTTGATTCTATTTTACAAAATGAAATATGTGACAATGAAAGGAAACATGATTATATGATAATTAATGAGTATAAATGCATAGTAGTAAGATAGAACTATGGAAAGTACGGTCAAGAGAGCAAATCATGTTGAAGTGTTGAGTAACTATGTGAGAAAACGCATGTATTGCAACCACATGTCTGGTGCAGAGAGAAAGGGGAAGTTGAGCGCACACAGAGGACACACATCTTGTGAAGTTGAGCAAACACAGAGGACTGTCTTGTGAGGAGCAAAAGAGAAAGTAGCACGGCCCCGAACCAAACACCCTAGGGGGATAAAAGGGGCTACACAAGGAGGATCGTGATTAGTCCTCGGCTGGCTCTCGGGTTCAAGACTTGCTGATCGATCGACCACATCGGAGCAACTCATCTTTGAACTTTTCAACTCCGGTGTTCGGATGAAGGCAGTTAGACGCTAGACGTGTCTCCTCGCCACCAGCTTAAATAGTCCTCTTTTTAACCTAGTAGGGTAATACTCATAGGCAAGAGGCTCAGACCCTTTAATCGGAGAGCTGGTCCAGTACCACCTATACGGGGGTAACTTGGGATCTAACACTGTTTAACAATGAAAATTACCTATAAAAACAGGCAAACTCTGCTATAATACAAAGAATCTGGCTTAAATTTACAGAAGAGTCCATAGTTATACCATATATCTGTCAATTAACAAACAAATCCTTTTAATGTTGTCATTCATTTTACATAACTTATTTAACAGTATTAAACTTGAATTGTTTAATATTTTAAATAAACATTAAATATCTGCAAATGTATTTTAATCTTTTCATGTGAAAAACAGATTTTTCACTTTATTTTACATTAAACGTCACAGGATATTTTTGTAGTTTTATTAATATTTGTCTGTATTTAAAAAATACAGAAATCTGTAAAATAAATGGTAAAAACCCTGTAAAAGTACTTACTGTGTATCAATATGTATGTTTCTGTTCACTGTATCTGGTCATAAAATACACTATAAACACTAGAGCTGTGTTCTATATGGAATTGATTCAATCAAAAATCGTTAAAACGTTTTAATAATTACATCAGAACAAAGTTAAAATACTAATCAAAATTAAATATAATTAATGAATACAAAAGAGAAAGTGAAAGTGAGAAAATTATAAGAATTGAAGCAAGATAAGATCATCAGGAGTTATTTGTTAACAGGAAGGTCACTGAGAGTGAACGCTGGCGCCCAGATAACAGCACGTAACCGTAAATCAATATAGATTACCTGTACAAAGCTTACTGAAGCTTACTGATGTTTTATAAGAACTTATTTGAGTTTCTGAACCTCAAACTTTGTGTTCCTTTCAGAGCTGTAACACATAAAGGATCTCTTACAGTAGCAACAATAGAACAGATAAAAGATGCATGTGAGCCGATTTCTAAACATATAACCTAAATCCTTTACATGTTTGATTCATAACAACACACATGAATGTTTGCTAACACACAACCTTAATGCGAAGTTTGCATTAGCGACTAATTCATTCATTTCATCTAAAGGCTTAAATTAGCATAGCATAACAGTTACAAAACAAACCCTCATAAACTGATAGAAACAATGAATCAGTTACCTTGTTCCCGTTCCAGTCGGGAGCTGAAATATCAACTCCTTTGTTAAAGTTGTGACACCAGAGCAGCAACTTTATCCATCTGAACTCAGGTCAGTTTCCATTCTGATCGACGCCACATCCTTTATTTTACCTCATGAAGTTTATCATGAATACATGAACAATCAATTCGCTAAGAAAGGTTTTTATGCTCATCTTGTTTCCGCATGGAGTCACGTTGCTCCTGAAGTTCAGACGGCAGATGGACAGAAAGTAATTTTCTACATCGGATGACAAACTCTCTGTAGCAAGTCTCTAGCTAATGTGGGTACTGGCGGCACACAAACTCAACAAAGACCGGTTAGTTGTATCAGGTAACTTTTATTAACACTCCAGCCCAGGTCCAGCACACTACTGCAACATAAAGGTAGAGTGATTAGACAATAACTAGCAGCTGTGGTAATGAACTCACCTGGTGCTGCTCTCACAAGCCTCCCCACACCTCTCTCCTGCAGTGCAAACCACCTCCACGCTCAAAATGCCTTTTTTATTTACAGTCACTCAAAATGACCAAGGTGAAAAACCCTGAGGAGCTTTTATTGAGAAGTTTTTCATCATGAAAATAAATTCACCTAAAAACGGCAGAAAAAATGTTGTGTGTTCTTCTGGTGACGTTGCAGCAGTGTGTTTATCAAAATACAGAAATATCCTTTGAATTTACATATCTAATGTAAAATAACTTATTTTTTACATAAAAAGATTAAAATACATTTGCAAATCAAGTTTTTTTTGCAGATATTTATTGTTTATTTAATAGATTAAATTGTTAAATTCAAGTTTAATATTGTTAATTCATTTCTAATATTATATGAAATCAGTGACATTAACAGTAAAAAGTATTAATTGTGAAATTTTAATGTATTTGTTAGTTAACTGACAGATATGTTGTATAATGATGGAAGTAGAATAAATGTTGTTTATCAGTGTATAAGCATTGGTAAACTGTCCAAATACAGTTGTTATCAGTGTAAACAGCAATAATTACTGTAATCTCACAGATAATGACTTTTATTACAGTTCTATAACTTTTAACATTCACATTAAAATAATAACAATCCAATAACAGCACTCTGCTGTAAATGTAAGTCTGATTATTGTATTATAGCATTATAGTATTATATTTATAGATCATTGTTTTACACTGTAAATATCTTTAATTAAACATTAATAAGGTTTTATGTCAAATAAAAGTTAAAAACTGTACTTGATTGTTGTGATTCACATTAAGAGATTTTAGTCACTTTACTTTAATACTAACTGTATTATTCTGTGTCTCCCACAGGAATCTACGCACAGTCAGATGGTGAGTTATGTTTCATACTTTAGTTTATTCATTTCAGTTCAGTTTTATTTGTATAGCACCAATTCATAACAGAAGTTCTCCGGACACTTTTCAAATAGAGCAGGTCTAGAACGAACTCCTTATAGTTATACTTATACAGTGCCTTGTATTCACCCCTTGGCATTTTTCGTGTTTTGTTGCCTCACAACCTGGAATTAACATGGATTGTTTGAGGATTTACATCATTTAATTTACAGAACATGCCCACAACTTTTCATCGTGTAATCAAGGAAACTTACTTATCACTCTACGACACAATGAAACTAAAGTTCCTTCATGCTACACACAGAGAAAAAGACTATTAACATAAAATAAGGCTTATTTACAGTTATTTATATATACAGAATGTAATTCTGAATGAACTCCTGGTTGAATGTAAACAGCAACAAGACAGTGATGATAATCTGGTTTCATCTTCACATTAAAACATTCAGTTCGACTGCGTTTGAGCACCAAACATCATCGATGTAAACTCAGAGTCGTCTCCTTTCGTCCGGCAATCTGTCGGAGAGGAACTCGGTGGAGCCGGTCTCTGTAAAGATGTGGATACAACAATATCTGAATCCGACTTGTTTGTCCCGACTGAGTCCCATTTCATTAAAAAACAGACATTATCCAGGAGTAGCCTTAAGTCCAAGCTGGACCAGCACGGCTCCTATCCGGGTCTCTTCCTCTCCTCTTGGGCCAACAGCAACCTGCTGTTCGTGATTTGTCTTCAATGTCCACTTTAAAAATATTTCACATGGCTTCAATTTCCCTCTCATTCTCATCTGAGGACAGTTTGGTCTTTTGATGAAGTTCATACATATGTAACATGTTGTCTTCTCTGTTTCTCAGCACCAGCACGTCCGATCTCATCGTTTACCTCGGAAGTAATGCCCTTCAAAACCCAAACCCTAACGCAGTGAACTGGACTGTGTCCCAGATAATCAACCATCCGGACTACAATAATGAAACGTTCAACAACGACATATCCTTGTTGCGTCTGTCCTCACCTGTAAAATTCACCGACTACATCAGACCGGTGTGTCTGGCGGCGAACGGCAGCGTCTTTGAGGCCGAGACGACCTGCTGGGTCACCGGATGGGGAGATATCGCAGAAAACAGTGAGAATGTATTCTGTCATTGTAAAATGTTTTGTTAATAGAAATTAGTTCATAATTCCCACCCTGGTATTGTTTTCACCTTGTGAGTCTGAGTCATCTTGACAAAACGTGTTCCTGGAGAAACCCACTGTAGGAGGAACTAATACAGAAGTGGTTTTGAGTATTTTGGCAGGTGTTTATGTGGCTGTGGAGTAAATACTTACGTTCCACCACTGCCTTTAAAGCATCTATATGCTCAGTTTGTGCTGGTCCAGACCTTAAAACTGGTCCAACATCTCACAGTGAGACACGTCAACCAAGACAGCAAATTCAAATGTTAGGACCAAATTAATGTGAGTGCTGCTTAAACAACCAATTTTGTTACCAACAAATCCCTCAAAAACACAAATCTTCTTACTTTACCTCACAAATAGGTTAAACAGGTAAGGTAATGGTAAACAGTGATCCAAAAAAACAATGGAAATGGAAAACTTGACTCAAAGGACGAAAACAAACAGGAACGAACAACTACGACTTCAACTTACTCAACATTAATATCTTTTCTCTTTCAGTTTCTCTTCCTTTTCCACAGCGGTTGCAGGAGGTGAGTGTTCCCATCGTGTCCAACAGTCAGTGTGCCACTGCGTACAACGAAATCAGTAATATCACCAACAACATGATGTGTGTCTGGACGAGGGAGGAAAGGACTCCTGCCAGGTGAGTCTGTAAAACCCTGTTATAAACAGAGCTTTCACTGGTTCCAAGTGTTTCTCCCCATTCTGAATCTTCAACATCAAAAAAAAAAAAATGTAATTCATCAGAAGAGTCTTTGTTAGTGTTGTTATAGTTACTGATGGTCTGTACGTCTGTAGGCGCCAGCGAGCATCATCCTGGGCGTCGACCAACAGAGACAAACACTGAACGCTGTAAAATAACTGACAATCATATTTAGAATAACGTTACTATCTGCAATGTTCCTATATTTTATTTGGACCATTAGCTCCATGCTAATAACTAGCTTGCTGTTTACAAATCACCCCATCAGCCAACACCACGAAGCAACCAACGCCACACCCACAATGCAACGCCAAGACACAGCCGGACAACCACAGCTTAGCTTAGCTACAGTTAGCTACCTGGATGCCCCTGCCTCACTTCACTCCTGACTAGCAGAAAGCTATCGTTAGCTTTGTACCATTATAATACATTTTAGTATCATCACATTAGCTGATGAAGTCATTTAGCAAGATAACGTTATCCAGCTAACAGCACAATCAGACAATATGTTCCACTAGCTTAGCAGTAATGTTAGCTTTGACTTTGGACTCTGTGTTGGACTCTGTGTTGGACTCTGTGTTGTGGACTCTGTGTTGGACTCTGTGTTGGACTCTGTGTTGTGGACTCTGTGTTGGACTCTGTGTTGTGGACTCTGTGTTGGACTCTGTGTTGGACTCTGTGTTGTGGACTCTGTGTTGGACTCTGTGTTGTGGACTCTGTGTTGGACTCTGTGTTGGACTCTGTTGTGGACACTGTGTTGTGGACTCTGTGTTGTTGGACTCTGTGTTGTGGACTCTGTGTTGGACTCTGTGTTGGACTCTGTGTTGGACTCTGTGTTGTGGACTCTGTGTTGTGGACTCTGTGTTGTGGACTCTGTGTTGGACTCTGTGTTGTGGACTCTGTGTTGGACTCTGTGTTGGACTCTGTGTTGTGGACTCTGTGTTGTGGACTCTGTGTTGTGGACTCTGTGTTGGACTCTGTGTTGCCCACTGTTGGCACTCGGGAGCATAAAGGTCACAACCTTTGACCCTCATCCCTACATAGAGACACATAGAGACACATAGAGACACATAGAGACACATAGAGATCAGTCCACAGACAGCAGAGGGACAAAGCTCCACTACAACCTGTTCTCTCTGCTCACACACACTGATTAAAGTTACTGATTGTTGGTGATATAACTGATATGTTTGGTCTGTGCAGTGGGATTCCCTGCATCCCTGATCCCTTAGTTATGCTGCTATAGGCCTAGACTATCGGGGGATTTCCCATGGTGCACTGAGCTACTCTCTTCCTCTCTCTTTCTGCACTCATTCATGTCCCATTAATGCATGTTACTAACTCCACTTCTTCCCCGGAGTTCTTGTGCTTCTCGTCTCGCAGGTTCTCATGGATCCTGGTGGAGCCTCCTGCCATGGTCCTGCTTGACTGCCATTGCCAATACTGTTGTTGCTGTGCACCTGTCTGTCTGTCTGTCGCTCTCTCTCTCTCTCTCTCTCTCTCTCTCTCTCTCTCACCCCAACTGGTCGAGACAGACGACCACCCACCTAGAGCCGGAGGATCTGTCCTAGGTTTCTGCCTTTTAACAGGCAGTTTTTCCTTGCCCTTGTCGCCAAGTGCTTGCTCATGGTGGTACTGTTGGGTCTCTGTAAATAATGTTATAAAGAGTTCGGTCTAGACCTGCTCTATTTAAAAAGTGTCCTGAGATAACTTCTGTTATGAATTGGCGCTATACAAATAAAATTGAATTGAATTGAATTGAATTGAATTCAGGCGGCCCGTTGGTGACTAAGACCGTCTCTAAGTGGGTCCAGGCTGGAGTGGTGAGTTTTGGAAAAGGCTGTGCTCTGCCCAAATACCCTGGAGTCTACACCCGAGTGTCCCAGTACCAGTCCTGGATCAACAGCCACATCACCAACAACCAGCCGTGCTTCGTCACTTTCGACGGTTCAGTCTCTACAAGTGATTCTTCAGACTCTGGAGCTGCTCCACTGGGTTACGTCCCAGTGTCTCTGGTGCTGTCCATCTTCTCTCTGTTCATATAACATTTTATGATTTTTCTGAAATATTAATTATTTTCTTTAAAGTTCCCATGAAACTGTTATTTGCATCCTCATATTTACGTGTTTCCTGTAAGAACTTGCTGATATTGATGCCGACAGAGGACAGGTTGAAGACAGGGACTACAGTACCAAGGTGGTTTAGCTCCTGGCAGACGAGGGTTGAGCAGCTAGCTGCAAGGCCAACCTGGCTAACTTGCTAACATTGGCCATCAGGAAATTCTGTAACTCACCTTTCGGAACTGACCTCCTAACATTGTCGTTAGCACTAAAAACTCTTTAAGTCACCTCGGTACCGCTGTCGTTGAACTGCCCTTCGTCTGTCTGTGTGGCCCGTTTCCACCAAAGTAGTTGTGGTTCTTGAACTGGTTCCGTTCGAGATCTGCAGGTTTGAGTGCAACCGTTAGCAATCAGATGCATCGTTAACAGAGGGTGCTGCACAATGTCCCGTACTGTAGTTCCCAGAGAAAACTGAACATTTCTGGTTCCAACTTTTCAGTTTTTGTTTGTTTTTGGCACAAATGCACCAAACGATTCAAAAGTAGGTGCTTGAACCTGAACAGAGACAGTTGCCATCAGACTGTCTGCCAGTCAGAGTATCTACGAACTGGGTCACATACTGGAGTAAAAACATTTTGACTTACCTTTGTTTATGTTTGTTTGATCGATACAGTTTGGTTCATGAATGTATTAATTATCCAGTCTGATGTATCACAGCATTTATAACCAGAGATCATTTTCATTTTAAACATAAAATATGTAAAAGGACAGTGAAACTATGTGGTTGGTTTTATTGACCCTGCAGGAACAGCAGTAAGACTCACAGACATATTCCCCACAGATACACAGGAACACATGATATTGATCTGCTGTTAAACATTCAAACAAGTCTAATTTTAAATCAATGTTAGTTTGTTTTAATATCAACAGATTTCATGGGAACTTTAAAATTGCTTTAGTTAATTAATTAGTTTCTTGAAGATGCTATTTAAAACACTTTAGTGTTTAATATTAAAACTGTTTAATATGTTTAATTGGGGCTGAAAATAATGATTGTTTTTATTTTTTATTTCTTAACTAATAATTGTAAAACTTCTAATACCTTATTGATTCAACCAACAGAGATTATTCTCATGTCAGGGTTAGAGTTTCTCTTACACATTATAATCCAAGAAACAAATCAATAATCAATAATCAGTAAACCAAGCTGTGCATGAAGGTAGAAATGTAATCAAATGACTCAAACAATAAACTGTCAGTAACACATGAGCTCTGTCTGCTGCATTACTTTATTTCTACTCAGATTCATTCATTAATGTGACAACCTGCAGATGTTCAGGTAACAGGAAACAGCGTCGGCGCTCTGCTGAATGAACTGAAGCTCTCAGTCCAACAGGAACGAAGTGGTGACGTAGTAAAGCCTCCGGCTTCATGTGATTGGCTGTCTGGGACATGTGTGACATTAATGAGAGGAGGAGGAGGAGGAGGAGGAGGAGGAAGAGCCAGGCGGCGTCAGGAAGGCAACATGGTCTGACCCTGATAATGTTTTAGAGTTCGCAAAGTACTGACCGAAATAAAAGAGGAAGAAAGAGGAAAGAAAGCACACATTAAGTGAAGTTGAGACACATTCTGAGTCGACAGTGACTTTAAAGTTCCCAACGATTAACGTTATTTGCATCCTCGTATGTGTGTTTACTGTAAACACAGGCAGCTAGTGAAGGACTCGCTGAAGAAAGACTCGTCCAGGACTGGGAGTTTGCAGTGAACCCAGACCGGGACCGAAGGCAGCATCTGATACCGACAGAGGACAGTTTGACTACAGGGAATAAAGTACAGAGGTAACGGCAGCTAGAATCACAGTCAGCAGCAGTTAGTGGTTTGATGCTTTACATCAGGAAACCCTGTACCTGCTGTCAAACTGACCTCCGTCTGTCCCGTGTTCCAGTCTCGGCCCTTTTTCCACCAACTTTTCAGGTTCCGAATCGACCCCGCCGAGTGCAGAATGAGTCATCAAGAGTTATTTTATTGTGTTTAATGACAAACTCTAAAATACCATTAAGATTATCTATAACATGTAAAAAGACAGCAAAGTGAAACTCCTCATACAGACACTCTCCACAGATTCACAGGAACACATGATATTGATCTGCTGCTAAACATTCACAAGTATAATACTAAATCAATGTCGGTCTGTTTTAATATCAGCAGTCTTCAAGGGAACTTTAAAATTGCAGAAAATATAGAAATGAATAATGATTGTTTTCATTATTTATTAATTAAATTGTTTTCTTAACTAATTATTGTTAAACAGATATTCAGTTTATGATCATGTACGATAAATGAAGTTGACTGTCTCTAATGCGTGTGCTGGTGCCTCATTTAAAAACATTTATTGCCTCCATTTAACTCTGCATAAATCAATAATCAATACAGTAAACCAAGCTGTGCATGAATGAGGTAGAAAAGTAATCAGCTCTGTAGCTCTCTCACAGTCCAACAGCTAACTGGCTAGCAAACAAAACAGGAAGGAAGTGGTAAAGTAATCAAGCCTATTGATTATTGGTTGTCACTGACGAGTGATGTTATATATATTTTGAATTTTATGCGTCTAAAACCTTTCAAAAAACTACAACACTTGGTGAGGAGAGGATCCCCGTACATTGACAGTTTATATAACAGTGTTTTAAAGCTGCATTCTCTCTAACAGCCAACAGGGGGCAGCTCCACTCTGATAGTATTGAGTCTTATGGAGAAGTTGATTGATGAGCTCAGTAAACAGTTCCTGATGAGTTTCTGGTCTCAGTCTCTAGTTTCAGTCTTCTTCCATACAGCATGATGTTCATTTAGTAACTGATGGTCCCATTTAGAGTAAAACAGACCATAAAGCAGGGTATGCTTTAGGGCGGACTTATATATAGAAGAAGAAGAAGAAGAAGAAGAAGAAGAAGATATGTACTTTATTAATCTCCTATTGGGGAAAAACTTTTTACTCTTTTTTTTTTATACACACACACACACACACACAAACACAAGGCTGTATATGTGTATATTTTATGCACCAAGTGCACCAGGTCACATTCCTCGTAGGCGTAAAAACCTACTTGGCAATAAACAAAATTCTGATTCTGATTCTGATTCTGATTCTGAAATACACACTTGTGGACATGCGACATGGAGAGAGAGATGGTGGAGTTGAGCAGTTTCTTGGGGATAGGTTGCCTTGCTCAAGGGGCACCTCGGCAGTGCACCGGAGGTGAAACCCTATTCACTGAGCTACTGACGCCCATATACTTATATTTACAGTATTAAACTTGAATTTAACAGTTTAATACTTTAAATAAATATTAAATATCTGCAAATGTCTGTTAATCTTTTCATGTGAACACAGTTGTTTCACCTTATTTTATATTAAATATCACATATTTTTTATTTTTTATTAATATTTGTATGCATTTCAAAAATTACTGAAATCTGTAAAATAAATGGTAAAAACCCTGTAAACTTGCTTTTCTTGTACAGTGTGTGTATCAGTATGTATGTTTCTGTTCACTGTATCTGGTCATAAAAGACACTATAAACACTAGAGCTGTGTTCTATATGGAGTTGATTCAATCAATAATCTATAAAATCTTTTAATAATTACATCAGAACAAAGTTAAAATACTAATCAAAATAAAATAGAATTAATGAATACAAAAGAGAAAGTGAAAGTTAGAAAAGGATAAGAATTGAAGCAAGATAACATTATCAGGAGTTATTTGTTAACAAGACGCCGGCGCCCAGATAACAGCACGTAACCGTAAATCAATATAGATAATATAAATCACAGAAAACTGTACAAAGCTTACTGAAGCTTACTGATGTTTTATAAGAACTTATTTGAGTTTCTGAACCTCAAACTTTGTGTTCCTTTCAGAGCTGTAACACATAAAGGATCTCTTACAGTAGCAACAATAGAACAGATAAAAGATGCATGTGAGCCGATTTCTAAACATATAACCTAAATCCTTTACATGTTTGATTCATAACAACACATGTGAATGTTTGCTAACACACAACCTTAATGCGAAGTTTGCATTAGCGACTCATTCATTCAGTCACCTGAAGGCTACCGTTAGCATAGCATTTACCTTCACTGTTAAAATCAATGAATCAGGTACCTTGTTCCCGTTCCAGCCGGGAGCTTCATTATCAACAAGAACTCCTTTGTTACACAGTTAAGTTCTTACAACAGGTCAAGTTCCAGTCTTATCGATGCCACATCCTTTATTTTAACGGAAGTTTTGTTTGACCTCATGCCAGAAACCTCCCCCACAGTTTATCATGAACACATGAACAGTTGGTAGATCAGAAAGGTCTTTATGCTCATCTTGTTTGCACATTGAGTCATATCGCTCCTGAAGTTCAGACTGCAGATGGACAGAAAGTAATTTTCTACATTGGATGACAAACTCTCTGTAGCAAGTCTCTAGCTACCGTGGGTACTGGTGGCACACAAACTCTAAGACCGGTTAGTTGTATCACGTAACTTTTATTAACACTAGGTTGTAGGTTGCTATACCGTGACTCTTTCCCACAGCTTCCGACTGATGTATAACACCGGGTGGTCCACACCCTGCACCTGCTGAGACAGAACGCCCCCCAGCCCCCTGTTCGAAGCATCAGTCTGCAGGATAAAAGGGAGAGAAAAGTTAGGTGTGTGAAGCAGAGGCTTCCCACAGAGGGTTTGTTTCACCCTCTCAAACGCCAGCTGACACTGCTCCGTCCACTGAACCGGATCTAAGGCAGCCTTTCGAGTGAGGTCGGTCAGGGGGCTGGTCAGGTCTGCGAAGTTGGGAATGAACCGCTGGTAATAACCTGCCAGCCCCAAGAACCGCCTCACCTCCTTTTTGGTCTTGGGCCATGGGCTGGCTGCAAATTGTCTAAGTCTAATTCCTCTGTTGTACAGGCGCGATTGACGCTACTGAGCCCTGAGCAAATTCTCCCGTGACAACTGTCCCAACGTGTGGAGTTTTGCTCTAGCACCATGGTACAACCACCAAACCTGCCAGTTAAAGCAAAAAGCGCTGAAATCTGAAAGGAAATGGCGCTCTTACAAATTATCAGAATATCGCTCAATTTGGCAAGATAATCTTAAAACTTATAGAAAGGCCCTCCGTAATGCCAGAGGAGCCTATTACTCAGCACTAATAGAAGAAAATAAGAACAACCCTAGGTTCCTCTTCAGCACTGTAGCCAGGCTGACAGAGAGTCACAGCTCTATTGAGCCACATATCCCCATAAACTTAAGTAGCAATGACTTCATGAGCTTCTTCTATAAGAAAATTATTACTATTAGAGAAAAAATTAATTACCAACTGCCATCAACAGTTATCAGTGGCTCTCCAAGTTCAGGGACTTCTGTCAATGTAAACTTAGATGTATATTTAGACTGTTTTTCTGCTATCGATCTTCATCAGTTAACTTCAGTAATTTTTACATCGAAGCCATCAACCTGTCTATTAGACCCGATCCCAACTAGGCTGCTTAAAGAAGTCGTACCCATAATTGGGACTTCTTCTAAAAATAACATTTAATAGCATATTTTACTGTGTGACTGATCCATTATATGGTCACATCTGGATCCAAACATGGCGACGACCTTAATGATGAACTTCAAACCGGCGCTCCACAGACCAACAGGTGACGTCGGAGCAGGTTTACTGGGTGTGGCCTCAAATAGAGCACAATATCAACACAATGCATCCGTTCTTTAACATAGAGTCACTGCAGGCTGTTCATCAACATGGAACTCAAACTGCTGGTTGCTGCTGTGCTTACGGCCTTAATGCATACAGGTGAGGTTATTATGTCTGTTATTACCTACTTATAAAAAAAGATGATAATATTCGAGCACCAAAAAATAGAGTAAAATAACAGAAAATAACTCATACAGTAATTTTCTGTTTAACAATGAAAATTACCTATATAAACAGGTGAACGCTGCTATAATACAAAGAATCTGGCTTAAATTTACAGAAGAGTCCATAGTTATACCCTATATCTGCCAATTAACAAATGAATCCTTTTTACTGTTGTCATTAATTTTACATAACTTTTTTAACAGTATTAAACTTGAATTTAACTGTTTAATATTTTAAATAAACGTGAAATATCTGCAAATGTATTTTAATCTTTTCATGTGAAAAAAGGACATTTTCTTTAAATAAGCAGTAATTTTATGATTATTTACAGTCACAGATTTTTCACATTATTTTACATTAAACATCACTGGATATTTTTGTCATTTTATTAATATTTTTTACAGTGTGTGTATCAGTGATTTGTTAACAGGAAGGTCACTGAGAGAAAACTGTACAAAGCTTATTGAAGCTTACTGATGTTTTATAAGAACTTATTTGAGTTTCTGAACCTCAAACTTTGTGTTCCTTTCAGAGCTGTAACACATAAAGGATCTCTTACAGTAGCAACAATAGAACAGATAAAAGATGCATGTGAGCCGATTTCTAAACATATAACCTAAATCCTTTACATGTTTGATTCATAACAACACACATGAATGTTTGCTAACACACAACCTTAATGCGATGTTTGCATTAGCGACTCATTCATTCAGTCACCTGAAGGCTACCATTAGCATAGCATTTACCTTCACTGTTAAAATCAATGAATCAGGTACCTTGTTCCCGTTCCAGCCGGGAGCTTCATTATCAACAAGAACTCCTTTGTTACACAGTAAAGTTCTTACAACAGGTCAATTTCCAGTCTTATCCTTTATTTTACTGGCAGTTTTGTTTGACCTCATGCCAGCAACCTCCCCCACAGTTTATCATGAACACATGAACAGTTGGTAGATCAGAAAAGTTTTTATGCTCATCTTGTTTGCACATTGAGTCATGTCGCTCCTGAAGTTCAGACTGCAGGTGGACAGGAAGTAATTTTCTACATCGGATGACAAACTCTCTAAATGTCTTTTTTATTTACGGTCGCTCAAAACGACAAAAGTGAAAAACCATGAGGAGGTTTTATTGAGAAGTTTTTCATCATGGAAAATGCCAGAAATTCACCAAAAAACGACGGGAAAATGTTGTGGTGACATTTCAGAAGTGGAAAAAGTCTGTGTGTTTACAAGTTTTTCATGTTGATTTTTTGTTGTTAGTTAACTGACAGATATGTTGTATAATGATGGAAGTTGAATAAATGTTGTTTATCAGTGTATAAGCATTGGTAAACTGTCCAAATACAGTTGTTATCAGTGTAAACAGCAATAATTACTGTAATCTCACAGATAATGACTTTTATTACACTTCTATAACTTTTAACATTTACATTAAAATAATAACAATCCAATAATAACAGCACTCTGCTGTAAATGTAATCTGATTATTGTATTATAGCAGAGTTCACCTGGATTTATAGATCATTGTTTTACACTGTAAATATCTTTAATTAAACATTAAAAAGATTGTATGTGAAATTAAAGCTAAAAACTGTATTTGATTGATGTGATTCACATCACTTTACTTTAATACTAACTGTATTATTCTGTGTCTCCCACAGGAATCTACGCACAGTCAGATGGTGAGTTATGTTTCATACTTTAGTCATTTAATTTCTTCCGATAGTCGACTGAGTCTGACAGACAGCAACAAAACCATCAGCTGCAGCTTTTCCATGAACTCTGTTTCCCTTCAGTTTGTGGCTCTGCTCCGCTCAACAAGCTCGGCACCAAGATCGTAGGAGGGGAGGGCGCTGCTGCCGGGTCGTGGCCCTGGATGGCCAGTCTGCAACATAACAGCGAACATTTCTGTGGAGGATCCCTGATCAACAACCAGTGGGTCCTGACTGCTGCTCACTGCTTAAACAGGTGACCTCTGACCCTCAACAAGATGCACTTCATCTTATCAGGAATAATCAGATTACAGCTTTTAAATTATTTTTGCAGAATAAAAACAAAAGCATGAGCACAATAAGACCATTGAGGACTTCCACTATACACACAACACAATGGAAGAAGGTTCTAATCCCCACTCATTCATGTTCCATTAATGCATGTTACTAACTCCACTTCTTCCCCGGAGTTCTTGTGCTTTCTCGTCTCGCAGGTTCTTATCGATCCTGGTGGAGCCTCCTGCCATGGTCCTGCTAGATTGCCATTGCTAATATCACTGATATTACTGTTATTATTATTATTATTATTATTAATATTATTATTACTACAGTTACTATTATTACTATTGTCACTGCTCATTGTCCTCCATCGTTGCTGTTGTCGCCGTCGTCGTCATCTTCTTCATGTTCATCATCATCAGTCACTACTATTAGTGCAGTTGTTGCTACTGTTATTGCTGTGCAACTGTTTGTCTGTCTCTGTCTCTTTCTCTCTCTCTCTGTCTCTCTCTCTCTCTCTCTCACCCCAACTGGTCGAGACAGACAACCACCCACCTAGAGCCGAAGGATCTGTCCTAGGTTTCTGCCTCTTAACAGGCAGTTTTTCCTTGCCCCCCTTGCCAAGGTCTTGCTCATGGTGGTACTGTTGGGTCTCTGTAAATAATGTTATAAGGAGTTCGGTCTAGACCTGCTCTATTTGAAAAGTGTCCTGAGATAACTTCTGTTATGACTTGGCGCTATTTAAATAAAATTGAATTTAATTGAATTGAATAGTGGAATCAAGGAAACTTACTCATCACATAAAATAAAGCTTATAGATAGATTTTCTTCTTGTTTTTTTAGATAGATAGGACTTATATACAGTTATTTATACACATATACATGATGTAATTCTGAATGAGCTCCAGGTTGAATGTAAACAGCAGCAACAAGACAGTGGACCAGCACTGATCCTATCTCTCTCTCTTCCTCTCCTCTTGGGGCAGCAGCAAACTGCTGTTGGTGGTTTGTCTTCAGTGTTCGCTGCTCTTTAAAAATATTTCACATGGCTTCAATTTCCCTTTTAGTCCCTGACAGCGCTATAATCCTGACTTGTTATGTGGAAGAAACAGTTTGGATCACAAAATCTTCCAACAATGTTCCAACTAGTAATACTATCTATATCTAAATACTAACTATATTTAGATGGTAAATAAATTCAATACAAAAAAATATTGTCCATCACTCATCTGAGGACAGTTTGGTCTTTTGATGAAGTTCATGCAGACAGACAGCACCGGTGTGTCTGTCTCTCACATATGTAACTTGTTGTCTGTGTTACTTCTGTTTTTCAGCACCAGCACATCCGATCTCATCGTTTACCTTGGAGGTAATGCCGCTGTAGACCCAAACCCTAACGCGGTGTACCGGACGGTGTCCCAGATAATCAACCATCCGAACTACAATAATGAAACGAACAACAATGACATATCATTGTTGCGTCTGTCCTCACCTGTAAAATTCACCGACTACATCAGACCGGTGTGTCTGGCGGCGAACGGCAGCGTCTTTGAGGCCGAGACGACCTGCTGGGTCACCGGATGGGGAGATATCGCAGAAAACAGTGAGAATGGATTCTGTCGTTGTAAAATGTTTTGTTAATAGAAATTCAATTCAATTAAATTCAATTTTATTTGTATAGCGCCAATTCATAACAGAAGTTATCTCAGGACACTTTTCAAATAGAGCAGGTCTAGACCGAACTCCTTATAACATTATTTACAGAGACCCAACAGTACCACCATGAGCAAGACCTTGGAGACAAGGGCAAGGAAAAACTGCCTGTTAAAAGGCAGAAACCTAGGACAGACCCTTCGGCTCTAGGTGGGTGGTCTTCTGTCTCGACCAGTTGGGGTGAAAGAGAGAGAGAGACAGAGAGAGAGAGAAAGAGAGAGAGAGAGAGGGAGAGACAGACAGGTGCACAGCAACAACAATAGCAATAACTACACTAAAAGTAGTGACTGATGACGATGACGACGACAACAGCAACGATGGGGGACAACGAGCAGTGACAATACTAATAGTAGTAACTGTAGTAATAATAATAATAATAATAACAGTAATATCAGTGATATTAGCAATGGCAGTCAAGCAGGACCATGGCAGGAGGCTCCACCAGGATCCATGAGAACCTGCGAGACGAGAAAGCACAAGAACTCCGGGGAAGAAGTGGAGTTAGTAACATGCATTAATGGGACATGAATGAGTGCAGAAAGAGAGAGGAAGAGAGGAGCTCAGTGCACCATGGGAAATCCCCCGATAGTCTAGGCCTATAGCAGCATAACTAAGGGATGGTTCAGGACTCACCTGATCCAGCCCTAACTATAAGCTTTATCAAAGAGGAATGTCTTAAGCCTACTCTTGAATGTGGTGAGGGTGTCTGCCTCCCGAACCACAACTGGAAGCTGGTTCCACAGGAGAGGAGCTTGGTAACTGAAGGCTCTGGCTCCTGTTCTACTTTTAGAGACTATAGGAACCACAAGTAGCCCAGCATTCAGAGAACGTAGTGTTCTAGAGGGGTAATAGGGTACTATGAGCTCTTTAAGATATGAAGGGGCCTGACCATGAAGAGCTTTATAGTTGAGGAGGAGGATTTTAAATTCTATTCTAAATTTTACAGGGAGCCAGTGCAGAGAAGCTAGTACAGGAGAGATGTGATCTCTTTTTCATCTATATGCTGAGTTTGTGCTGTTCCAGACCTTAAAACGGGTCCAACATCTCACAGTGAAACACATCAACCAAGACAGCAAATTCAAATGTTAGGACCAAATTAATGTGACTGCTGCTATAAGAAGCTTTAAACAACCAATCTTACTATCAACAAATCCTACATAAAAAAAAAAATGTCTTACTTTACCTCACAAATAGGAAACATTTTTTGAGGGTCAGCAGTTTCCTAAAACAGTTGCTTGCTGTTGTATCTATCAAACAAAAAGGGACTGTTGGGGACTAGTTCCAACAGTGGATTAATCCACATTTGGTGCTTTAGTTGTTATAACTGAACCAATAAATAGGACTCAAGACTCAAGAGCTCAGTAAAACAGTTCTTTAGTTGCAGTCTGCTACACAGACATCCATCTGATCAGGACAAGTTCAAAAAGGGTAAAGGCAGAGTTAAAAGGTAAACAGTGATCCAAAAAAACAAGGAACACTTGACTCAAAGGATGAAAACAAACGGGAACGAACAACTACGACTTCAACTTACTCAACATTAATATCTTTCCTCTTTCAGTTTCTCTTCCTTTTCCAGACTGGTTGCAGGAGGTGAGTGTTCCCATCGTGTCCAACAGTCAGTGTGCCACTGCGTACAACGAAATCAGTAATATCACCAACAACATGATGTGTGCCGGTCTGGACGAGGGAGGAAAGGACTCCTGCCAGGTGAGTCAGTAAAACCCTGTTATAAACAGAGCTTTCACTGGTTCCAAGTGTTTCTCCCCATTCTGAATCTTCAACATCAAAACAAAAAAAAATGTAATTCATCAGAAGAGTCTTTGTTAGTGTTGTTATAGTTACTGATGGTCTGTACGTCTGTAGGCGCCAGCGAGCAGCCAAGACACAGCGGACAACCCCAGTTAGCTTAGCTACAGTTAGCTACCTGGATGCCCCTGCCTCGCATCACTCTTGGCTAGTAGAAAGCTATCGTTAGCTTTGTACCATTATAATACATTTTAGTATCATCACATTAGCTGATGAAGTCATTTAGCAAGATAACGTTATCCAGCTAACAGCACAATCAGACAATATGTTCCACTAGCTTAGCATTAATGTTAGCTTTGTGTTGGACTCTGTGTTGTGGACTCTGTGTTGTAAATGGTAAATGGACCTGTACTTGTATAGCGCCTTTCTAGTCTTCCGACCACTCAAAGCACTTTTACACTACGTGCCACATTCACCCTTTCACACACATTCACTCAGTGATGGCAAAGTCCATTGAACAGAAAGTAACATTCATACACACCGATGCACGGCATCGGGAGCAATTCGGGGTTCAGTATCTTGCTCAAGGATACTTCAACATGTGGCACCAGGAGCGGGGGATCGAACCCACAACCTTCCGATTGAGGAACGACCTGCTCTGCCTCTGAGCCACAGCCGCCCTGTTGTGCTGTGTTGTGGACTCTGTGTTGGACTCTGTGTTGTGGACTCTGTGTTGGACTCTGTGTTGTGGACTCTGTGTTGTGGACTCTGTGTTGGACTCTGTGTTGTGTACTCTGTGTTGTTGGACTCTGTGTTGTTGGACTCTGTGTTGTGGACTCTGTGTTGTGGACTCTGTGTTGCCCACTGTTGGTACTCGGGAGCATAAAGGTCACAACCTTTGACCCTCATCCTACATAGAGACACATAGAGACACATAGAGATCAGTCCACAGACAGCAGAGGGACAAAGCTCCACTACAACCTGTTCACTGTCTGCTCACACACACTGATTAAAGTTACTGATTGTTGGTGATATAACTGATATGTTTGGTTGGTGCAGGGGGATTCAGGCGGCCCGTTGGTGACTAAGACCGTCTCTAAGTGGGTCCAGGCTGGAGTGGTGAGTTTTGGAAAAGGCTGTGCTCATCCCAAATACCCTGGAGTCTACACCCGAGTGTCCCAGTACCAGTCCTGGATCAACAGCCACATCACCAACAACCAGCCAGGCTTCGTCACCTTCTCTGGAGCTGCTCGCCTGGCTTACGTCCCAGTGTCTCTGGTGCTGTCCATCTTCTCTCTGTTCATTTGAAAGCTAATGATTTTTTTAAATAATTAATAATAATTTTCTTTATTATTTATTATATCATTAGTTCCCATGAAACTGTTATTTGCATCCTCATATTTACGTGTTTCCTGTAAGAACTTGCTGATATTGATGCCGACAGAGGACAGGTTGAAGACAGGGACTACAGTACCAAGGTGGTTTAGCTCCTGGCAGCCGAGGGTTGAGCAGCTAGCTGCAAGGCCAACCTGGCTAACTTGCTAACGTTGGCCATCAGGAAATTCTGTTGCACAATGTCCCGTACTGTAGTTCCCAGAGAAAACTGATCATTTCTGGTTCCAACTTTTCAGTTTTTGTTTGTTTTTGGCACAAATGCACCAAACGATTCAAAAGTAGGTGCTTGAACCTGAACAGAGACAGTTGCCATCAGACTGTCTGCCAGTCAGAGTATCTACGAACTGGGTCACATACTGGAGTAAAAACATTTTGACTTACCTTTGTTTATGTTTGTTTGATCGATACAGTTTGGTTCATGAATGTATTAATTATCCAGTCTGATGTATCACAGCATTTATAACCAGAGATCATTTTCATTTTAAACATAAAATATGTAAAAGGACAGTGAAACTATGTGGTTGGTTTTATTGACCCTGCAGGAACAGCAGTAAGACTCACAGACATATTCCCCACAGATACACAGGAACACATGATATTGATCTGCTGTTAAACATTCAAACAAGTCTAATTTTAAATCAATGTTAGTTTGTTTTAATATCAACAGATTTCATGGGAACTTTAAAATTGCTTTAGTTAATTAATTAGTTTCTTGAAGATGCTATTTAAAACACTTTAGTGTTTAATATTAAAACTGTTTAATATGTTTAATTGGGGCTGAAAATAATGATTGTTTTTATTTTTTATTTCTTAACTAATAATTGTAAAACTTCTAATACCTTATTGATTCAACCAACAGAGATTATTCTCATGTCAGGGTTAGAGTTTCTCTTACACATTATAATCCAAGAAACAAATCAATAATCAATAATCAGTAAACCAAGCTGTGCATAAAGGTAGAAATGTAATCAAATGACTCAAACAATAAACTGTCAGTAACACATGAGCTCTGTCTGCTGCATTACTTTATTTCTACTCAGATTCATTCATTAATGTGACAACCTGCAGATGTTCAGGTAACAGGAAACAGCGTCGGCGCTCTGCTGAATGAACTGAAGCTCTCAGTCCAACAGGAACGAAGTGGTGACGTAGTAAAGCCTCCGGCTTCATGTGATTGGCTGTCTGGGACATGTGTGACATTAATGAGAGGAGGAGGAGGAGGAAGAGGAGGAAGAGCCAGGCGGCGTCAGGAAGGCAACATGGTCTGACCCTGATAATGTTTTAGAGTTAGCAAAGTACTGACCGAAATAAAAGAGGAAGAAAGAGGAAAGAAAGCACACATTAAGTGAAGTTGAGACACATTCTGAGTCGACAGTGACAGATTGTAAACCTGCGTTCTCTCTCATGGCCAGCAGGGGGCGCTCCATCAGTGTGTGTGTGTGTGTGTGTGTGTCTGTGAGTGTGTGTGTGTGTCTGTGTGTGTGTGTGAGTGTGTGTGCGTGTGTGTGTCTGTGTGTGTGTGTGTGTGTGTGTGTGTGTGTGAGTGTGTGAGTGTGTGTGTGTGTGAGTGTGTGTGTGTCTGTGTGTGTGTGAGTGTGAGTGTGTGTGAGTGTGTGTGTGTGTGTGTGTGTGTGTGCGTGTGTGTGTGTGTGTGTGAGTGACAGTGTGTGTGTGTGTGTGTGTGTGCGTGCGTGTGCGTGTGCGTGTGCGTGTGCGTGTGCGTGCGTGTGTGTGTGAGTGTGTGTGTGTGTGTGTGTGTGTGTGCGTGCGTGCGTGCGTGCGTGCGTGTGTGTGTCTGAGTGTGTGTGAGGTTGCTGTGGTTACAGAGTTGTGAACACAGTGTGACCGTTGCAACTTTTCTGTTGAGTCTGAAGTTTGTTTTTCTCTTTTACACACACACTATATCACACACACACACACACAAACACACAGAGACGCACATACACACACATACACACACAAACGAACAGACGCACACAAACGCACACCCACACACACACACACACACACACATACACACACAAATACACACAGACGCACGCACACAGACACACACACTATTTTTCTCAACACCTTTCAAACTTATTTATTTAACAAAGATTTTCTCTTAAATTATGAAAATTACCAAAATATTTTTAATGATTTTGATGAATTTCAACTTGTTAGTTTTTCCAAAGTGAATTAATATTAATATTATTACGACTTTATTCTCACTTTTATTGAATTATGACTTATACTATAAATATATGAAACATTTTTATTAGTTTCTCTCAGAACATTTGAACATTTCTTTCACTTTATTAAACCTTGTTTTCTCGAGGTTGACGGTGACGAGCAGAGATGATGAAGACGATGAAGATGATGAAGATGAAGGTGAGCTGACTGTTCAGGAAGTCGCAGTGCAGACACACACAGCGGTTACACAGTGTAACAAGGTGTGATTACACTCTTTAAAAACAGCCACTGAGCAGTTTATCACTCTTTACTGATCTGGAGTCAGCACAGCGAGTCGCTCTTCATCATCGGTTTCATCATCCACTCTCTGAAGGTAAAACAACTTTAAATTAATAATTTCATCAACTGTTACACAGAAAACATTTAATCTAACTCTGTAATCAATAATTAGATTGTTGGATGAATCAAATATTTAACGTTGGCTGAAGAAAGTCGATATTTATTATTTTAAAGACAATTTATTGATTCTCTCCATTATCACCAGGAAACAGAATTTATTCAAAATTAATAAAAATGAATAAAAATTAATAACAAATAAATACATTTTGAACTAGAAAAGTTAAATTTAAAAGTTAAAATTTGTAATCTCATAATTTTGATTAAACATACATTATACTGTATATATTATTAAATATATTTTTATTTTTGTTATTGTTATTTTTAAATATTATGTATGTAATAATATAGTTTTAATTAAAAAAAATAAACAAAAAGGTTTTGTAAAAATGTTATTTATTTTGACAGACCAGGAATATTTAAATTTCAATTCAATTTTATTTGTATAGCGCCAATTCATAACAGAAGTTATCTCAGGACACTTATAAACTGTTAAAATATGAATAAATATTACAACTTTTTCTCGACTTCCTCTTCAAACTTTATATTTGTACATAAAAGCTCCTTTATATAGTTTTTTATCTTTTTATCTTTATTTATATTTATATACACTTCATTGTGATTCTTCTGCACCAACCTACCAAAGCAGATTCCTTGTATGTGAAAACTTACTTAATAATAAAATAATAATTATTATTATTATTACTATAATAATAGCAAAAATAATAAACCTGATTCTGATTCTGAAATACAACATTTTTTCCTTACAATACTTCAGTCTCATAATATCATTATAACTTTATTTTTTCTAACTTTCTCTAAATATTACGATGTTTTTCTGTAAATGTTGTAAATTCTTTTTCTCAGAAAATTCCAGTTTTTTTGAGTTTCCAACATTTTTAGGTAAAAGTTAAAATGCTGTTTGTCCTTTTTCATCAGTATGTATATACTTATTGTGTATTATATTTACTGTTTATTGTATTTACTGTGTATTATATTTACTGTTTATTATATTTAATTTGTATTATATTTACTGTTGGTTATATTTACTGTTTATTATTTTGTACCCCGGGGCGGCTGTAACTGTTGAATTAGTCAAACACTTGTTTAATTGATTATAATGATCATGTGACAGAAACAGCAGGAAACATGAAGAAACTCTTATATTTGATGTTTTTATATTATCTGCATGAATCATTCAGCAAAACACATTTTATTTTCCTCAGATCTGTTCAGTAAACCTTTTACTATCTATCTATCTAGAGTAAAACATAAAAAACAATCATTTTAACAGCAACGTAATTTCACCTTCTTCCTTTCAGTTCCACGATGCTCTCCTCCTCCCTTCTCTTCCTCCTCTTCCTCCTTTTCCTCTTCCTCCCTCGGTCTCTGGGTTGTCAGACCAGCTCCTTCACTGAGTGCCAGCAGGTCCCGTTCGTGCCGGGTCACAACCTGGCCGGTGAGGGCTTCGACGTGGTGAAGATGCAGACCAGCGGAGCCAGCGTGGTCGACGTCAAGAACTTCATGGTGGGAGGAGCCCAGGGGAACTGCACCGTGTGCCTGAACCGCCTCCTCAACCAGGTAGAGCCCTAATTTTACTTATTTCATAACTAATGCTTATCACTGTAAAGTGTATAATAGGGTCATTATATAAGAGATAATGCCCAACGAGGTGTCCACTTTATATAATATTAAAGTCCAGGTGAAATGATTAATGTCATTTTAACCCTTTAAGATCACATCAGTTATGTCTGACAGAAAATGCACAAAAACTCAGTTTCTTTGTGTTTTTATATTAAAATCCAATCATTGTGTCTTCCTGTAAAACTAAATGTGACACGTGCTTACGTGAACTTACTGGTTTCAACCAATAATATAACGGTAGGCAGAGCTAACATTACTGTAGTGGCGTCCCCAACAGGTGGAAAAGCTGCTGTGAAGCTCAGTGTGGTCAAGCCAGCCTCTAGTGGACGTTAGAGGAACTGCAGGGTTTGTTATTTCAGTGTAGGATTTATTTGCAGCCACAGAGGTTGCTGCTTGCTTTGAACTAGACTTCTGGATAAGCTAGCTAAATGCTCACAAATGCTACCAAATATTAGTAATAATTAGTAAGATTATTTGTGCACCCAGGAGCCAATCAAATGCTTTCAGTTGCCAAACGTCAACTCTGTAACTGATACAGATCCTGTATCCCTGATGATGTTTCCTGTTCTTCCTCCTTAAACAGACCCAGAAACTCCCAGTGTCAGTCGTGGACTGGAGGATCAAGGTCAGTTCATCAACTAACATCAATTAATATTAATAAAAGGAGGATTTTGATGTTGTAAAAGTACCAAAACAACAATGTAGAAGTAAAAGTAATAAAATTGTAGTACAGTGCTTCAGTAAATGTACTTGAACTTGTGGAGCTTTGTGATGTCAATGACAGCATTACCCAGCATCCTCTCTGTCCTCAGGTGCAGTGCCGGCGCAGTCTGAGCAGTAAGATCTTCGAGTCCAGCCAGTCCGTCATGAAAGAGACAAGTTCATCTCTCGGAACCAGCTGGAAGGTGTGAGGTCTCTGTACTGACTTTATTAACTCCAGCTGATGAGGCTTTATGTGTGACGCTGTTCACTCTACCTGTTGTGATGTTACTCAGGTGGGCCTCAGTATCCCAGGACTCGGTGGGTTTGCAGTTGGAGGATCGCACTCCGTCTCATCGAAGTTTGCAGAGAGCCGCAGCAGGAAGGACAAGTTCTCCTTCACCACCCACAACGTCAACTGCAAATACTACACGTAAGTACACTCCACAATCTCTGTCAGAGGACGACCTCTCCTTTTTTACCAAAATGTTTGAGGGCTGCATCGGAGACTAATCTCAAACTAGTTCTTTGCATTGTGACAACCAAAGAACTGGCTGTCGGCCAGGAAAACTGGTACCAGTGCGCCGCCAACTCCTTGCTGGTCTAGAATCAAGAACCAATTACAACAGGTCCTGGGGGCGCCTTGTGGCCAGCCAGCTATGTAATTATTTGTAGTTTAGCACATAGTATATGTTATAAACACAACACTGAGCTAGCTGGTTAGCTAGCTGTTGATCAGCAGAACCAGCACTAGGTTTTTGTAGGTGGAAAGGAGGCAAGAGTGGGCAATGTAGGCACCAAGTTTTTCTGACAAGGGAGAAGAATGTGTGGAATCACACATGTCTGGATCTGTTTTATCTGACGATGTTTCAGAGGTTTAGTACTAAATCAGTGAAGAAAAGACTATCTTTAGACTTTATCTAAACTTCTTCTTTACCTGCAGCTTCCGTCTTCACTCCAGCCCTCCGCTGAGTAAAGAGTTTGAGGTTTCCCTGAAGAACCTTCCCTCCACCTACGACCACAAGAACACTTCGGCTTTCCAACAGTTCATCTCCGTCTACGGGACCCACTTCATCCGCAGGGTTCACCTCGGGGGTCGAGTTCACTCCATCACCGCCATCCGGACCTGCGAGGCCTCCATGAGCAAGTTGTCCGTCCACACTGTAAGCAACTGCCTGTCTGTCGAGGCCAGCGCAGTCATCAAAGGTGTCAAAGTCAGTGCAGCCTCCGGCTTCTGCCACGCCAAGAGCAAGAGCCTAAAATCTGGAGCGACATTCAGCCAGGCCTTCTCCGACCGGACCACCGAGGTTATGGGAGGGGACGGGGATATGGGGGACATCCTATTCAACCCTAATGGTGCTGCAGGATATAAGAAGTGGCTCCTTTCCCTGAGGAGGGTCCCAGGTGTGGTTTCCTACCAGATCAGCCCCCTGCACATGCTGGTGAGGAACACATTAAGGGCAAGCTACTGACAAGCAAATTATAATAAGTTACAGAGGACAGGGCAGATACAGGACAGACATCAAAGCTGTAGATACAGGTCAGAGGTCTGTCCTGTTTATTTGATTAATGTAATAGTAACAATAATTATATTATTAATATTAACTTTTTTCTAATAAGTCCTATAATTTGACATAAATTCTCTTTAAGAGACAGTTGATAAAGATTTGTCCTTTTGACCATTACACTAAGTTGCAGAAGACATTACAGATACAGGATAGAGGTCAGAGCTGTAGATACAGGGCATGGGTCAGTACTGTAAATGCATGTCAGAGGTCTGTGCTGTCTATTTGATTTATATACTAGTAAAAATAATGATATTAGCCATATTACCTTTTATTTCTCATTTTTTCATTTAAGTCTAATAATTTGACACTAATTATTATAAATATAGATTTGATTGAGTCCATTTGACAATAATACCTAATTTACTGCTGTAGATACAGGTCAGATGTTAGTGCTATAGATACAGCGCATAGGTTAGTGCAGATAAGAGTGCAGGTTAAAGTTTTTAATTGCTCATTCTTTCAACCAATTACGGATGAGGTGGAGAGATATCTTCAGATGTGAGTCACAAACACTTCTTGTTGAAACTGTGCCTGCGAGCAGTAAAAGTGGTGGCAGCATCAGATGCAGCAATTACACACATTTTCTTCAGGACATGAAAATATTAAACGTATTATTTACAGTTGTTCTCATTACCATGATTTGTTGTGTATTCATTCATTCATTCTAAGTAAACCCTTTGTGTGTATTCTTTAGGTGACAGACAACCCCGTCCTGAAGTCCAGCCTACGTAACGCCATCAGCGACTACATCCGCAAAAGTGCCAAGCCGCTCCGATGCCCAGCCAGCTGCAAGATCGGCCACCAGAACAAAAACTGTGCCTGTCAGTGTCAAGGACACCGCATGGTCAGCTCCAACTGCTGCCCTGCCGAGCCCGGCGTGGCCCGGATGAACGTGACAGTGATCCGAGCCGAGGGGCTGTGGGGAGACTACTTCTCCAAGACGGACGGATACGTTAAGGTCTTTTACGGTACACAAGGAGCCACGACACCGGTGATCTGGAACAACGACTTCCCCTCCTGGAACTACCTAATTCGATTTGAAACCGTCAACCTCCGTCACAGAAAGTGAGTAAATTTAATCTCCACTAATCTGACTTTAAATGATCTTAGATAAAATGTCTACGACTGATATCAGACCCGACACAACCTGACAGAAGTGAGGCATTCAGGAACTAAATACAGCGTGAGGTGTTAAAAGTTCCAGATTTAAGAGTCTGAAACATTTTATTTTTCGGGTTGTAACGTAGCAACTGTCTCTGTTGCCTGATTTATATTCAATTCAATTAAATTCAATTTTATTTGTATAGCGCCAATTCGTAACAGAAGTTATCTCAGGACACTTTTCAAATAGAGCAGGTCTAGACCGAACGCTTTATAACATTATTTACAGAGACCCAACAGTACCACCATGAGCAAGACCTTGGAGACAAGGGCAAGGAAACACTGCCTGTTAAAAGGCAGAAACCTAGGACAGATCCTCCGGCTCTAGGTGGGTGGTCGTCTGTCTCGACCAGTTGGGGTGAGAGAGAGAGAGACAGACAGAGAGAGAGACAGACAGACAGACAGACAGACAGGTGCACAGCAACAACAGTATTGGCAATGGCAATCTAGCAGGACCATGGCAGGAAGCTCCACCAGGATCGATAAGAACCTGGGAGACGAGACAGCACAAGAACTCCGGGGAAGAAGTGAAGTTAGTAACATGCATTAATGGGACATGAATGAGTGCAGAAAGAGAGAGGAAGAGAGGAGCTCAGTGCACCATGGGAAATCCCCCGATAGTCTAGGCCTATAGCAGCATAACTAAGGGATGGTTCAGGACTCACCTGATCCAGCCCTAACTATAAGCTTTATCAAAGAGGAATGTCTTAAGCCTACTCTTGAATGTGGTGAGGGTGTCTGCCTCCCGAACCACAACTGGAAGCTGGTTCCACAGGAGAGGAGCTTGGTAACTGAAGGCTCTGGCTCCTGTTCTACTTTTAGAGACTATAGGAACCACAAGTAGCCCAGCATTCAGAGAACGTAGTGTTCTAGTGGGGTAATAGGGTACTATGAGCTCTTTAAGATATGAAGGGGCCTGACCATGAAGAGCTTTATAGGTGAGGAGGAGGATTTTAAATTCTATTCTACATTTTACAGGGAGCCAATGCAGAGAAGCTAGTACAGGAGAGATGTGATCTCTTTTTCTAGTTCCTGTCGGTACTCGTGCTGCAGCGTTTATGTGTTTCCTTAGCTTGTTCACTAATGTTAACGCTAGCAAAATACTATCTGAGTGGATATGTTAGCTTCCTCAGCTAACGTGATCCATGATACTAACATATGTAGTTATTATGACATGTTGATTTTACCCAACAATTAATGATGCTATGCTACGCTAACAGACTGAGGCTAAAGCTAATTTGTACAGCTGGATACTAACTTATGTATTCTGACAGACAGTGTTGATTTTTGCCAACAATAAATTATGCTAATGGTACAAAGCTAACGGTAGCTTTCTACTAGCGAGGCAGGGGCATCCAGCCAGCTAACTGTTGGTCGACGCCCAGGATGTTCAGAGGTCACCTTCTCTTTTGTTGATTTTGTGGATGTATTTCCTCCACAGACCGATCCGTTTCGAGGTTTGGGACCGGGACAACCGCTGGAACGACGACCTGCTGGGGAGAGTGTACCTCATCCCCACGATGGGCCGCAACATCAACAAGAAGTTCAAGTTGAAACACGGCTCGCTGTATGTCCGGATGTCTGCAGTGTGCGCTCCCAGCCTGCAGGGGTCGCTGTGCGAGCAGTACGCCGCCTCGCCCAACTACGAGGACGTGATGGGATACACGAAGGAGGACCGGGAGGACTATTGGGGTTCAGGGAAGTCGGGTCTTGAGGCTAATGGGGCTCATGGCGGCTCCATCCTTTGAATTCTCTCTTTATGCTGTTTTAGACGTATTTGCTGTCGATGTTTGAGGAGTTAAGAAAGTTCTCCTGCTAGCTCTCCTCTCAATACTCCTTCATGCTTGTTAGCATTATGCTGTCCTAACGTCAGTCAGCCCGACTCTTAGTGAACATTAAGGTGTAAACCGCAATGTGGATTAATGTGCATTGTCCCAGGTAGGCAGGTAAACAAACAAACAAACAAACAAACAAACAAACAAACAAATAATTAAAAGCTGTCTGACCTGTCCATATCAACAGGAACTAGAAAACACCTCCTTTAAAAAATCAAACATTTTTGAGAGTTATTGATTGAGAAGAAAGTTTAATGACTTTATGAATCGCAGTCTATGACAGATTGTTAATTATTGAATTATTTGGAGCTTCTTGTAAATTTGCAGAATGTTACACATGAATTTATTTATTTCTTTATGTTAAGAACGTGTCTGTCTGTCCCAGCGTGTTCGCTATCAGACGGTGGTACAACCTCCTCTCCTCTGTGCTCTCTGGCATTGATGACTTTCTTTGTGATGACAGATTTCCACAGAGGAAGTTCCTGCTCATAAAGTTCAGTTATAAAATGTGATGAAAAAAAAGATTCTGTAAGTTATTATAATGAGAAACTTTCTCACAATATGTCAAAATATTCATATTTTTGTATCAATCCAATTAATTCAGTTTGAAACAGACGCTTGAACCATTATATTAACTTAACATAAATTAATCGTCCAAAAGGTTTAATTCACTCGTTCACATTAATTAAAAGTGTTGAAGTAACTGAGTTGTTTTCAGTGAACTTTTTAAATTATTGATGATATTATATATATTCCAGTTTGTTGCATTAACTCATTTTCTTTATGTTCACTTTATATCGTTAAAAATATAAGCCCCAAAATTAATTGGCTTAATTATCGATTAACTGTAATGAGTTTTTTATGTGAGTGATTGACTGATTAGTTTTAGGTTCAATTAACTGAGTTAAAGTAACTGATCAGGTTTTACAGTGTGAAGTATCAATGACAGAGGATATTGATCGATACACTGATCGTAGTATTAGTGCTTGTTAGTAGCAGTTGTAGAAGTGTGTGTGTGTGTGTGTGTGTAGGTGTTACACAGTCAGCAGTGTGTGTTTTTGCTGTTACAGTTAAAGGACTGCTGACGATGAACAACTGAACACACACAGTAACACACACACACACACACACACACACACACAGTCAGTTATTCACTGCTGATGCAGAAACATGTTTGAAGAACTTCCTCGTATCAGACGCACAATGTGAAAATAACTTATTAAATATAATAAATATAATAATAATGAAACGAGGATGAACTCATTACAATTTGGGGCTCAAAGGTCAAAGGTCATGTTTGTCTCAAAATGACGGCAAGCAACACTTTACTTTTTAGGTATTTTTTGGGGCTTTTATTTCCTTTATTATAGAGACAGCTGAAGACAGACAGGAGGGCAGAGAGAGAGGGGGTGACACGCAGCAAAGGGCCACGGGTCGGAATCGAACCCTGAACCGCTGCAGCAAAACTCATCTCTGATCAATATTCACAGGAAATAATCAAACTTCCTGCAGTGATTGAGTTCACTGTTTGGGTTTATTGATCAGTTGATCAGCTGTTGTTATTGATATTGATCAATATGAAACATACAGTAAATACTGTATATTTCATAATAATACTATATTAAATAACAGGAAGTGTCTGAATGGCGCAACCTGCTGGCAGGAAGCTGACGTTTGTGTGTTTTACAGATTTTACATTTAAACCTGAAAAACACGTAAAAGGTCAGAGGTCAAATCCACTGGATTGTCCTCCGGTTACCATGGATACGGGAGCAGGAACAGATTTATTTTGTTTTGTTTTAAAAGTTGTTTGAGGGGGAAAAGTAAATAAATCAAATAATATTAATACATTAATATTAATTTCAGGTGTTTGTGATGTTTGTTGGTACGCAGTGATGTCACCAGGACGCCGAGGTCATGAGCTTGTTTTTTGGTCTTTTTAATTTTTTCATTCTTGTAAATTTCTTAAAATCGAATTCTCTGCAGCTCGTTTCATTAAGTGGAATCTTTTTCCCGCTCTTTGCTCTCGTTAGAGACCCAATGGCGTCATAGCTTTAGGTTTGAGTTATTTCCTGTTTTATGTTGAAAGAGTCTTTCTTCACTTCCTTTGATTGTTTCTGTAATAATATTTGATCCATTAGTGGAGATTTGTTAAAGTTGCTTGAAGCTTTGTAGCATTTATAAATGAGTATAAAGGAAACATTTAGTGATTAAAGATTCATTGTGAGGATTACTGAACAACCTGCTGCTTCCTGTTTGTTAGCTGAATAAAGTAAAAAAACTTCACAGTTTCCCCTGTGTGGAGTTAATGTGACTTCCTGTGTGAATCAACCATGTGCTCAGTGGTTCTGTGACTTATGGATTATGGGTTATGGATTATTGTTGCTGGACTTCCTGTTCTGGTTCTGGCTGCTCGACATTCACGTAAGCTTTGTCCCTTTCTTTCAATACGTCACTGATCAACGTGCTGATTCCATCTCTGACTAACACAAACATATTGCTGTGCATTAATCCAGACGATGAGCTGTAAATTGAAGCTCTGGATGTAAACAGGAGGAAATAAAAAGAGACAAATCGTTTGTTCTGGGATAATAATTCAGCGTCCTGTTAAACCTGCAAGGACGAAGCAGACGAGGTGAATTATTGATGAAACAAGATCTCAGATTTCCTTCAAGATCAGTTCAAAGACCACCAGGAAAAAAAGAGCAAGACAGTCTCTGTTGCTCCTCCTCCTCTTCCTCCTCCTCTTCCTCCTCTTCCTCCTGGGAGGATGAAGATGAGAGGTTTCCAGGAGTGTTTCCTCCGGGCATCCAGCCAACCTGCCGCAGCCTCAAAGTTCATCTCCGCCATCAGAACTCCATTTTAGAGTCTCCAGGTTGAGTTTAATAGCAGCCTCATATATCACACACACACACACACACACACACACACACACAATCTCGTATCTCTACACAGGAAGTCAGGAGGGATTTTTCAGATTAAAAGTTCTTGTCAGATGAGTCTGGGTCAAACAGCATACTGTAAAAAAATAAGTAACTACAAAATATAGATAAAGATATTTACAGTGTAAACAATGATCTATAAATCCAGGTGAACTCTGCTATAATACAATAATCAGACTTTACAGCAGAGTGCTGTTATTATTGGATTGTTATTATTTGAATGTGAATGTTAAAAGTTATAGAAGTGTAATAAAGTCATTATCTGTGAGATTACAGTAATTATTGCTGTTTACACTGATAACAACTGTATTTGGACAGTTTACCAATGCTTATACACTGATAAACAACATTTATTCAATATTTACTGTTAATGTCACTGATTTTATATCAGTTTATAAACATATTGACACTATTCAACTTGAATTGAACAGTTTCATCTATTAGATAAACAGTAAATATAAATTATAGATTAGCAAATATATTTTAATCTTAAATAAGCAGTAATTTATGATTATTTAAAGTTACAGATGTTCCACATTATTTAACATTAAACATGTAACAGGATAGGGATTCACAGGATATTTTTGTAATTTGATATTTCAATTAATCTAAAAAATAATGGAAGAAATCAGTAAAATAAACAGGAAAACCCAGTAAAAATGTTTTATAGTGCAACCTGAAGACGTTACCTGAGTTCAGGTCCAGGATCAGGATCAAGTCCAAGATCAGGTCCAGGTCCAGGTCCAGTCTATGTTTTAAGGTTCTTTCACATGTCACAGCAGTAACCATTAGATTCATTGGCTGTGATTCTGGTCATCAATTAATTGTAAATATTCTTTATTTTACGTCTGCAGCTGTGACAGGAAATCAGTTGTTAATATAAAGAAAATGTTAATAACTTAAGTTATTGTTATTTATTCAGATAAATTCTGTTACAGTTTAAATATGTTTGTAGAAATGTTGCATATGAGTGTAAAATATTTACTATATTGACTAGTTTTAAGTTCAGTTACCTGTATGAAGTTGGTACAACTAACTTACCCAAGTTACCTTAATAATAAATACTCGAGTACTTTTTACAGTTGGTTACAGTTTCATGTTTTCATGCTTTAATTGAGTTAATAAACTTATAAGCAGTTTAATGAAATCTTATTCAACAAAATGAGATGGACTAACTCATCAGGTTTTAATAACTTCATGCACTGAAAATGTTCCTTAAATAAAATCTATAATGAGGAACACAAACATATAAAGTTAATAAAATATGATGTTCCTTCATTATGTCAGAGTATAATGTTTAAATATTCTGTATCAGGTTAAAGTCTATTATCACTGTACAAACACAACTTTATTATCACTGTACAAACACAACTTTATTAACACTGTACAAACACAACTTTATTAACACTGTACAAACACACAACTTTATTATCACTGTACAAACACACAACTTTATTATCACTGTACAAAACACAACTTTATTAACACTGTACAAACACACAACTTTATTAACACTGTACAAAATACAACTTTATTAACACTGTACAAACACACAACTTTATTAACACTGTACAAACACACAACTTTATTATCACTGTACAAACACACAACTTTATTACATGTACAAACACACAACTTTATTAACAAAAAATTAAAAAAAATTATCACTGTACAAACACACAACTTTATTATCACTGTACAAACACAACTTTATTATCACTGTACAAACACAACTTTATTAACACTGTACAAACAATTCAATTCAATTCAATTCAATGTTATTTGTATAGCGCCAATTCATAACAGAAGTTATCTCAGGACACTTTTCAAATAGAGCAGGTCTAGACCGAACTCTTTATAACATTATTTACAGAGACCCAACAGTACCACCATGAGCAAGCACTTGGCGACAAGGGCAAGGGAAACACTGCCTGTTAAAAGGCAGAAACCTAGGACAGATCCTCCGGCTCTAGGTGGGTGGTCGTCTGTCTCGACCAGTTGGGGTGAGAGAGAGAGAGAGAGAGAGAGAGAGAGAGAGAGAGAGAGAGAGAGAGAGAGACAGACAGACAGACAGACAGGTGCACAACAACAACAGTATTGGCAATGGCAGTCAAGCAGGACCATGGCAGGAGGCTCCACCAGGATCCATGAGAACCTGCGAGATGAGAAAGCACAAGAACTCCGGGGAAGAAGTGAAGTTAGTAACATGCATTAATGGGACATGAATGAGTGCAGAAAGAGAGAGGAAGGGAGGAGCTCAGTGCACCATGGGAAATCCCCCGATAGTCTAGGCCTATAGCAGCATAACTAAGGGATGGTTCAGGACTCACCTGATCCAGCCCTAACTATAAGCTTTATCAAAGAGGAATGTCTTAAGCCTACTCTTGAATGTGGAGAGGGTGTCTGCCTCCCGAACCACAACTGGAAGCTGGTTCCACAGGAGAGGAGCTTGGTAACTGAAGGCTCTGGCTCCTGTTCTACTTTTAGAGACTATAGGAACCACAAGTAGCCCAGCATTCAGAGAACGTAGTGTTCTAGTGGGGTAATAGGGTACTATGAGCTCTTTAAGATATGAAGGGGCCTGACCATGAAGAGCTTTATAGGTGAGGAGGAGGATTTTAAATTCAATTCTAAATTTTATAGGGAGCCAATGCAGAGTAGCTAGTACAGGAGAGATGTGATCTCTTTTTCTAGTTCCTGTCAGTACTCGTGCTGCAGCGTTCTGAATTAATTGGAGCGTTTTAATGGACTTATTGGGGCAACCTGATAATAAAGAGTTGCAGTAATCCAGCCTTGAAGTAACAAATGCATGGATTAGTTTTTCTGCATCTGTCTGTGATAGTATGTGTCAAATTTTTCTAATATTACGTAAATGAAAGAAGGCAGTCCTAGAGGTTTGCTTTATGTGGGAGTTAAATGACAAATCCTGATCAAAGATAACTCCAAGATTCCTGACAGTGGTGCTAGAGGCCAAGTTAATGCCATCTAGAGTGACTATATCTTTAGACAATGAGTCTCTAAGGTTTTTGGGGCCAAGAACAAGAATTTCGTTTTTTTCTGAGTTTAACATCAGAAAATTGCAGGTCATCCAGGATTTTATGTCCTTAAGACATGTTTGTAATTTAGATAATTGATTAATTTCATTGGGTTTGATTGATAGATATAACTGCGTATCATCTGCATAACAGTGAAAGTTAATGGAGTGATTCCTAATAATGTTGCCTAAAGGGATCATATATAAAGTAAATAGTATTGGTCCAAGTACAGAACCTTGTGGAACTCCATGACTAACTTTAGTATTTATGGAGGATTCATCGTTAACATGTACAAACTGAGAACGATCTGATAAATATGACTTAAACCAGCTTAGTGCGGTTCCTTTAATGCCAATTTGATGCTCAAGTCTCTCTAAAAGAATATTATGGTCAATGGTGTCAAATGCAGCACTAAGATCTAATAATACAAGTACAGAGAGAAGTCTATTGTCGGAAGCAATCAGAAGGTCATTATTAACTTTAACCAGAGCTGTCTCTGTGCTATGATGAACTCTAAATCCTGACTGAAAATCCTCAAATAAACTATTGTTATGTAGAAAGTCACACAACTCTTTGGCGACTATTTTCTCCAGAATCTTAGAGAGGAAGGGGAGGTTAGAAATCGGTCTATAGTTGGCTAAAACCCCTGGGTCAAGAGTGGGCTTTTTAAGAAGGGGTTTAATTACAGCTACTTTAAAGGACTGTGGTACATATCCTGATAATAAAGAAAGATTAATCATATCCAGTAAAGAAGTGCCAATTAAGGGAACAACTTCTTTAAGCAGCCTAGTTGGGATCGGGTCTAATAGACAGGTTGATGGCTTCGATGAAGAAATGATTGAAGTTAACTGATGAAGATCGATAGCAGAAAAACAGTCTAAATATATATCTAAGTTTACATTGACAGAAGTCCCTGAACTTGGAGAGCCACTGATAACTGTTGATGGCAGTTGGTGATTAATTTTTTCTCTAATAGTAATAATTTTATTATAGAAGAAGCTCATGAAGTCATTGCTACTTAAGTAGCAAACACACAACTTTATTAACACTGTACAAACATACAACTTTATTAACACTGTACAGACACACAACTTTATTATCACTGTACAAACACACAACTTTATTAACACTGTACAAACACAACTTTATTATCACTGTACAAACACAACTTTATTAACACTGTACAAACACACAACTTTATTAACACTGTACAAACACACAACTTTATTAACACTGTACAAACACAACTTTATTAACACTGTACAAACACACAACTTTATTAACACTGTACAAACACACAACTTTATTAACACTGTACAAACACAACTTTATTAACACTGTACAAACACAACTTTATTAACACTGTACAAACACAACTTTATTAACACTGTACAAACACAACTTTATTAACACTGTACAAACACACAACTTTATTATCACTGTACAGACACTCCATAAATATAGTGATCCTCTCTGTGCAGTAGAAACATTTGCACCTGAAAATGAAAAAAAACAGACCCAAAATTGCCCATTAATTTAAAATGGCCGTCTTCCTGTTGGGTCTGTGAGGCTTTCTTTGGTTTCTGTTTGTGTGTGTCTGTAAAATGTGCTGCCGGGGCTTCGCTGAAATCCAGACTCGGTCATCAGGAACGTCCTTACAGCGCAGCGTCCAAATATGAAGTCGATCTGACGAATTCCCTAACAGGAGTTTGAACGTCTGGAAAAGGCAAAAAATGGTAAAATTACATATTAAATTCAAAATGGCCGACTACCTGTTGGTTTGGGTCCTTAAAGCTTTTTTATACGTCTGTTTATCCATTAACCAACAGATACCTCTAAATGTATTATTATTATTGTTGTTGTTATTGTTATTATTGTTTTATTATTATTATTATTGTTATTATTGTTTTATTATTATTGTTATTATTGTTTTATTATTGTTGTTGTTGTTATTGTTGTTGTTATTATTATTGTTGTTTTATTATTATTCTTATTATTGTTATTATTATTTTATTATTATTGTTGTTGTTATTATTGTTGTTGTTTTATTATTATTCTTATTATTGTTATTATTATTTTATTATTATTGTTGTTGTTATTGTTGTTGTTATTGTTGTTGTTATTATTTATTATTGTTGTTGTTGTTATTATTATTATTTTATTGTTGTTATTATTTTATTGTTGTTATTATTGTTGTTGTTGTTATTTTTGTTATTATTATTATTGTTATATTATTGTTGTTATTGTTGTTGTTGTTATTATTTGATGTATCTGAAGGTAAATTTTATTTGAAGCTGTGTTTTTATATAAATATATTTGTACGTATAGAATCTGTTAATAGTTATTGATTATTTAACGGTGTAATGCTGTAACTCACACACATAAAGACACACAGGATGAACAGATTGTCCGTCCTCCCCCTCTCCCCCCTCTCTCCCCCTCTGATCCTCATTCACCTGAAACCAAACACACCTCCCTGCTGCTGCTGCGGAGAGAGAGAGAGAGAGAGAGAGGAGGGAGGAGGGAGGAGGAGGGGAGGACCAGGGTTGGGGAGAGGAGGAGGGGAGTGGAGGGGGAGGGGAGAGGCAGCAGCAGGTAGGGGTGGAGGGCGCCTGCGCACTGGCTCTCCATCCCCTCCGCATCGCCCCCCTCTCCTCCCTCCCTCCCTCTCTCTTTTTCTGCAGCATCAGTACCATACTCCCTCCCCCTCCCTCCCTCCCTCCCTGCTCTCTCTCTCTCTCTCTCCCTCCCTCCCCCCACTCTCTCTCTCGGTCGGTTTTCCTGCCGGGCTGCTGCTGCTTTGCGCGCTGCGGGGCCACACTGCGACCGCACCGAGGAGGAACAGGAGAAAGCCGCGGACCGAACGGGGGGCCAGCCTGAGCCAGAGCGGCGGGAGAGGCACGATTCCTTTTTTTAAAAAAAGAAGAAGAAAGAGCAGAGGAGGAGGGTTTACCGCCGCGCGGAGAACAGAAACCTCCGAAGAAGCAGCAGCAGAAGGCGGAGACGCGTCACAGCGCCGTTCCTCCCTCCATCGCTCCGGATCCGTTCATCCAGAGACAGAACCGACAGGAGCACCGACACAACGAAAAGAATCTGTTGGGGAATCTCGGAGCGCAAAACGACGAACGACGCGGTGTTGGAAACCTCCCCCCCTCCCCCCCCCGGACCAGGGCCGATTCTCCGTTTTCTAGCAGCTCGCGGACACCATGAAGGACCGTACGGCGGAACTGCGAAGCGTAAGCGCACATTTTCCTCTTTATTCATCCATGTTGGCCTCCATGATCCCCCTCTTCCTCCTCCTCCTCCTCCTCCTCCTCCCGCAGCCGCCGCAGCTCCACGGCCTCGCCGCCTCTCCTCCGAGCGGCGCGGCCGCGCGGTGCGGTGCGGGAGAGGAAGAGGTGCGATAAAAAAACGTGCAAATAAAAAAAAAAGAGCCCCATCAGTTTGGCGCCTCTGCGGAGGAGGTGCGGAGGCTGCGGGCTGTGCTGCGGCTCTCCATGCTGTGCATACAGAGTGCGGAGCTGCAGATGGAGGCTCCCCCTCTCTCTCTCTCTCTCTCTCTCTCTCTCTCTCTCTCTCTCTCGGGGTGCGGGGCTGTTGGGTTCGTTGTGCGGGGTTCGCCGGTTGGAGGTCACGGTTACAGCCCGGACATTGTGTCATTTAGTGTGTTTGTGCTGGGGGGGCCGATGTGAGAGCGGTTAGACGCAGAGGCCCAGAGAGGCTCCCCGCGCGCTCCTGCAGCGCTGCATGCATGATGGGAAAACGGGTTCGGCTCTAAAATAAAGAAATAAAGAAATAAAGAAATAAAACGCTCCCATCCATCCATCCATGCTAATGTGATCCTTCATGTCCATGCGTGCGTGCCTGGATGACCTGATGGAGGAAGAGGAGGAGGAAGAGGAGAGCTGACTCTCAAATGAGCCGCGAACCAAAATGCAGTGATTTTTTTTTTTCCCCTCGAGGCCGCATCCTGCAGCCAGCGCGCGCCTCCTCCCTGACTGAGCCGCGGGAATGTGGGAGCATCAAGTCCCGATCAGGAGGATCGATCCGGATGGATCAGGATGCGGCTTTATCCGCTCCTTTCTCTCTGTCCGCGTGTTTCTGCCGCTCCTCCTGTACGGGCTGATAGTGGAGGGGGGGGGGGTGTCCCTCCATTGTACTAAAGCCTCACCCATTTTATGAGCGTGCGGCTCCGCAGCGGGTGAGACTGATGGACGCTTTGACGCGTGCGGCAGCCAGGCGGTGCGGTGCGGTGCGGTGCGAACAGCTGATGCTGGCGGTTTGGGCGGATTGGGAGGAGGAGGGGGAAGACGGGGGGGGGATTTTTGGTGTGGGGGGTGAGGAGGGGAGGGGCTGGGGGGGGGGGATGTCACATCAGCTGCTCAAACTGCAGCAGCTCCAGGAGCCTCCACCACCCGGGTTCAACCGGGTTCTCCTTCAGAGAGACTGAAACACTCATCCATCTATCACTATCTATCTATCACTCTATCTATCTATCAATTATTCTATCACTCTATCTATCTATCTATCTATCACTCTATCACTCTATCTATCTATCTATCTATCTATCTATCACTCTATCTGTCTGTCTATCTATCTATCTATCTATCTATCTATCTATCTATCTCTCTATCTATCTATCTATCACTCTATCTATCTATCTATCACTCTATCTGTCTGTCTATCTATCTATCTATCTATCTATCTATCTATCTATCACTCTATCTATCTATCTATCACTCTATCTATCTATCTATCTATCTATCTATCTATCTATCTATTGATTGGTTGGATGTTTTTATGAATTCATTTCCATTTTATTAGATTTTCTTCACCTCCATTTTCCTCCCTCCTTCCATCTCTCTCTCTCTCTGTGTGTTGTAAATATATTGATCAGAACCTGATCAATAGTATCTGATCAGTAAATCAGCAGCTGATAGGTGTGTGTGTGTGTGTGTGTGTGTGTGTGTGTGCGCTGCCTGCCGCACTGCTGTCCATCCATCCCTCCGTCCATCCCCTCGTTTCTCTCTTCTATATTATTTCAGCTGTTCATCCATCCCTCTACAATCCTTCCATCCCCCATCATCCTCCTGTGTCTCCTCCATCCCTCCTTCCTTCATCCATTCCTCCATTTCTACTTCCTCCTGTTTCCTTTTCCACTTTCTCCCCTCATCCTTCAATCTCTTCTTCCAATCCTTCATTCCTCCATCTCAGAATTCAGCTTTCTCCATCCTTCCTTTCCCTTCTCTTTCCATCCCTCGTTTCAGTTTTGCTTTCACTTTCCTTTCATCCTTCTATCACTTCTTATTTCCACCTTTCCATCCCACATCCCTCTATCTTCCTGTCATTGCTACATCCTCCCTCCATCCTCCCTCCCTCCATCCTCCCTCCATCCTCCCTCCTCCCTCCTCCCTCCATCCCTCCATCCTCCCTCCAGGTTTAAACCTTCCCTCACTTTGTTTGCTGTCTGTGAGCAGCAGAAATATCTTCAGACAGACGTCAGTGAATAAATGAAGCCGTTTAAGTGTCGAGGTGAACCGGTCCGATCTGTGGAGGCCGTAAGCTTCCTCCCACCAGAAAGGTCTTATTTCCATATGCTCTGACCTTTGACCTTTGACCAGAGCTCTTTTAACGACCTCGTCATCCCGTCGTGTCGTCTTCTTCTGCTCTGACTGGAGAGTTCAACAGGATGCAGACGAGTTAAAATCAGTCAGAATTTGAACTGAGTTTGGTTGGAAACGTGACTCCACGTTCTCTCTTTCATTTGTCACTTCTTCCTTTCTCATTATCTTTCTTTTCACCTTTCTTTCTCTCTTCCAGCTGTCCTCCATCCACTTTTCACTCCTCGTCTTCTTTTCTTCCTGTCATCCCATCCCCCATCCCTTAATCCCTCGCTCCCTCCATCCGTCCACCTTCGCTCCTTTTCCCCACTTTACAACCCTCATCCCTCCATTACATCTTCCTCATCCCTTCTTCCTCAGGTTCTCTCTGTCTCTTTGAGCGTCATGCCTCCTCCGGTCAGCCTTCTTCCTTTTTATTTTTTTGCTCATTAACGAGTCTCTCCTCCTGTCGGCCATGTTGGACGATCACCGGACTGAAATCCGGCTCACGTAATGCTGCCGGTAACAGATGCTGCTGTATCATGCAGCAGCAGCAGCAGCTCGGTAGTAATAATTATATTTTTATGTAATCGTCCACATCACAGTGACGCTGGTTGCTCTCCTCCTCCTCCTCCTCCTCCGAGTGCACACGAGTGTGAGCGAGCGCTGTGAGTGGAGCAGTAGTAGCAGTAATGTTCCTTTGAGACCATCACAGACTTTAAAGGGTCATGAGACGGGAGCAGGTGAATGCAGCGTGGTTAGTTCAGGCCCGTCCGTAAATCTGAAAGTGTTCCTGCGTCTGACTGACCGACTTTGTAAAAACTCACATGTGCAGAAATATTCTGTGTTTAGTGATTCTGGGGATTGCATCATCGTTCTACCTGCTGAAGGAAATGCTTCATCACGTTAGCGCGCCGCCGCCCACAGCCATGTTTATGTTATATTTCTGGGTATTGTTTGGTTACAGATTGTTTTGCTGACATTGTTTGATGAATGAACGATGAATGAGCAGTTATCTCTTCTTTAATGCTCAGAATATTGAACAGGGTTTGGTTAGTGGGTGTGTTTGTGCTGAGGGACTCCTCGCTAATACTACCAATATTATTTTATTAAAAATACAAACTGATCTTTCTTCAAGTACTGTAAAGTATACTCGAGTATCTCCATGCTTTAGTTACTTTCAGATACAGATTATTAATAGAGAATATCATCAATAAAAGTGAAATGAAAAAGGGATTCACTGTCTGTATCATACATAATGATGATTGAGCCGTTTCTTAAAAGCTCTGAATATTGAACAGGGTTTGGTTGGTGTGTCTATCTGCTCTCTTCTTGTTGCTTTAATGTAATATTTTAGTTTTTGGAGAGGTTTAAACACGTTGGGGCGTTCGCCTGTCTCACAGTCGGTCAGCGTCTGCAGGTCGCTGAACACTCGCTGAGAAAGACATCCAGAAAAATACTTCAATGAATCAGAAAATCACGTTTTATTGAACTGGAAGTTTGCGTCCTGTGATTTGTTGGACGTGGTTCTTTTGTTAAGAAGAAGACATTTTTTAAATGAATTCAAAGACTCGTCCTTTCCGACGGAGAACTGAAGTCGTTATATCGCTCCCTTCAAAGCCACCAGACTCCATTGATAAAAACACTAATTTTACCTCTCAGAACACAGCAGTTTCTGCTCTGCCGCTGCCTCCATCAGTCAGTCTGTTTGTGTCCCTGAGTGACTTTAGTGTTCAACATGTTAATTCAGATCCAAACTAACGTTGGTTGCTGCACAACAAGGCAGCGGTGGGACCAGAACTTCTGAGTTCTGAGAGATAGAATTAGTGTTTTTCTTAAAGGGGTCTAGTAGATGGATATAACAGCTTCAGTTCCCTGTCAGAAAGTGCTGAAAATACTCTAAATAGAACGCACACTTATAGATTTTTAAAGATATGTTATGTTTTGCTGCTGCCCCGCCCACAGAAGCACTCGGACGCTGTTTTTTGTTGGTCAGGTTGAATAAGGAAAGAGGCCAGCAGTCAGAGTATCAGTTAGATTCAGTGTCTGCTGTAAATGTAGGACTGTTTACGCCCAGTGATCTGAAGCTGTGATATAAAGCAGCTGTGTGCAGAGTACATGCAGTGTGGCACAGATTGTGTCTAACAACTATTAATGTGTGGGTAAGAACGGCCGCACTGTAGAGTTCCTGCACGTTTTTAGAGACGCCGAGCTCATGTTTATATTTCTGGCTTATTGTATGATTGCATAATAATAATAAAAATAATAATAATAATAATAACATAATATATGATATTGTTTTGCTAAATATCTTAAAATGTGATGAAACAGGGATTCATTCCTGTCCTCCACCACCAGAAAGATACAGTCTCTATCATACAGAATGATGATTGAGCAGTTTTCTTAAATGCTCAGAAAATTGTCCAGAGTTTGGTTGGTGGGTGTGTTTGTGCTGAGGGAATTTATACTTCTACTCCGCTACATTACCTTTATTTCAGTGTAATGATTGTTGCATTGACTCCTTCTCTCTTAAATTCTGTATTGACTGTTGGCTTTGTGTTGGATTTACTCACAAAGCGATGCATCCTCTCGTTATCGGAGGGCTAACCTAAGGCACGTTTTTATTATTATTTATTTATCTCCTCCCCAACGTCAGTGATGTTAGAAACCTCCACAGAGCTCAGACTGTAACTCCAACCCTGCCCGGCAGGAAGAGCTTTGATTGGGCCCAAAACATCAGGTCCGACCTGAGCCTGGAAAGATTTGGTGCGAATCCAAAGCACAGAAGCAGTTTTGGGTTTGAACCCGAATCTCAGCTTAAAATAAATAAACGAGTAAACACTTATATAGTTTATTGAAGCTAAAAAACGACATTGTTCAAATAATACAGTGCCCATTATTACAGACCAATCAATAAGAGTTGTGAACATTAATGTGAGGACACATTTTACACTGTGGGTGGTCTGACTATTTCTAAATGGAGAGACGAAGAAGAAAAGACTGCTGGGTAATAAACTGTGTGTGTGTGTGTGTGTGTGTGTGTGTGTGTCTCATTTCAATATCATTGATTATAACAGAAGGCGGGGGGTTGGGGGTAAGTAGGGACATAATTCACCTTCAATGGTGTCAAATGAATGATTAAAAAAACAGACGCAGTAAAAAGAAATCATCTCATTTATTGACGACGTTCGATCGGGTCGATCAGATCTGACCTCACTCTGCAGATTAATCTTTAAAAACTTCTGATGTTCTGTTCCACACAGTCAGAGAATGAATTCAAAGTTCTTCTTATAATCAATTAGGTTTTTATTAATCAAGAAAACAGTCGGCACATTAATCGATGATGAAATATTAAATATAAGAAGCAGAATGACGCTAAAAGACTACCAGAACATCAGGACACGGCAGAATAAAAACTGATCAGTCACTTTGTTTGTTTGACCCTCTGACAGATGGAGGGTCCAAAATGGTGAGTGGTCAGTGTCTGACAGCATTATGGAAAGGATCCCTACAGAGATAGACCTTTAGTTTAACCACAAACAGCCGTAATATCACTATCACTCTCCACCAGACTCCAGAGACACAAACACTCATTTTACCTTCAGATCATCGTAACTTCATTAAAGTGGACAGAAATAGAATAAAACTCATTAAAAGCGTCTCTGTTAGTGTTTCCAACAATCACCAACTCTGGTTTGGTGGAAATAAATCCTTAATTCACCGACGTAGATGATAAAAACAGCAGTTTCAGTCGGAGCAGACCGGCTATGGAAACAAACCACAGAGAGGCTGCGATACAACACAGGCAGAGGGAGAGAGACAGGCAGAGGGAGAGAGACACCATGTGACTCTGTATATAGAGAATATAATGTTTAATATCTCATATAAATATAAATATATTAAATAAATAACACACAGGCTGCAGTGAGCGTACTACACTATAATGTGTCTGTACAACCACAATGTGATCACTTTATTGATCAGCTGCGTTGCTTTAAACTAACAGCTGTGCAGTGGAACAGAGGTGGTTTGTTTTGTCCTCCTGGAGGCAGCAGGTGGGTGGGTGTGTTTGTTTGACTTTATTTACCCAGAGAACACACACACACACACACACACACACACCTGCTGCCGTCTCGTCTCTCTCAGTAGCGACTTGCTCAAGGGCACCTTGACGCCAGCGGTCTGACACTTCCTGCTCTCTGACACTTTCAAATTAAAGTCCCACTGAGCTGTTGCAGTCAGTCACTTCCTGCTTCAGCTTCATTGTTTTGTGTTTTTGGATTTATTCTGAAACAAACCAACTATTTCAATCATTTAATAAATATTTAAATCACTGGTTGTTCCCAGAAGAAGAAAGCAGAAGATTAAACGTTAGAAGCATGAATTTTAGATTTTCAGGTAAATAAATGTGGTAAACTGACAGGTTAGCCTCTGTTAGCCTCTGTTAGCATCCTGTGCTGTACTCTGTTTGAATATTGAGTTAAATGTTCGTACTGTGTGCGATAGAGACTGTAATCTTTACCACCGTACAGGAAGGGATTGTCTTTACAATGACTCACTTCAACTTGAATTATCTTTAAATATCGTGTTATCATCAATTCAATTCATATCATGAGTTGTGTGTTGCATTGTGGGACGGTAACATTTATACATATATAATTATCTATAGCATGTTTTCCATCCATACTGTTTTAAACACTACACAGATCTTCCTTTTATACATAGATTTATAGATTTGGTCCCTCCAGTAGTCTGCTACTGTTTGTGGATCGTTTCACGGCTCACTTTGAAAAACAAAACGGTGATCAATAAAATCTCCTGCTGTGATCAGACTGCCGGATCATTATTTTATCTTCTGAATATGAAACATGAACTCAGCTGGTCGCTTCTGGCTACAGGCTCGATGCTAATGATAGCTAGCTCATCATCAGTCTGAAGGTCTGTGTGTGTGTGTGTGTGTGTGTGTGTGTGTGTGAGAGAGAGAGAGTGTGTGTGAGAGAGAGAGAGTGTGTGTGTGTGTGTGTGTGAGAGAGAGAGAGTGTGTGTGAGAGAGAGAGAGAGTGTGTGTGTGAGAGAGAGAGTGTGTGTGAGAGAGAGAGAGTGTGTGTGTGTGTGTGTGTGTGTGCCAGTGGCCATCCTTCAGCCAATACAAGGGCAAACCCTCCATTACACCATTACTGCTGGCACACAGGAGGTCACTTTCACCTCCTGACGTTATTATCTGCTCGTATGTTCTCTGCTGTTCTCTGTGGTTCTCTGTGGTTCTCTATGGTTCTCTGTGGTTCTCTATGATTCTCTGCTGTTCTCGGCTGTTCTCTGTGGTTCTCTGTGGTGGTTCTCTATGGTTCTCTATGGTGGTTCTCTTGTTCTTTGTGGTTTTTTTTATGGTTCTCTATGGTGGTTCTCTATGGTTCTCTGTGGTTCTCTAGGATTCTCTTGGTTCTCTGTGGTTCTCTATGATTCTCTATGGTTCTCTGTGGTGGTTCTCTTGGTTCTCTATGGTTCTCTGTGGTTCTCTATGATGCTCTATGGTTCTCTGCTGTTCTCTATGGTTCTTTGGTGGTTCTCTATGGTTCTCTGTGGTTCTCTATGGTTCTCTGGTTCTCTATGGTTCTTATGGTTCTCTGTGGTTCTCTATGATTCTCTATGGTTCTTGATTCTCTTGGTTCTCTGCTTTCTCTATGTGGTTTCTTGTTCTTTTGGTTCTCTTGTTTCTTGTTCCTATGATTCTCTATGGTTCTCTGTGGTTCTCTATGATTCTCTGCTGTTCTCTGCTGTTCTCTGTGGTTCTCTGTGGTGGTTCTCTATGGTGGTTCTCTATGGTGGTTCTCTATGATTCTTTGTGGTTCTCTGCTGTTCTCTATGGTTCTCTATGGTGGTTCTCTATGGTTCTCTGTGGTTCTCTAGGATTCTCTATGGTTCTCTGTGGTTCTCTATGATTCTCTATGGTTCTCTGTGGTGGTGGTTCTCTATGGTTCTCTATGGTTCTCTGTGGTTCTCTATGATGCTCTATGGTTCTCTGCTGTTCTCTATGGTTCTCTATGGTGGTTCTCTATGGTTCTCTGTGGTTCTCTATGGTTCTCTGTGGTTCTCTATGGTTCTCTATGGTTCTCTGTGGTTCTCTATGATTCTCTATGGTTCTCTGTGGTTCTCTATGATTCTCTATGGTTCTCTGCTGTTCTCTATGGTGGTTCTCTGTGGTTCTCTATGGTGGTTCTCTATGGTTCTCTGTGGTTCTCTATGATTCTCTATGGTTCTCTGTGGTTCTCTATGATTCTCTATGGTTCTCTGCTGTTCTCTATGGTGGTTCTCTGTGGTTCTCTGGTGGTTGTGGCCTCATTACAGCCTGTTTTATATTCGTGTGGTTGACTGTTTGGTGGCAGCAGTTTTAAAGCCTCGATGCTTTCAGTCTGGTGGAGGTGAGATACAGTTGATTTAGATTTGATTGTGGTCAGATTAGATTATCAATTTCCTCCTATTAGTACACACACACACACACACACACACACACACACTCTGTACTTTTATGCTTGTAAGGGCCTCGTTGTCCCTTACCTTAAACTAATTACTTATAAAAGTCTTAAAATTCAATACTTTGAGGAACTGAGGACAAAATGTCTCTTTAAAATTATTTTGTACAATAAGGCAACTTACCGTAACATAACACAGACATACAGGAACAAGATTTTAAGAGTAAAGTTTAGGTTAAAATGTAATGATTAAACGCTCACAGTGCAGCTACAGCGCAATGTCCAAAACTATATTGACAAAATCTCCACTTTCCACAAGCCAAAGATAAAAATACACTTTGCTTTCCAAAAACGTTCTTTTACAAACACATTGACATTTCTGTGTCCTTGAGTGTCCCCGTCTGTCAGTCCACTTCCCCAAAAATGTCCCCAAAAAACAAAAATGTCCTTGATTTTCAGACCTTATTTCACTTTCTATAAATGAATAATCTATTACATAAATAGATGTATCCTAAATGTCAAAACATGTGTTTGTGTGCCAAAAATGTCCAGAAGTGTCCTCAGTTTTTAAAGATGTCCTCACATTCCCAAAATATTTCTCTTACTTTACAAAAATTCTCTCGTTTTTCTGATGTCATATTTCCTTGTCCTTGAGTGTCCTTGCCTGCCATTACTGTCCCTACTTTCCAAAAGTCCACTTCCCTAAAAACACACACAAAATGTCCACAACCCAGAAGGTACAAAAAAATCTGTTTTCACTTTTCAAAAATATCTTTTCTGTTTGAAAGTGGCTCTATATGATATTATAATGTACTGCAGACGCTCCATAAAATATCCTAAATCTCAGACAATGTGTTCACATCCCAGGTGTGAAAAACAGGTCCTCACAAAGCTGGAAGTACAACCGCAGACACACACCATCCTCCTACCTACTATTGAACTGTGTCTGTGTGTCTGTGTGTGTGTGTGTGGGCAGATTGGTCAGTAGGAGGTTGGTCATGTGATTTATGGCAGCGTCTCCATTTAATGGTCCTGAAATCGTCCCTGCCCTCTCGTGAGTGTGTATGTGTGTGTGTGTGTGCTCATGTATTATAGATATACCCCTCCCCCCTCCACAGCTCAGTGAGCAGCCTCGTAGCAGCAGCAAACATCCTCCTCCCATCGTCCTCTGAACCTCACAGCCTGATTACGTTTTATTACTTAAACATCTAAATATTAATTCATTAGTTCAACCAATCAGACAGCAGCTCCTTTCAATCAATTATGCGCCGGGGAAGTTATTAAACGTGAGGGGGTTGTTGGTTTGTTGGTCCTCGTCTGTCTTTCCATGCGGTAGCAGACGGGTGGCGAGGCGGTGATGTCATGCTGATGTCACAGGGTGTCGTCCTCTGAGTCACACAGTCGGGATGGAAACATTATCAGGATCAAACAGCAGTAAAGTAGTTTTATTGACCTTGAATGATGGACTGATGTCGAAGCTTTTAAAAAATACAGATCACAGTCGAGATCAGCTGGATGTCACAAGTCAGAAAATCTTAATTAACTGAAGTTTAAAAGTGGTTTTCATTTTAATTGTGTTGTGAGGAGCCCCTGGTTCTGGTTCTGGTTCTGGTTCTGGTTTTGGTTCTGGTTCTGGTTTTGGTTCTGGTTCTGGTTTTGGTTCTGGTTCTGGTTTTGGTTCTGGTTCTGGTTTTGGTTCAACTCTGTAAAATCCCTTTTTAATGTTTTGTTTTTATAAAGACTGTAATGAGTCTCCCAGAGAACGTTTGATAAAGTTTTATATTCTGACTTTTTTTAACAACATGTTTATAAGAACTTATAAATGCTTGTGCACATACGTATACAACAACAACAACAACAACAACAACAACAACATAAAAAAACAAACAAACAAATGAGTGCCTTATAAACCATGACATGAAACTTGGATTTGTTTTTTTATGACTTGGCTTTAGATGAATAAATACTTAACTTACCTTGACGTGACTTGGAGCACTGGGACTTGTTTTGTAAGACTTGTTTTTACTCTGTGACTCATCTTAAATGACTCAATAGCGAAGCTCTTCTCAGATAGCTTATCTTCACATGGACTTGTTTTGAATGACTGGAGCCTGGATTTGGACTTGTAAAACTTAAGGCATGACTTGGACGAATGACTCCTGGACTTGAAGTTGTTTTGTAAGACCTGAGACATGACTTGGACTCATACTCTGTGACTTGCCTTGAATGACTCAACTATTGTACTTGTTTTAAATTAACTGGAGCCTGGACTTGTTTTGCAAGGCTCCAGGAATGACTACAGGAATGTCAACGATTTGACTTGAATATGTTTTCAAAAGACTCGAGACTGGACTTGGACTTATTTAACAGGTCTTCTCCATAGTGACAGCCGCTGAGGCTCGTGGGTAATGTAGTATTTAAAGCCAGGGAGAATAAAAATATGATTTGTCTGGAACAAAAGAGAACATTTACAACTTATTGTTCTAAAAATGTCTCTCATCCAGAGATATTGGGGGAGTTGTTGCTCATGGGCACTGCTACTGTATAAGATGGTCCTGTATTAGATCCAGTGGAGGAAATGCAGTATAAATAGTCCTGAGCCAAAGTCATTACAGGCAGTTATTGAATTGAATTAAGGCATTAAAAGGTTGGTAGATGGCTGAAGTAAGTAGCACAAACTCTGCCTCACCTCCTTCAGCCGGAGTGTGCCCTTCCTTTAAATAGATTCCTGCAGCTAATGCCTGACAGGAAGCCGAGCTGTGTGCTATTACCTCATACTCACAGGTTCAAGGAAAAACATGACTGTGAAGGATATGAAACAACACGGCAGGAAAACACGACTGAAGATAGAGATTAAAAGCAAAAAATACTGTAAAATCATAAAAATACTTCAATGTAAAAATATTTAATTACAAGCAAAAGTTACAAATTTCAAGTTTTAAAAACTGTATCAACCAAATGTACTCGAGCACTTGTGAGACCTAATTCTGACTGTTGAATGACTCAAGACTTTACTGGACCTGTTCTGAATAAATTAAGACAGGACTTGGACTAGTTTTGAATGACTCGAGACTTAACTTTGACTATTTCTTGAATGACTTGGACTTGTTTTCAAATTACTCAAGACTGAAGTTTTTCTTATTTCAAATGACTCCATATTTGACTTGGACTTGTAAAAGACTCAAGACTGCAGTCGGACTTGTTTCTAATGACTTGGAGTCTTTTTTAAACGGCTTGAGACTTGGTCTTGTTTGGAGATTTGACTTGAACCTGTTTTAATGGCTTTTTCAAAAAACTCGGCTTGGATTGGTTTTACTCTTTGACTTACCTTAACTGACTCAAGACTTAGTTTGAATGACTTGAAACTTGGAAATGTTTTCAAATTGCTCAACGTCACATGGACTTGTTTTATAATGACTTGATATTTGACTTGGAGATTAGAAGATTTGAAACTGCATTATAGGACTTGTTTAGAGACTTGAATTTTTTATTGCCTTTTGTCAACTTGGGCTTGATTTGAAACATAAGCTCACATTTATAGTGCTGCAACCTCCTTTTTCTACAGACACTAATTAGCAAGAAAAAGTATAACAACCGACTGTTCGCGCTGTGCAACCATTTATTTTGCTGTCCTGTTTATAAAATACAAGGTTTTTAGGTATAAATTGTATTTTTAATGAAGTCAATCTGAAGAGCAGCAGTGGTTTAATATCTGTAGTATAAAATGTATAATGTGTAATGTATTCTGTCACTGTGTGCCTCATTATCAGTGAGTGATATTAGAACCAAATGTCCTTCAGGATCAATTTACTGCGTTCCTGAAACGTCCTGGTTCCACTTCCTGTTCCCCAGAGAGAGAAAACATGTTACTGTGTGTGTGTTTGCAGGTGACAGTGACCCAAATCTGATTTCTCTCATATATGTGACACAGATTCTTTTTTTAAATGAACGCGTGAACAGCAAAAATCCCACTTTTTTGATTTGAACCATTTGCTGCCCATTATCCTCCAGAGTAGTCTGATTTGGTGCAGTGTGACCTCACTGTGACCTGCCCTCATTTTGTATTTTAGAGCAGTAGGCGGAGCTTTTCATTTATTATGATCATCAATTAGAAATGTTTACTTTTGTTCCTGAGAAATCCTATTTTTACTCCCCCTAGTTCTAAATACTACATTACCCATGAGCCTCAGTGGCTGTTGCTAAGGAGGACACCTGTGAAACACATTCAACTCGAGTTGTTCTAAAACAAGTCTGTTACCAGAGTATCATTATTTCCAGCTGGCGCTCAGTCGTTGCGTTGGCTCCGCCAGGATTAGGGCGGACTGATCGATACAATGGATGATGGACGTTAACAGTTACTGACTACAAACCGGCTCCTCTTCCTCTCCTGTCGCTGCCTGAACCCGCCAGGTCTTCATCACCAGAGTCAGAGTCCTAGTCGGAGCCGCTGGACATCAGCCGGCCTCCATTGGTCCGCCCCGCTCCAGTTCTGTCAGTATTCCAACACAGCTAATAGGACTGCTAACTAGCTAACAGCAGCTGGTACAGTTAGCATATGGAGCAGTGCAGCAGTAAGAGACTTCCTGTGTTACATGAGAAAACGTCCGTGTTGCAACAATCCTCTGATACTTTGGTCCCGGTGACGAGGAGCTGCTCCTAAAAGCAGTTTAATGTTGGTTTGGTTTCTCTGAGACTGTCATACTTATGGAAAGTGTCACTAAGACTCTCAGAGACTAACCGTTGACTGTTAGCACTAGAAATTACAGTAAATAACATAGTTTTGAATCTTTGTGCTTGGGGGAAGGTATAAAGTATTTTCACGTCAAAATACTCGAGTCCAAGTGAAGTCACGAGTCATCAGTATTAAAGTCGAGTTGCAAGAGTTTTCTGATTTTGTTAAGTCTCAAATTTGTGACTGGAATCGAGACCTCTAATATAGCTTTAGATATCATCAAATACCAACTGGTGGGAAACATCCAATCATTGATTTGTTGAATGTCTTCCGTCAGCTGGTTGATGTCTTTATGTAAATCTGTGTGTCGTCTGCGTAATTACTGTGAGATATTCTGCTGTTTTATACAGTCTGAGCCGGTGGGAGACTGAAGATGCAGAACAGAAACCAGATCCTTCAGGAAGAGGACAGATGAGACATGCTGTTGCAGTCTGTGTTGTCAGATCTGAGCTGAGGAAACAATGACTGATGACGAGGTTGCATCGTCTCTGGAAACGTTTCTATGGCTGGAAGAATTTCAGTTCCTTTCTCCTGAAAACAAAACAGCCAGACACGGAGCGACGCTGACACTAAAGGATGATTTTAATTTTCACTCTCCTGAGCTGTTTTCATGTGATTAATTACTGGAGGAAAACCTGCAGGAGGCTCATTATTGCAGCACACAGACAAAACAGCACAAAGATATTACAGTAATTAAAAGAAATAATATGAATCTCTGTGGCCTAGTGAAACAAAACCCCGTCTATGAATGTGAAACTTCATATATTTTAATATATCTTCCAGTAAGAAGCTCTAAAGCAGGGTCTCAAACTCAAAGGGGCCATTTTTCCTCCTGAAACTGCTCTCTGTATTTCTTTAAGTAGGATGTTTGTGATGGAGACATTTTCAGAATATTGAGCTTTCTTATCGCACTTTAATGCTGAACCTCCTATCAGATGACAAGTATCAGGACAGTCTGAGTATGTGACCTCCGCTCTAAAGCCTTCACTTCAATGGCAGGAATTTAATTCAGGTACAAAAATACGGAATCCCTTAATTTATTTTTCTTTATACATTTCTTTCTTTTTCAGAAACGACTTCAAATATATAGAGTAAAAAAAATAACCTTTGAAGCCCGTTATGTGCAATTTGTTTGTCACTGCAGATTGTAAACTCAAAATCAGTTAAATTTAGTACACATATTTAACAGTTGTCCTTAATTGTGATACATTTAAACTTAGTAGTATTGCAATATATAAGATAATAATAAGATAATTTAACGTTGCATAATGACATTCAGGTTTATAGTCTATATCTTTATGCTACTCATACAAACAAAAATATAAATACATAATGATATACAGTGAAATTTATTAAAAACCCATAAAAATGAAAAACATAATTGACTGCTGAGGATGAAGTGTCACAGATTCTCATAGTATTTCTACCGTATAGTTTTAGTTAGGTCACATTTAGATTAATCTTCAATCTAAAGACACACAGAGGGATGAAGGAGTGAAGAGGAGCGGAGGATGAATGAGTTAATGGAGTGGAAATCAGGTGACCCAGTTAGAGAGGTAACCATTAACAGTGTGTGTACAGGCTTACACACTGACAGAGAGTAGGTAGACAGGAAGGGAGTCATTTATCTTCATCACTTATCTTCATCATCGGAGCAGCCGGATCATCCAGGCGTGAGAACACGGAGGTGCTAAAGAGGAACCAGAGACAGTCCTCGTCCTCCTGATGGAAACTCTGCTTTAACTTTAAAGTTTAGTGTGAGTTGTTTAATGTCTCGGCTCAGAGTTTGTTGGTTTGCTGCATTTTTAGTGCCCTCTTTAGGGCCGTTTCCGTGGAGACAACGTGGTTAGGCCAGTCCAGTAGGAAGCGCTGAAAAATATGTGTTGTGAACAGGAGCGTTTACAGATTGATTGACAAGAGGGGCACTGACTTATAGTTTGTGTCTCAGCTTTGATTTTTGGGTTGCACGGGATTAGCATAAAGTGTCTCAACTTTGGATCGTTGTTTAGCCTCCTTCCTGACATGCTCGCGGTACATAGTGGGTAGCATTGGATGCGTTGGGTCTTCTGATTGAATAAGGTTCAGACATCGATAGTTCCCAGAAGATGAATCCTGCTGACTTTATTGATCCTCAGACTTTTCCTCTAGCGCCACCATCAGGTCAACGTTTTAACCCATTTGTTCTTGCAAGTGAGATTTTAATTTCCTTTGCTGGAAGTGTTTCCTGAGCAGAAATCTAAAGAATAAGTTTTACTTATCAAACTATATTTAGTCTTAGGGCAGGTTTTTTTTCTAAAATGGTAGAAAATGCCGTGAATAAGCTGAAAAAAATTGAAGGATTTTTGTTATTTTCAGTCCAAACCTGCGACAGGCTCCTATCTGTATATTCCATACATATAAAAGTTGCACACAACTATTATTAGTCAGAGAGCAGGTGGACAATTCACTCCATTAGAGACGGGATGGATTGCATATTACGTGAACACACTGTGAACAAGTGTTTGAGGATGAATGAGTTAATGGAGCGGCTTTATTAATTCATTTATTGGAAAATTACATAGAACGTTTCCAAGCTCTTTGTTGTTCTAATAAATAAATGAATCATCAAACAAGCAAAGGCAGGTGTGTAAGTGCGTCTCAGAGTATCACTGCATCTTTATGTCTGTTCAATAAACCAATACAACTTCATCTTAATCAGCTCTTCATTATAAAATACAGTTTCATTAGACTTCACTGCAGCTTTTTACAAATGTTTTCTTCAAATTGTGAATTCAGATGAGACCTCGGTGTTCAGTGAAGGTTAAATTAAGGCAAATTACTTCACCCAAATAATTAGGTATGACATACATGGATTTAAGAAAAAAAAGGAAAAGAAGGAATTTATTGTCATTCTATTATTTTGTATTCTTAAGGGAATTTTAAACAAAACCTTCATCACATTACAAATACTTCAAATTAAACAGGTTCGTGGCTTTAAATAAATCACAGATTGAACCGTGTTCAGCAATCAATACTCAGTGGAGGAGCGCTCGCCGTGTAGCACAGCTGTGATGCTTATTGGTGTGATTCGTCAATGTCTGATCAATACTTTATTGAAGCCGAGTCAGATATGCTGCTGGTGGAATATAACAGATGTTTTAGGTGGTCCCTGATTTCATTTCATTGTCTGTTTTAGTGAATATGTTTTATTCAGGTTATTTTTCCCTTTTTAAACCTTGAAGCTGTCCATTGATCTGTTTATCAGACTGAATGTCTGCATAGTTCATAGTGATATTGGGGATCATGAGCACATTTTATACACAAAAACTGTTCAAGGTGTTTTAAATACAGCAGACTGGACATAAAGATCAAAACATAAAAAAAAGAGCTTTTTTCGATTTAAAGCATGTAAACAATTAAAACTATTAAATCACATAAGGTTGGTCTGCTCAGTAGTTTTTATCCTGAGTCGGCCTCATCAAGACAAAAACAGCATCAGTTGTTTCAGTAAACTCACAAAAACATCAGTTCAACAGTAAACTTTTCACAGCCTCAACCAAAGTCCTTATTTTAACTCAGACCATCAATTTCTCGTCAGTAGTTATAATTATCTATCAATATTTAATGTCAACACCCAGATAGTTTTTAATTTGTCAATGTCTTTATTCAGGTGGCTTGTACTTTTTTAATCTTAATATACTTTAACTAAAACATTTAACCCTGTAAAAGAGATAAAATCTCCTGTTCAAGGGTTCCCAGACCAAGAAGACAGCACAGTCGTACGTTGTGCTAAAGAGTTCGGTCTAGACCTGCTCTATTTGAAAAGTGTCCTGAGATAACTTCTGTTATAAATTGGCGCTATACAAATAAAATTGAATTGAATTGCTTTGCTTTGACATAAGAATAGAATCTTAAAGTAGTATTTTTTCTTAGGAATATTTTAATCTTTAATCTTTAAGACACTAATTAGACTGAATATTGAGCTAATTTGAAGATTTTATTGTTTAACCTTTAAAATATTTTACACACAACCTTAGAAATGATTCATTATTAGGTAGAAGAGAAAATAACAATCAGCGACCACCAACATCCCTGCACGCTTCCTCCCATCCTCCCATCCTCCTCCCGCTGCAGCAGCACTGAGATGAAGGAGCCGGCAGCACAGAGGCACTATGGGTAATCTAACTGTTTTCCCAGGATGCAATGAGTCATGGAATCAATAGATAATCTTCTTCTTTTAGTCGGGTGGCGGCTGGCAGGCGGCCTGACTGAGTGTTCGTGTGTGTGAGAGTGTGTGTTATACTCATACCAGCACACACTCGCTGGCGGATGAAAACCTGGTGAAGCTCCTCTCTGATGATACACCAGGAACTCGTTAGAGCTGCTCTGATGTTACCTGCTGTCTCTAATCAGGGTAATAATATTAAACGCTCGTTAATAAATTGTCCAGAACGACTTCATAAAATGGTTTTAAAATACTGACACACACTGACTGGAAGAGCAGTGGATGTAAAACACTCGGAAATAACTCTTTATTATCAGATTTCCAACCCTTTTCTATATTTACTATCTATATATAGATATATATATTAATATTTACAGTATATTTCTATTGATCAATAACAGCAGATAAAGAACAGCTGATAAACTGACCAATGAACACAAACAATGAACCCAATAACTGCAGGTTTGTGTAAAACCAGAGATTTGGATGAATTTTCATTCTAAAGTAACACAAACACTGATTCTTATATCCAGGTGATTAAACACTAATGAAAACAGACATATTAATAATATATTTCTAACAATAGATCCTCCTCAGTGTTACACTCTGGAGCTTTAAAGGTAAACATGGAGGATGAAGTGAAAAATAAAGTTAAAAACAGCAGAATCAGTATCAGGAAGAATATGTTTTAATGGGATTATTCTTCTTTTACAGTTATGAGACCACAGATGGTGCAGCGCTGTAATACCTCTTCATATTTCTACCAAAACTGTTGGGACTCCGTGAAGAGCTTCTACAGGAGCCGTGTTATTAAATTACTCTATCTAGTGAGCCGACAGGAAGACCGTACTGAGCATGCTCTGCAGACGACCATGTCTGTAAGAGAGAGTGTCCTGTTACAACCCCCCCCAAAACCTGCTCTCCTGTCAAATATTACCCCCCCCCATAAAAGCCCCTTTCTTTCTTTCTCTTCTTCCATCTCTTTATTTCCTGCGTTCGTCCCTCTGGCGTCTCCTCAGCTGAGAACAACAAGTCGACGTCTGACTGTTTATTTATAGACCCAAAGAAATAAAGAAAGAAGACAGACTGTGTGTGTGTGTGTGTGTGTGTGTGTGTGTGTGTGTGTGTGACAGGGTGGTTTGATGTCACTCGTCTTTATTCGGTCTGTCTGTTCTGTTTCTTTCGGTGTGGTTTTGGGGTTGAACACAAGTTTCTTTTAAAGGTACAGTGTGTAGTTTCTGCCACTAGGGGCTCTCTCACATCCAAACAGTAAGAGAAGAGGAAGTGTGATGAGGTGGTGAAGCAGAGTGGGATCATGGGAGTTGTTGTCTTCACCACCATTGGCGTCATTGCAGTCAGCTTCTCCCGGTTAGGATTCCTTCAGTGTTCATGGTTCAGGAGGTTTCTACCGGGAGCCCAATGATCCACAGAGGTCTCCTCCTCTCCAACACAAACAGACCCGCTGATTAAAACCACTAAACACACTGAATAAAGCAGTTCCACCTTAAACACACTGAATAAAGCAGTTCCACCTTAACAATCACTGCTTCTCCCACGCTGTTGGACAGACAAAGGACGTCCCGGAGGGGCTGCGAGCCGAGCTGCTGCTAACGTTAGCTCAGCTTGTTTCTCTGATAACTTAAGATCCAGACGTCCGATGACTAAAATCCTTCATCCGGTTCAAATTAAATCAAAGATTAGGCAACAGAAAATAATAATAATGAATATATCATTCATATAGATATTATTTATTATTATATTTGGGTTTTGGACTGTCGGTTGGACAATAAGACATTTTTATTTAACCTTTATTTAAACAGATTGTCCTTTTGTATGAAGCTTTATTTTTCCAGTGAATGAGCCTCATTATTGTTTTGTATTTGAACGTAAAGATGATTCAGTGTTCACTGTGTATAAACTCTCCTCTGTACTCTGCTCTTCCAGTCACGGTTGCGTGGTGCATTCAGGTGCTCATAAGAGGCTCTGACATCCGAGCGTCTGTGTCACATTTATTTCTAAGAGCTTTGATGTGGAAGAAAACCTGAATCTGAAAACTGGAAAGTGTTTGATTGATAAAAACAGAGAGACGTGTTTGAATCTTAACAATCTGATTGATAAAAGCGACGTTGGCGCATTCAAGCAACGAGCGGTCACAGAGAGCACAGATGGACTCTGGGTAGAGCCAGAGATCCCAGTGGATTGTGGGTAACACAGCTCGCTGCTGGCATGGTTTACTGCTAACACACACACACACACACACACACACACACACAGAAACGCAGTGTGTATTCATGCATGCAAAAACACACACACACACACACACACACACACACACTGCTGGCATCAGAAACACACTCTGACACCTGAGGTCAACGTCCTGATTTAAGTCTGCATGACAGGAGAGAAAGAGAGAGAGAGAGGGAGGGAGGGAGAGAGAGACAGAGAGAGAGAGAATTTAAACGAAAAGAAGAGGCCATAAAAAGGACAGTAAGGAAAATAGAAAGAAGGAAGAGTAAAAGGAAGGAAGTGAAGGAATCCGATGGAGGGATGATGGATGAGTATTGATCTGTTCATATGAGGAGATTTGGGTCGAGGTGGTGACAGAAAATTTAACCTGTGGGCCATCAGGCAGAAATACACTGTAAAAAAAACAGCTTTAAATTTAAACAATGTAGTTTTTTTTATTTGGAGTGAAATAAATAAACTAAAGTTAACATCACTTATTTATACATTTATAGTATTTACATTAATAAATTATGAGCACAGTTGCTCGGCTTTTAACTAACATGAGAAGACAGGATGATATCCGCCCTAAACTGTAAAAAAGAAATTAGATTATAATAACTATCTTCAGTTTTCAAAATCAAACTCTTAGAGTGAAAAACAGTTAATACATTTATATTTAACAGCAGATATTCCTGAATGCAGCATTGCTAAAGTCTGTTTATTGGAAGTACTCAAGTACTTTTTAAAGATCCATAAAGCAATACTGAATACCTCTTACATCTTTATCAGTAGCACTGAAATTAAATCAGGTGCCATAAAAGTGAATAATATCACATAAAGGAGGCATGAACAGGGGAAGTAAAAAGGTACCCAAAACAGACCCCTGAGGAACTCCAGACCTAATATTAGCCAAATGAAGACGGATTTTCTGTGTAAATGTGCTCATGATAAACATTTAATATAGTAACGTGTGACTATAAGACAAATCATGTGTCAAACCTTTAAAATATAATATTTTGCAGTAATAATAAAAAAAAGAAGAAAAACATGATTTTGGGTCGCGTGCACCGAACAGCAGGAAAAAAAAACAGAAAGAAAGAAGCTGCTGTTGTTAATTTAGGTCATTTCTCCAACTGACTGACCAATTTCAATGTTCAGTTCAGTCTTTGTGTGTCATTCAGGTCAAATTACAGTTTTTATCTACCTAAAAAAGAAGTGTTGTGTAGTTTCCAGTAAATGTTACAGATTTAATATGATTTTCAGAAATTGATAATAAAGAGAAAATCCATGAAACAGTTATTATTTATTTTACATCCTCGTTAAAGTCTAAATTTCTACTTTTGGTGTCATTTTTATTTTCTATTGTAAAGAAGATTATTGTGAAAAAGGTGAATAATTTATTTCTCCAACAGACTAATTTCAGTCTTTGTGAATCATTCAGGTCGAATTACAGTTTTCATCTCCCTACAAAAATAAAGATTATATTTTAATATCCATCCTGAACCAGATTTATTTTACATCCTCGTCTAAAGTCTTTATTTCTATCTGTGAAGTTATTTTAACGTGTTTTTAACAGTGCAGCATCCTCTCTCTCTCTCTCTCTCTCTCTCTCTCTCTCTCTCTCTCTCTCCCCCCTCCCCCATCCTGTAAGTACTGCTCGCTCTCTCTTCCTCCAGTCTCTCTCCATCTCTATCATCACCCATCCCCCTCTCTCTCCTCCATCTTTTTCCTCCTCTTCCTCCCCTCCCCACCTCAGCCACCTCCTCTCTCGCTCGTCTTCATCTCCTCCTCCTCATCCTCTCAGTGTGTGCAGAGCTGCAGGGCTTCAGTGTTCAGTCACTCACATTAATCAGATTAATTTGCTCATAAACACACACGTGTACACATATGTGTTCTCACTTTTATTAAATTCAATATAGAGAACTTTATTAGTCGGATACATGAACAGTAGCACTCAGTATATTAACACCATGTAAAGATATAATATTAAACACGTGTGTCATTTTTAATTCTTTACTATTATATTTAAATGAAAGTCTGAGTCTGAATGTGTTCATTTAAAACAATAAAACAGCTTAATAGTGTCACTGATGAAGTAGTTAATCATCTCTCGCCTCTTTCGACCTCATGACCTCGTTTCCTTAACTCCCCTCCGAGTCCAGAAATTAGACCTTTATTAAAGTGACAGTGTGGTTGTGTGAGGTACTTATACACAGTCAGTGTATTACCTACAGTAGACGGACGTCAACACGCCTCCAGTTTGGAGACGCAGACAGGAAGTACCAGCACAGATGCAGAGCGATGTACTTTCCCAACCCACCAGACTCCATTAAAAAAAACAGAGATTTAGCCACACAGCAGCTAATGTTAGCTCCAATGTCTGTATTTAAAATAATAAAACCGCCTAATTGTGTCACTGATAAAGTACTTAATCACCTGTCACCTCTTTCGACCTCATGACCTCGTTTCCTTTCTCCGACTCCAGAGATGAGACCTTTATTAAAGTGATAGTAAACCAACCAAACTCCATTCAAAAAACTGCAATTTAACTGCGCAGCAGCTAGCGTTAGCTCCAATCTGAAGAAGAAACACCAAAGGCTGCACTCGCACCAAACTGAGCTTATACTGATCACATCAATAATCAATAGATAATCCTCCGCCTCCGCCTCCTCCTCCTCCTCCTCCTCCTCCTCTGGATGAAGACTGTGTCTCAGTCTCTGCTGTTATGTAACAGTGTTCAGATATTAGTCAGGCTCGTTCTTGTTACTCTGAAGAAGAAGAGGAAGAAGTGAACCCTGAAGAGAAGCTCAGCTCTTATTAAAGGGTCACTTCACACAAACTTTAACACCTCGGCGTTACCATGGTAACAGAGATACTGTTTTTAATCACGGATATTTTAAATATTCACAGCAGCTGTCAGTTAATTAAGTAATCGAGTATTCTGCTGATTATTCCATCGAGTAATCGGATAACTTCGATTGGAGAGGAATACGAGAAAGTGAAGTAAAGTTAAGCCTCGTTATCAGTATTCAGTATTATCGGGGGCCTCGTTGTGGAAGACGGCCTCGTTGTGAAAGACGTCCTCGTTGTGAAAGACGTCCTCGTTGTGGAAGACGTCCTCGTTGTGAAAGACGTCCTCGTTGTGGAAGACGTCCTCGTTGTGGAAGACGTCCTCGTTGTGGAAGACGGCCTCGTTGTGGAAGACGGCCTCGTTGTGGAAGACGTCTGTGATTTCGGGGTCGTACTTTTTATTTTTGGTATTTTACTGTAACAGAGTGGAAGTTAACAGCAGCGGTGGAAGAAGTGCTGCGTTGTTGTTGTGTTATGATTTACTCTTTATAGTTTGTACAGAGAGCATTTTTCTGTTTCTGGTACTTTTTGTTTTTTATGTTTGTGCCCCGACTGCGAGTCGGCGAGCATACAGCTCACGGTGAAGTTATCATCCTGCCCCTGTCCGCTCTCAGTCACTAGAAGCACATTCACGCTGTTTGTGTCTGTTTTTCACTGTGAACCCATCGACACCCATCGGTTTGGGGAGGACATTAGATAGAACACAGACCCTGAAGCTCTGTCCGTCATAAATACCGTCAACAGTTGTAACGTTAGCTAAGCTAGCGGCTCAGAGAGGCTAACTCTGCGGTGTCAGGCTAACACCGTCAGGCTAACGGCTGCGTAGCAGCGGCAGAGTGGAGACGTTGGTTTTAGAGGAGGGGGCGGGGAGGAGGACGTCAGAGTACTCAGTTACTCCACTGCTGCTGAGGATGACAGGACATCAGCAGGAGGTTGGAGAGTTTCCTGGTCCACAATGGTCCAATCAGCAGCAGTATGAGGATGAGGGTCATGTGAGACGCCCTTGACGTTGCTACGGGAACACCCGAGGGACAAAATACTTTCCCATCAGAGGTGGAGTGAAGTGGTGCAGAGCCGATGACTCTCTCTCTCTCTTACTGTAGTCGTCAGATCCTGGTCCAGGTTGTAGCAGCAGCCATGTTGGAAACTGAATGTCAACAGAAGATTTTTGTGTCTTGATGAATTATTAATGAAACTTCCTCCATTAGCTCCTGACCTTCGACCCCTGTGTGCGTGTGAGACTGAATGAAGCAGACAGACCTCCAGGGGGCGCTGTGTGAAGTTTAATGAACTGCCTCAAGTGATGTCACTCGAGTCAGCGTTGGTTGAAGGTCTGAAAATGAAACAAATCTGTTGAAGTCAGAAAGAAATGAGACCTGCAGGCGACATTAGCCGCTAATTTCCCACCCAGCTGTCGGTGGTTGAGGTGCATTGTGGGTGATGTAGGCAGGAAGAAGAACAACGATATTTGGCTTTTTGTTTTGAACTGGCGGAGTGATGACAAATCTTTAAAGTGACATTATGAGCTGCGTCTCTCTGTCTGTCCTCAGTTTGCTCTCTGAAGGTCACCCAGTCCTCCACTGTCACATCCACAGAGGAAAAAAAAGATTTCCACAGGGAGGAGCACTGTGATGCCTTCAGGGACACTGTCTGTACAATTCAAACACAAACACACACTGCTGCATCATTCGTCCTCTTTTTTCCTAACGTTTCATATCTGATCTGTTTGTGAGTCTGTGTGAACCTGCCGTCAGTCTCTGGTTTGTGGAGTCTCGTTTTGAAACCTGCAGTTAGGCATCACGGTCATCGCCATGTAGGTTTTTATGGCGCTCTGCGAGTTGAGCTGCTCTCGGTTTCATCGTTTACTAAATGAACATCATGCTGTATGGAAGAAGACTGAAACTAGAGACTGAGACCAGAAACTCATCAGGAAACTGTTTACTGAGCTCATCAATCAACTTCTCCATACGACTCAATACTATCAGAGTGGAGCTGCCCCCTGCTGGCTGTTAAAGAGAATGCAGGTTTAACAAACTGATCCAGAACCAGCTTCAGATAATCAATCATCATCGATATGAGGAGCCAATAGTGAGGAGGTCAGAGGTCACAGCAGAAAGGTTTCATTGACTTTATGATAGATGAACTCGTTACTGTAGAAATTATTTTTACTTTGCTGTTTCTAGTTTTTAAATGAAGAACGAGAGAAAAGAAAAACTTCTTGTTAAAGCAAAAAACTTCACGTTATAAAATGATACTGATCAGTTTCTGTTGTGGCAGCAATAAGCTTCCGTACATCACTGATGTTGAACAGAATAACAAACATCCAGTAATAAAGAGTTCAAAGGTCGTAACAAATACTCATTCGAGCGCCGCTTTCTCTTCAGACCACAGAGGGTGTTTAAGATATTTCCCATCAGCCCCTGCTTCTCTCTGGAGGTGGTGAAACCTTTACGGCCGTCAGTCTGACAGGCGGCGGAGGTGTGTGTTTGGTTAATGACAGCAGCTGATTGGTGGACAGAGGCAGCTCTTTGTTACACGGCTTATCTGCTCAGAACAGACATGTTCACTATCTCTGTTTCCCATAATGCTCAGCGGCAACGTATAGAAACGAAGGTGTTGGATAGCTGAGAGAGTTATAGTCCCACCAAACGTGAAGCAAATATTGTCCCTTTGATCTGTCTCACTGCAGCAGTGTGAACCCCAAATAATCCGATTTTACTGATTTATTGTCAATAAACGGATCAATATGATGCTGAAATAAGGTGAACAGTGTAAACGTCTCCAGATCAGATCAGGATCTGGTGTGACTCTGGTTGTTCCTCCAGAAGCTCCGGCTCTCTCCTGTAGAGCTCCCCGAGCTCCAGCAGCTGTCTGTAGGACCCTGTAGGATGAGACCCTGTGGGACCCTGTGGGACCCTGTAGGACCCTGTGGGACCCTGTAGGATCCTGTGAGATCATGGAGATCACAGCAGTTGCTCGGACTTTAGACGCTGTAGAAGCATCGGACTGCAATCTTTACCTTGATCTCACACAGACACACACACATACCGGAGAGTTCTCTCTCTGAGCTGCTAACTCAGCTAAGAGTCTGACAGCAGCTGCTCCTGGCTGCTTAGCTCTGTTAGCTCTGTTAGCTCTGTTAGCTCTGTTAGCTCTACCAACTGTTTAACCTCCCGTGGGTGTGGTCGACTGTCAGATCTGTGCTTTGTGGAGTCACTGACAGTCGACCTGTTTACCTGTTCAGGTGTTCAGGTGTGAGGACGGAAACATGATTTCCCACAACTTGATTTATTTCTGGAACTACACACACACTCATGTCGGCCTGCTGTGTGTGTGTGTGTGTGTGTGTGTGTGTGTCACTGTCTGTGTGTGTGTGTGTGTGTGTGTGTGTGTGTGTGTGTGTGTGTGTGTGTGTGTGTGTGTGTGTGTGATGGCAGGTGGAGGAGGAAGCTGCCATCAGTCTCTGTGGGAAACTGCAGATCCAGGTGGAGACACCTGAGACACAGACATTAATATAAACACTAATAATAACCTGTAGTTGTAATATATTATATAAGTTGGATGTTGTGTGTTTATTGTTGGTTGTGGGGGGGGGGTTAAATAAATAAATATAATTTGAACCATTCAGTGTTGGACCCGACGTTCGTAGACCCTGGGGGGGTCGGGCTAGGCAGCAGCAGAACCACAGTTCCCATGATGCCTCTCTCCTCCTGCAGCTTTACTGTCTGATTCAGCGCTGCTATTTATATCTGCAGGCCGAGGCGTCGCTAACTGCTCTATAATGTTTGCTGAGGAATCAGATCACTGGTTCCAGCAGAGAGCGCGATGACGCTCCGTTTGTCGGCCCTGAAGTCGACTGATCCAGGAGGGAAATATAAACAGAGTGTGTTTGTCCTTCCCTCGCTGTCTCTTTGTGTCTGTTTGTCTCCTCTGCAGTCGGTGTGACGCAGGGTGAGGCAGAGGGGGGAGGAAGGGGGGGCACAGAGGGATGCTGTAACTGCAGTCTGACCACACAGAGGTGGAGGGATGGATGCTATGCTAACCAGCTAGCTTGTGTTTCATATGAGTCGTAATGATGAGAGGTTAATGTTAGCCTGTTAGCGTGCTAGCTTGCATAATGGAGATGAGAGGCTTTGTCTCTCCCTACCTGTCTCACATCTTTCACCTGTCTCTCTGCTGCTCTTTCAGCCTGCCTACCTGTCTTTCTCCTCTGTTTACCCACCTGTCCTCTGCTTCTGTCTGTCTGCTCACAGCCAGTAATGCACTATTATTATTATTATAATGGTTGTTGTTGTTGTTGTTGTTGTTGTTGTTGTTGTTGTTGTTGTTGTTGGACAGGCCAACCGCTCACTGCAGCCGTAGCTGATGAAGATGATCTCAGGTCTGTTAGAAAGATTAAAGAGTGTCGATGGCGACGAGCTTTTCATTATCACAATAATAGAAATCCAATCAGTGTAACTGGAAACTGTCTCACTGAGAGATCGCTGTAGCCTGTCTCACCTGCTGACCCCACCACCTGTCTGTCTGCCTGTCTGCTTGTCTGCCTGTCTGTAACAAACATTAAAAATAATAATTTAAATATTAATATGAAACAAAAACAGGATGAGGATTTATATTGTAAAGATATTTCTGACTGCCTCTGATGGTTTGTTACACAGAACCATGTGGACCTCTGCTAGCTTGTGTTTAATATGAGTTGTAATGGAGATGAGAGGCTAATGTTAGCCTCCTTTCTCTTCTTTCAATGAATGAGTGTTCTAATATAAGTGATGCTAGCAGAGGCTACGCTAACCTCTTTAGCGACAGCCATCATTGTTTTCGGTCAACTCTCCCACACACAGTCAGCGTTAAACCCCCCCGACCACACCGCTGACGTTTTTCCGCGTCCCCCTGAATCCACATATATTTCACAATCTTCACGTATCAGAATTTCTCTCATCAGCATTCTTATTACACGTGGTTGTGTTCCTGTACTTCCTGTCTGTCCGTCCTCTCTGGGGAGGCTCTAAGGACAGAAGGTGTTGTCTGTCCTTCCTTTGAAAGATCCTGTAGAAGAACTGATTCCCCACAGCTGCAGCTCAGCTAACAGAACCACCACTGAAGGAACAACTGAACACGTCTGTAACTAAAAGCTGATTTTAGACTTTAGTGAACAGCGGTGATGATGATGATGATGATGATGATGATTCTGAAACGTGTTTATTTTCTGTCCGTCTGCAGGCTAAGGACAGCGATGATGATGAAGAGGTGGTGCAGGTCGACAGGGACCACTTCATGGATGAGTTCTTTGAACAGGTAAGACGCACACAGGTACACTGACACTTCCTGGAAAACCTGGAAGACCTGGAAGACCTTACACACTGTAGTTTCTCTCAGAGGAAACTCAAAGTATTTTCACCTTCACTGACGATATAAATGTATTTGATAAAGAGCTTTTATTTTGAAGGTATGTGAGATGGATACAGACCCCTCATCTTCAAATCTGAGCCAATCCAAGTATGTTTCCAAGCAGGTATCAGTCTGTAGTTTCCTCTGAGTCGAGCTGGACGGCAGCAGGTTTTATTCTCACTGGAACAAGCTGGATTCCATTTTTAATAAACTATACAAAAAAAGCAAACAATATGCGCAAAAACATGAAATATTCGTAGAAAAGCTGCCAGCGGCCGCTAAGATCCCATAAAGCACCTGGGAGATCTTTGGTTCAGCTGTTCGGTTTATGAATGAGTGAAAGAGAGTCTGTGTGATCAGTGCAAAGATCTGCACAGAGACAGAATTCCTGTGAGCTGATCATGACACGTCTGACTGCAGACCGACGGCAGAGACACACTGAAGCTTCTGACGTCCACTTTTCCCTCCTGTTAACACGAGCTGTTACAGACAGTCACTGGCTTTTAATGCGGACGGGACATTAACGTGTTCACAAACAGACGTTATGAGGACAGTAATGTGTTCACAAACAGACGTTATAGGGACATTAGCGTGTTCACAAACAGATGATATGGGGACAGTAATGTGTTCACAAACAAACGTTATGAGGACAGTAATGTGTTCACAAACAGACGTTATGAGGACAGTAATGTGTTCACAAACAGACGTTATAGGGACATTAGCGTGTTCACAAACAGACGATATGGGGACAGTAATATGTTCACAAACAGACGTTATGAGGACAGTAAAGTGTTCACAAACAGACGTTATGAGGACAGTAATGTGTTCACAAACAAATGTTATGAGGACAGTAATGTGTTCACAAACAGACGTTATAGGGACATTAGCGTGTTCACAAACAGACGTTATGGGGACAGTAATGTGTTCACAAACAAACGTTATGAGGACAGTAATGTGTTCACAAACAGACGTTATGAGGACAGTAATGTGTTCACAAACAGACGTTATAGGGACATTAGCGTGTTCACAAACACACGATATGGGGACAGTAATGTGTTCACAAACAGACGTTATGAGGACAGTAAAGTGTTCACAAACAGACGTTATGAGGACAGTAATGTGTTCACAAACAAATGTTATGAGGACAGTAATGTGTTCACAAACAAATGTTATGAGGACAGTAATGTGTTCACAAACAGACGTTATAGGGACATTAATGTGTTCACAAACAGACGTTATGAGGACAGTAAAGTGTTCACAAAAAGTTTACAGCCTCCATCAGAGCTTGAATCAATCTTAATGAGCTAATTATAAATTATACGAAGCAATATCAAACTCAAAATGAGCTTGTTGGAGAGAAAAAAAACCTCCTCGATTAAAACTGATGAAGATCAGATTTATATGTTGAAGCCAGACGGGCAGAAAGAGCCGCTGCTGCAGTGAAGTTGTTCAGTTTGCTGTTGTGCGAGAAGACAGATGAACTGCTGAATTTATGTTTTCCTCTCAGCTTCACTTCGTTAGCCCGTTTCCTCAGAGCATCAATAACTGAGCCGTCCTCCTTCAAACTCATTGTTTCTGAGAGAATATGTGGAGTTTATCTGTGTAAAAAAATAAAAAAATTGTATAAAACCCAGTAATATTCCAGCAGCTGGACGGCAAAAAAATACAGTAAAATAAAGAAAATAATGATTAATTTTCTATAAGTTTACAGTTTTTTACATAAAATCTTGTTTCATTTTGTGTCTTTTTAATGTTTAATTAAAGATATTTACACTGTAAAACCAATGAGCTATAAATACAGGTGAACTCTGCTATAATACAAATAATCAGGCTCATATTTACAGCAGAGTGCTGTTATTATTGGATTTTTCTTATTTTAATCAGAATATTAAAATTTATAGAACTGAAATAAAAGTCATTATCAGTGAAATTACAGTACTTATTGCTGTTTACACTGATGAAAACTGTATTTTGACAGTTTACCAATGCTCATACACTGATACAAAACTGATACTGAAACAACATTTATTCAATGTTTCTGTTGTGAAAACTTCTATAATTATACAAGATGGAAAGATGAATTGACATCTGTCAATTAACAAACAAATCCATGTAAAATTACACAAAAAATGCTTTTTTAAAAATGTATTAACAGTATTAAAGTTAAATGTATCAGTTTAATATATTAAATAAACAGTAATATATAGATATAGCAAATAGATTTGCACATTTATTTTCATCTTTTTATGTGGAAAAAAAGGAAATTTTCTTTAAATAGGGAGTCATTTGATGATTATTTACAGTTACAGATTTTTCACATTATTTTACATTAATCATGTAAATTCAGAGGATATTTTTGCAATTTTATTGATATTTCAATCTATTTAAAAAATACAGAAATAATCTGTAAAATTAACATACAGATTATATTTTACAGTGTAGACGGAACAGATTGTGTTAAGTTTGTAATGTTCCTGTTTATCGTCCACATTGTTGAAAACAAATTAGCATCCACCGTCCTTGAGTTTATATTCTGACAAAACTTTCCCGGCGTTTAAAGAAGAACTCGTCACTGTGGCGTGGGAGCGCAGTGACCTTCAGTGTGGAAGGTGGATTATCCTCCTCAGCCGATACACATCGACTGAACACACACACACACACACACACACACAGAGTTGGTGTTGATCTCCCACCGGAGGGCAGGAAGCTTCAGAGCTGATCACCGTCTTGTGTGGAGGACAAGAAACCACAAAGACACTTAAAACCAGCTGATCGTCAGTGAACACTGAGGCTGTTTATTTAAGAGTTTAATAAATCAAATACCGATTCACTGAAACAGCCGAGATGTGACATTGTTGATAAAGATCCGTTACTCTGTGTGTCAGTTTATTATAGTTCAGCATCGTTTAGTTCATTTTTAGTTTATCTCTCAGCTTTTAATATAATTAATTTATATTTTTATTTTAACTTATTTTATTTAGTTTGTTATTAATACTTTATTTAGTAAATGCTCTGAATGATCAATTTATTTAAAAAAATAATATAATACCTGTAAAATTGATGACATTGCCACTAGCCTCAGCAATATGGAGGACCACAACTGCAACTTTTAATTTGTGTTTGTATTTATTTTCTTTGCTTCTGTAAATATTTTCTCCATTAAAATATGATCCACATCAGAGTTCTGGTCGGAGCCACCTTAACATTAAACGAATGAGGGGCGCCTGGATAGCTCACCTGGTAGAGCTGCCCCCCTTTTCTGTCTATCTTCAGCTGTCACTATCAATTAAAGGCAATAAAAGCCCCAAAAATACATAAAAAAACCAAATGAATGACAGCACATCATCAGCATAATGAAGCAGAAATGTAAAAGAAAACATAGAAATAAATAAGTTTGGAGGAAATAATACATAAACAAATATATTTAAAAAGGAGTACATTAATTAATTCAATTGGAAAGTAAATGCAAAGGGAATTAAAACAGAAGCAAATTAAATTACATTTTTGAATATTATTTCTTGGTGTATTTAATGGCATATTAATGTGTTTGTTTTTTATTTTGGTGGTTGTGAACATGGTAAAGACATTAATTAGCTTGTTAGCATTGTCATTTTAAGCATATTAGTAAGCTGATGTTAGCATTTAGATTGTTTTCAGTATAACTAATATTACTGATGTTATTTCCTGGTTGTGTCCCTGTGTCACCTGACTGCGATGACCTCACTGCGATGACCTCACTGTAACTTGTGTGTTTTGTGTGTTTTGTGTGTGCTCAGGTTGAAGAGATCAGAGGCTGTATAGAAAAGCTGTCAGAGGATGTGGAGCAGGTCAAGAAGCAGCACAGCGCCATCCTGGCCGCACCTAACCCTGACGAAAGTAAGACGCTCACACACACTCACACAGACACACACACACTGAACCCCAACAACAACTTTAAAGGACAAACATTTCAGTTTATTTTTGTTATAATATGTTAAACACTGACAGAAACAGCAGTAACAAACAGCAAGGAGACTGAACATTTATTTAATTTATTCCAACACAGTGTAACTTCACACAGTCTGGTTGTTCAACACACGGAATAAATAACTTCCAACTTCACTGAAACTAATCCTGGCGGCCTGATCTATACGATGGATGATGGATAACGTTAACAGTTACTGATTAATTAACTGGCTACAACCTGGCTCCTCTTCCTCACTTTCACTATCAGAGTTTGATTCGGTCAGTAAAGGTCCTCCGTACAGCTGTACTAAATGTCAGCATGCTAACACAACACTAAAGATGGTGAACATGGTAATGAGGATACCTGTCAGACATGAATTAATGTGTTAGCATGCTGATGTTAGCATGAGGCTTGCGTGCAGAGTGATGTGTGTGTCCCGTCAGCGCTGTAGGGTTGTGTGTTGGATGCTCTCAGACTATAAATACAGACATAAAGTGTTCAATATTGTGTCAGTAACTCGACCCTGAACCTTGGAGTGAAACCTGATCCCATTAACTGCTCGCCGATGATGACTGCAGCTCACCGTTTGAGCCCGTTGGCAGACGTCCACCGAGCGCCGCCATCAGTCAGCTCGATCCGCCTCCTCCTGACACATCGGGGAAAAACAAAAATCTGGAGCTGCAGTGCGTTCACCCTGACCCTGGCACACTGTGACTCAGCATTAATGACTCAATGTCATCGCTGAAGCCTGAAGCCCAGTCTGTGCTGTCAGCAGCATCTCACTGTAAAAAGTCTGGCTTCAAAATCGGTTCCTCGTCGGGTTCGGGAGGAGACAGAATCATTAGCAGCCCTTTGGACGTGACTGATCACAGATGTGAACAGCAGTAGTTCTGACGATGATGTAGTTGGGTTAACAACTGTCTGTCTGCTCAGATTCAGGATTCAGGAGATCTGGATCTCTGGTGACTCAGTAATATTGAAATATGCTGCTCTGGACTTATTGTGAGTTTCAAAACTCTGACTGAATAATTAATAACAGAATGGAGATACGTGCTGTAATAAGGCTGTTTCAGAATAAAATACTCTTTTTTCTCTGAATCTGTTAAAATATTCTGATCAAATCAATCACGTAGACTCGAATTCCTGCTTTTAGGAAAGAAAATCTCCTTTTTGTTTTTGTAAATGTGTATTTGTGATGTGATGGATCATAAATAACAGATAGTTGATGTCAATCGACCTGAGATGTTTTTTTAGCTCCTACAGCTTAACGATGATCATAGCTGACAGCGTACGCTCAAGTTTGTCTCCCTGCAATGTAGGCAATGACATCACTCTAAAATGTCTGTAAAAATAATGTCTGTAGTTTGAACAACTTGAGGAAGAGTTGAGTAAATCTGGATGTTAAACTATAAGTCTGACTACTAGTCTGCTACTATTCCTCAAAATAAGTCTGTTTTAAATGATTTAATTTTAATATTGGCAGCACTAGACTTCCTTACAGTTGTCTGCATGAACGTTATTTTACACAGCAGAAGAACATTTGTGTTGTGTGTTTTTGTTTGTTGTGCATGCCGTCAGGATTCGATCTAACGTCTCTGCATGTTTTCTTTTCTGTTGTTTGCATGATAAATGATTTTTTTTTCTTTTTCTGTTTCTTTTCCATCCTTTCCTCCTTTTCTACTTTCTCTTTCTTTGTCCCGTATTTCTTTTCCTTTTCCCCTGTCCGTTGTGTTTCCTGTTGCATGCTGCCTGTGAAGTCGTCCTCTGGTTGAAGTGTTTAAGCTGCATGAAGTCCAGTTAACCTCAGAGGAGATGAGGAGGTTAACCACATGTGAGTGACGTCCGTCTGTGTGTCTGATGAGTCTCCATCGACTCTTTCTTCTCTGATTATGTGTGAAACAAAGAAAGAAAGGATGTTATCTGTTTAATTCAGATTCGCCCTCTTATTGGGGCACAACGAGGCAAGGTGGTTTGAAAATATAAAAATATTTTTATGTGAAGATAAACAAACTTCCTTTAATTTGTCTGAAAAACTGCTTATGATCTTCTTTCAGACAAGTGGGAAATAAAACACACCAAATACACGTTTAGCTGTAAATTTTACTTTGAGTTTGTGTCTGTAGTAGCATTAAATAATCCGCTGGGGCAGTTTTATGCTGATATCTATTAGTTTAAAATTTTGACTCTGTTAAATTTTATAATATATATCTTTTAAGGCTGTTTTCTCAAAATTAGTTTTCTCTCAAACTCTGAACCAGAAGATTTTTATCAGATTTTATTCATAAAAACATTGCAAACATTTATTTTTTAATGTCTGTTGACAGTATTTTCTGATTTATGGAGTGATAAAAGGAGATGTTCAACATTCCCTCTTTATCCAATGTTCAGATTTCTGTAAATGAAAAGTTGCAACTGTTTAAGTAGATAATGCCTCATTTGCATATTTAAACATAACATTTCAGAAAACTTGTAACACAAAAAATTATTGTCTTAATGTAAAAACATCACCTGTAGTGAAATTTAAAATATATATCTTTAAAGGCTGTTTTTTCAAAGTGAGTTTTTTCTCAAAATCTGAGCCAGAAATCTCCTCTTCAGCAGCTCCTACAGACACCAAACCTTCCAGTTTTATTCCTCTCTATATTCTGAAGGTTTGTACTGAGGGCTTTGTTCATATATCATTCACAGCCTGATTTATTGCACATTTTATTACTAAAAACATTCATATTTCTGTTCTGGAAATGTATGAAAATCAGCATATTTTTACCTCATTTGCATATTTAAACATAACATTTCAGAAAACTTGAAATACAAAAAATGATTCCAATAATCAGCTGGTGAAGTTTCATGTTGATGTCTATATTTTTTTCACCCTGTTGAAAACAATGATATCGTCGACATAAAGTGAAACATTGGAACCCGGAGTCGATATCTGCCGTGTAAAAACATCACTTCACGTTAAACCGATTTGACACTCTGACTCTTCTTCTTCCCTCTGGTGAAAACATGTCGCTTTCTTTCTTCTTCTCCTGCTCAGTTCTGGGTCAGCTCGCTGTCCGCTGCCGACACACCGGCATACAAAATGCATTCCAGTGTTTCTGCATGAATAATGCATGATGGGAGTTGTAGTGAGGGGGCAGGAGTACAGATGTAGTTCTGCTTCTAAACCGCAACCACTCAGACTCTGATACTCATCCTCGCCTCGCAGGTCAGCTCTCATTGGCCGTCCACACTGTCAATCAAACGGGTTTAAATGAGCCAATAAACAAGACTTTCTCTAAACAAAAACAAAACCTTTGAAATAATAATAATTCAAACATTAATTGTGCAAATTAAGTCAAAATGTTGACTTTCTTGTGATTTATAGAGGCCATCTGCCTGCCTGTGTGTGTGTGTGTGTGTGTGTGTGTGTGTGTGTGTGTGTGTGTGTGTGTGTGTGTGTGTGTGTGTGTGTGTGTGTGTGTCTGTGTCTGTGTGTGTGTGTGTGTGTGTGTGTGTGTGTCTGTGTGTCTGTGTGTGTGTGTGTGTGTGTGTGTGTGTGTCTGTGTCTGTGTCTGTGTGTGTCAGGTGGAACTCCATCGATCGTTATTAGCCTTGTTAATGCTAATTGATTAACGAAGATGTTCCACAAATCAAATCATGAACTGTGGCTGCTGAACAGCAACACTCACATCTTTCCAAAAGTCTAACAGCAGGAAAAAAGTATGTCATAAATACTACAAAATAAAATCTGGGTAGCAAATGCTTCAAAACAAAAGCCTGTAAAACAAAAAATGTATTTGTAAAGCACCTTACATACTGCTTAATTTATATTATATTATATATTTATAAGTTCAGAGTGCTTCACAGATTATTGTGAAGACAATAGGAATAAAAACTAAATAAAGTAGATTTACAGCTATGACAATATAATAAAAACTAATAAATTAAGATGGCAGGAAAAAATAAACTGTAAGTAAAAAAGAAGGAAGGAAGGAAATTGTTAAGTTAATTCAAACAATTGTTGACACTGACACATTAAACATTTTAAGTAAAACTAAACTAAAACCATTCTTGATCAAGTAGTTTAAGTCGATTTTCTGTTGGTTAAAATATTCGATGTAATCAGAGCACATTTTTAAGCTTTTTTTGATTTTTTTTTTTTTGAAAGGGAAATTTTATAAATCAAATAATTGTTTACCCCATTTCTGTCTTGCGTGTGCACATAAACTTTTAGTTTTGATCCTGCACAGATTTATAGACGAGGCTCAGATCAGAAAACAGGGAGGACTCTCAAACAATCAGAACAAAAGGGCTGCAGCTGGTTTCAAATGTAGACCACAGGCATTATTTATAAAACAGAGGTAAGCAGGAAACTACATTTAACCACGTACGAGTTTAAAAGTTACAAAACCTACAAATATTTTACCTGTTAACACCTCTCATCCACTGACATCAGGTTTCCTGTTTACCACCTGATTCCATGTGAACGCAGCAAAATATGAAGTCTAATTATTTGATTTTAAGTGTAATGTTGGTTTTATGATATTTTTATCTTGAACAATATCATTAAATGTCACACTGCTAACTTACACAGTCCTGCAAACTGTATAACAGCACTTATAATATATATTATATTTTTACATTTATATATATCTTTGTGTTCTGATTCTAAAGGCCCCTGGTTGTCTCTGCAGACAGTGGACTGGTTTTACTGGTTTTACTGGTTTCACTGCAGACTGCTCATTTTAAAACTCACTGTTACTGAACAAACGTCCTTAACAACAAATAAATTAAAATAAACAAATAAATTAACATATTTTTTATATACATATTGACTCCCTCTCATTACTGAGCTGTAGCATCACATGCTAACAGAAGCCACAGAGCTGAGGATGAAGGGAGGCGGTCAGACGGAGAGAGCAGGGTGAGTCAGAGGTAGAGGAGGCTGAATGGCACTGCAGCGCTCGTAAATCTGACTGCACTGCTGCAGCTATCACACACACACACACACACACACATTACAACACACACCCTCCTCCAACATGGCTGACATGATCTTTCTGTACACACATCATCAAACAGCGACTCCACATCCCCCTCTTCTTCTTCTCTTGACCTTTTCCTGTTGCAGTTTCTGTTCAGAGCTGCTGAGCGTAGAAAATAACTCGGATAATGTCGTTAACGTTAAATAATACTGAAAGAAATTAGCCACTAAAGGAACAGAGACCTTCAGACCACATATAAAGAAACATATTGACACAGCATTCTCGCTTTGACGTGCGTCGGTGCGGAGGTCACGTAAAGCTAGTTAACAAGAGGTTTAGACTGTAACTCGCTTCATTCAGAACATATTCTCATTAAATGTGGTTTGTTATGAAGGTGAGACACTGATGCTGGTCACTGGATTAACTCGGTTACTGGGGGACTCTGCTATCAGAGTCTACACAGCTAGAGTCAGGACGTGGTTAGCTTAGCTTAGCATAAGTCCAGGGCTTCCTTTGTGGCTCCCAGTGGTGAATTCACTTCATCAACACCACCAGTTATGTTCCAGATGTGTTCAGTTCATTTCAAACTTGAGGTTATTGAACTATTAATCATATAAACTGGATGTTGATGATGATATTTTCATGTTTTTCATGTTTGGTCAAGTTTTAATTTGTACCACAAACACATGGAGCTGGATGTTCCAACCTTTTATCCTTAACTTTTAGATTTTAGCTAATTAGTTTTCCCGCAATAAAGTCACCTTAAAACACCTAAATTACTAGTTATGGCTGACTCAATATGTTCTCTACAGTCTCTCCATGGAGCCTCTGGTTGGGAATCAGCGTCTATAATCAGTTCATTACTGAGGAAGAAATACGCAGTAAAATCTACTGCAGCGTATTAAAGCTGATTGCTGTCGTTAAAATGATTGATCCAGTCTCAGTCAAATTAAAATAAGCTGGACCTTGAGAAAGCATCCAGCAGTGATCAATGTAATCAACTTTATTAACGGACAAACTGTTGTTTTTCTCTGCAGAGACCAAGCAGGAGTTGGAGGACCTCACAGCTGACATCAAGAAGACAGCCAATAAAGTTCGCTCAAAATTAAAAGGTACGCACTCAGAAACTCCTCCTCCTCTTTACTCGCTACACTTCACCCTGAATCATTCATAAAGCTCCAGAGAACCACAGAGGAGCTCCGGAGAACCACAGAGGAGCTCCGGAGAACCACAGAGGAGCTCCGGAGAACCACAGAGGAGCTCCAGAGAACCACAGAGGAGCTCCAGGGAACCACAGAGGAGCTCCAGGACTCGGTCCTCCGTTCCTGTACTTAGATATGCTATATGCTAGGCTAATCTATGTTAAAAACACAAGCACATTTTAAAGATGTTAAAAAGATAAGATATATAGATATATATATATAGTCACGTCTTAAGTTAGCTAATGTTAGTAACACTAACTAGCTAGATTGTGATTGATATGGGTTAGTTAGCTAGAGTTTTGCTCTGTTGGACAAATGTTGCTAACCAGCCAGCTATCAAGTGATTGCTACCTAACGAGCTAACTAATCTACATCAGTCATAGAAGCTAGATAGCTAGCATTAGCTAACTTAAGATGTGACTATATATTTTAACCATCTTCAAAATGTGGTTGTCCTTTAACATAGATTAGCTTAGCACGTAGCATATCTGAGTAAACTAGCTTTCTCCTCCTTGATGACCTGAAACCTCCTCACAGGATGTTTCCTGTAGCGCCACCAGCAGGCCAAAGCCCCCACCAGAAATATCTCTACAGAATTAAACCTATATATAATAATATATAATATATAAATGTATCAGAGGGGATTAAAGTCCAGGTCTTCATTATCTCAAAGAGGTCTTTTATTAGAAAATATATTCAGACACTGACCTTCAGCAGCAGAGGAACAGACTCAAACAGTGGCGGTGATTTATCAAACTGTAATCACACACACACACACACACACACACACACAGACACACACACACACACAGACACACACACAGAGACACACAGACACAGACACACACACAGAGACACACAGACACACACACACACACACACACACACACACACACACACACACACACACACACACACACATACACACACACACACACACACACACACACACACACACACAGACACACACACACACACACACACACACACACACACACAGACACACACACACACACACACACACACACACACACACACACACACACACACACACACACAGACACACACACACACACACACACACACACAGACACACACACAGACACACACACACACACACACAGACACACACACACACACACACACACACACACACACACACACACAGACACACACACACACACACACACACACACACACACAGACACACACACACAGACACACACACACACACACACACACACACACACACACAGACACACACAGACACACACACACACACACATACAGACACACACACAGACACACACATACATACACACACACAGACACACACAGACACACACACACACACACACAGACACACACATACAGTGCTGTTGAAGGTTCAAGGACATCACTGCATTAATGTGAACAGCCAGGGGTTTGACTACACACACACACACACAGACACACACACACACACACACACACACACACACACACACACACACACACACACACACACACACACACACACAGACACACACACACAGACACACACACACACAGACTGTACATATGCAGTCTGAGAATAGCAGTGATGGTGGAGATAAAGCTATAATTGGAAACCCCATGAGGCCTGAGTGTTATTGTCCCGTCTGACACACACACACACACACACACACACACACACACACACACATACAGACACACACACACACACACACACACACACACACACATACAGACACACACACACACACACACACACACACACACACACACACACACACACACACAGACAGTAGATGTGTCGTCCCTGCGGGGGGGTTGGGGGTGGGTTTAAAGAGATTTTAAGCCTTTGAATAAACTTTATACGTAATGAGTCTGAACAACGTGTCAGCCGCTCTGCCTCAGCGGGGGACCCGCGCTGTAGCCAATAGTGCTGACTCTGTCGGACTGGGAGCTCCCAGTGAACAGCAGGTCCAGACCGGGACTGAATGCAGCGTCTGATGCTGACGGAGGTCAGTCTGACTGCAGGGAATAAAGGACTGAGGAGGTTTATTGCAGCCGTTAATATCTATCCATAAATCACCTGGATAGTCGTCCAACTGTCCTCTGCTGACACTAACCGCAGCTACATTAGCACTTAAGTTTTCTTACACTCCTTAAAATCAAGAAGGCCACGCCCCCTGTGAAGCTTTGGCGACCCCTAGTGGGGGTCCGGACCCCCGGGTTGGGAACCACTGATTTAGGATCATATCGGATTATACTTTTTAATCTTACGTAACAACAAACAAACATCACTTTGATTTTTGAAACTTAAAATTTTAAAAACACACGAGGACTCACAATCTGTTGCTTACTCAGTTTTTATCTCACACACACACACACACACACACACACACACACACACACTGTCAGTGCTGACATTGCTGAGTCATCGTGGATCCAGCAGAGAGCAGCTGGGCCACGAGCCAACACACCACACACACACACACACACACACACACACACACACACACACACTGTGGAAAACATTATATAAGCGTTTCAGCTCGTCTCATCACTCGCTAGAGACAAACCGACATCACAGAGTCACATGACACCAGGACAGACCTGCAGCCGGTTACCATGGCACCCCCCCCACACACACACACACACACACACACTGCTCCAGCTGATGAGTTGATCATCAGCTGTGATAGGACTTCACCTGGAGCCAACCTGCAGGTTTAAAGCCCCACCAGCGCCCCCTCCAGGCTGCTGGGTCCATTACAGCCTCAGCAGAACGATACACAGTGACCGTCACACTCCTGACGAATCCAAGCAGAGACACTGACCTTTAACCTGACGCCTACATTACCCACAACGCACCTGAACCACCGACCGCTCTGTGTGAGTTCTAACCTGTAGTGTTTTTGTTTCTGCCGCTGATCAGTCAGTACGACAACTTCATTAAAGTCTCGACTCCTGATTAAAGACACGAAGCTGTGTAGTGCAGTGGTTCCAAACCTGAGGGTCGGGACCCCCAATAGGGGTCGCCAAGGCAACACAGGGGGGTTGCAAGGCCTGCTTGGTTTCAAGGTGTGTAGGAAGTCTTTAAAAACATACACAGCAGGCCCATGTCTCATCGTCCTATATTAAATAATATATATACAGACCGAAGAGCTAATAAAGTGCCGCGTCTGTCCAGATTAAGATTCAGTCTGTCTGATTGTTAAATATTATACAAAATACAGAATACAGACAGAAAAAATAATGATTTCTGATGCAGTTGTTGAGTTTGTCCGGGGCCGTCAGTGTGGTCACTGCTGCTGTGTGACAAAGGCGTTAGTGTAGAGTTTGTCCTGAAGGTGGCGCTAGAGGAGACGTCGGGAGGACAAACATAGAGTTTGCTGTGTGGCTGCTGATGAACTCCGACCCTGCTGACTCGCAGTGTTTCTCCGGGCTGAGTGGGCGTCTGCAGACGGGAATATCCACACACATTATTACACTGCGTCTCCCCGGGTGAATGATAATGTATGAAAGCTGCTGAGTGATGATGAACGAGGAAGAGGAGGAGGGAAGTTCTCTCCTCAGAAACGGCTGCAGTTTTAATAACGTTAATATGGAATGAAATGTTGAGAACCATTTTATGAAATGTAAGATATTTAATCATTTTCTGACAACGTCTGAATTTGGATATTTTTGTTCAACTGACTGACAATGCAGGCAACAGTTGCTTTATTGTGGCGGTGTAAACATGGAGAAAGCCTTCATAATAAGAGCATCAACTAAAAGAGTGTAAGCATGATCTTTCCTGTTTCCTGATCTGACTGACCCTGTGTGTGTGTGTGTGTTTGTGTGTGTGTGTGTGTGTGTGTGTGTGTGTTCCCGCAGCAATTGAGCAGAGCATCGAGCAGGAGGAGGGTCTCAACAGATCATCAGCGGACCTCAGGATCCGCAAGACACAGGTGAGACTGGTCCACATGTCCACCACAGACACAAACCTTTAATGGAGACACACGACTTCTTTTGGACCGAACCCGAAGGAAATATTTTATACTTTTCTATCTATTCTTTCTATGTATCTTTATCTATAGAGCACCAAGTTTAAAAACCGCGTTAGTGCTTCATAAAAATTCAAATTAATTTAAAGAGAATTTAAAGGTGAAACAAGAAAAACAGTAAAACATTCAAGAAATGAAATATATATATGAAAAATGAATTAGTTACTTTGCAAATCAAGATTTTTCCACACAGAGTAAATAAAATATGATGATTTGTTATAAATAAAACCAGTTTATACCAGTTCAGCTGAAACAATTAGTCCATTAAACAATCAGTCCATTAATCAATCAGTCCTTTGAGAGAAAATCATTCAGGTCATTTTCGGCTCCACAAACGTGAAGTTTTGCTGTTTCTCCTTTAATTGATTGGAATAATTTGAATTTATTAATAATAATCACTTTGGGCTCTGGGTAAATGTTACAAAGCAATCAATCAATTGATTAATGGATCAATAATCAGCAGTGAAAATAGTCATTAGTTAAAAATTGAGCTCCTACATAAATATCAGAATAATCTGATAAATAACAGCATCAGTATTGTCTGACCCTGCAGTATTCTGCTCTGTCATTGGCTGCTGCCTTCCACATCACTCTGCTCTCTGCTGCCTCCCAGTGGAGGAGAGGAGAACTGCAGCATCAGCACATTACACAACCAAACACATTGACACACAATCAGTGTTACACAGTTACACATTAAAGTACTTTTACTGGTCTGTAGTTTGTTTGAATGACATTAATCACAGGATGTGCAAACACTGGCACATTTACACTGAAGTGTAAACTGTAATGTTGATTAAAGCACATTGTCCCTGGTAAATAAATAAATAAATAAATAAACATGTTACACACACATATATATGTGCACAATCTGGGGACATCACATACACTTACATTCATTTCCTACAGACTAACAGGGACACATCTTTCGTCCCTACTTTGTCATGCCGTCCCCATTTAACTGCTGAAACGTGTCCCCAAAGTCAAACCAACCCACACACACACACACACACACACACACACACACACACACACACACACACAGAGCCAATAAATCAGATTTTTGTTACCGTCCATAATTACATTACATTGCATTTTTCTCTTCAGTGATGATTGATTACACATTATTGATGACGTCATAATAAGACGTTCCTTTATTCAATAGTGGTTTTCATTCACTGTATATCAGAGATGGTGAATCGCGATACTCTTTTTGATCAGCAGAGGGCGCTCTCTGTCGTCACTGCGTCAGTCGCTGTATCAAAGAAAAGGAAATAATACAAAGTTTAACACAGTTTAAACCTCAGAAATAATAAAGGCTTTTCTGAATACTCAAAGACACTTTACATAAAACATTAAAGCAGCGAAAACAGCATCAAATAGTAAAAACACTGAAAACATACGTTGTTATAGTTATAATTAAATATCTGAACCTGTAAAGTGACCTCTTTTCCTCTCTCTCTGTTCCCTGTCTATCTCTCTCTGCTTCCTGTCTGTCTCTCATTGTCCTGCAGCACTCGACGCTGTCACGTAAGTTTGTGGAGGTGATGACTGAGTACAACACCACGCAGTCCAAGTACCGTGACCGCTGCAAGGACCGCATCCAGAGACAGCTGGAGATCAGTGAGTACTGCCTCATACTGCCTCATACTATAATTGTCTGGCTGAATACTGCATTCTGATTGGCTGCTGGGTGGCCATTAATTCCTGATGGAGGACACATACTAAGAAGTTCCAGTAAAACCGCAATTAATGAGCTGAAATTAATTGAAATCTGAATATGTGATATCTGTGGTCGTTGGCACAATTCAGTTCAATTCAATTTTATTTGTATAGCGCCAAGTCATAACAGAAGTTATCTGAGGACACTTTTCAAATAGAGCAGGTCTAGACCGAACTCTTTAAAACATTAATTACAGAGACCCAACAGTACCACCATGAGCAAGACCTTGGAGACAAGGGCAAGGAAAAACTGCCTGTTAAAAGGCAGAAACCTAGGACAGATCCTTCGGCTCTAGGTGGGTGGTCGTCTGCCTTGACCAGTTGGGGTGAGAGAGAGAGAGAGAGAGAGAGAGAGAGAGAGAGAGAGAGAGAGAGAGACAGACAGACAGACAGACAGACAGACAGACAGGTGCACAGGAACAACAGTAGCAACAACTACACTAATAGTAGTGACTGATAATGATGAACATGACAACAGCAACGATGGGGGACAATGAGCAGTGACAACAGCAACAATAGTAACCGTAGCTGTAATAATACTTATAATAATAATAACAACACTAATATCAGTGATATACACATGAGCTATTGTTGAAAATCTCGATATTGATTTGTTTAAGACCTGACCGACAGCTGCTGGTTCGGAGAGTTCGGTCTAGACCTGCTCTATTTGAAAAGTGTCCTGAGATAACTTCTGTTATGAATTGGCGCTATACAAATAAAATTGAATTGAATTGAATTGAATTGGTCTTGTTGTTAAACTGTCAGATTATATTTACAATTTGTCGACCGTACGCAGTGTTATTGACTTAACGTAACGATAGTTCTCTGACTGCTAGTGTAATGTGAGCTCTCTGTTTCTGTGTACTCTCTGAGCCAATATCATCCAACTGCAGCCACAAATGGGCGTTCCCGTGCTGGTGGGGGTTCCCGTTTTCGCTGACTGGAACGCCCCCTTCTTCTTCGCCTTTCTTGCTGAACTGTAACTGTCAACATCCGGTTTAATATAACATTCGCTAGTTAGTGTTTCTCAACAGAAGTTTCAAAATAAGATCTAGTAGTCCGTAAATGTATTATAGAACTAACGTTAGCAAGCTAAGCCATCTACAGAACGTTAGTCCAATTACATCTTAATATGCTTACATTTACGTGTAGGACTAGTCTATATTTCTACGAGTTGTTGACGACCATTTATACTTTGCACGGACTTTGGAATTTGTCAAACTAAATAAACATCCATATCCAAAATCAAGATCACTGTGATTGTTTTCTGACTTCAATTACGTCTATTAAATCTACTTCACTCGAAATTTACTATAATAGACAGATCAAGTCGTCGTTTCTTGCCCGCCAGGTATCCATGGTATTGGTCGATGAAACGCTACCAGGAATGCCCAATAGGCGTTCTAGTGTTATGTCGGTAATACCCAAGGTGGACCCCTTCTCCTCTGAGCGGAGGGAACTGGAAATTTCTCCCCTTGTCAAGTCGTATCTAAAGTTCGTCCTGTTTACTGGAGCAGTGAACAACAATTCCATTGCATTAGGACATTATGAAAGCAAACAAATCTCCTCTGAGACGTCTTTTTTTATTTGGTGTGAAATGGTGACATTTGGAGAATGTGAAATGAAAATGTGAATTTATTTCCATATAATTCTTTGTTAAAGCCACAGGAGCCACTGGAGAGCGGCAGGGTCACCCACCCCTGCACTAGAGGGATTTCTACAGTCTTATATTCAATTTAAAACATGAATGCAATAAAATAATTATAAGTAAAAATACAATAATATATATAATTTAATGAGAAGCTGAGACAAAGATGTTTTCACTGTAAAGAGATCAACACCAAAAAAACCCAGAACTGATTCAGTCTGAAGTCTCTGAAACAATAAACAAGGTCAACTGGAGATAAACATCATAGTACACACACACACACACACACACACACATACACACACACATTAAGCTGATGTAGACAGATAAACAGCGACTGCAGCTCTGACCTTCACTTACAGACTTTACATTGTTTTATTAATATAAAATTTGAATGTTTGAAAAATGCAGCAGAAATGAGCAGATTGTTCTGCAGCTGGTTCAGTTCTGCACAAAAATTCATGTTCTTGCTGTTTTACTAATTAAAAACAGGAAAATAAAATAATATAGAGAGACCAGATTCACATCAGGTCCATTAACACAAATCGCAATCCTTAAACCTGGCTCTGGTTCTGTTTGTGGACCAGGTTGCGGCAGTAACTCAGGACATACACTAACGAGTTTGGACTAGTAACTACGGAAACAATCAAAAATCCATCGTCAGGGGACAGAAGTGGATGCTGTAAACTGCTTCACTCTTTTCTTTTCAATATGTACATCTCATAGCTTATCGGTTATAAGAGTTTATTTGCAGTAGTTTAAGTTATTGTGTCACATCGTAGTAAGACAGATCGATATTGAAATAAAAAAATAAGTTCTGGCTTGTGTCACAAAATCGCTGCAATCAATAAAAACTGACTGAAACAATACCGTGAACTTCCCAAACAAACTAAAATAAAATTAAAATATACAGGAAAGGTCTTTAGTTTTGTCAGTTTGGTCAAATTTGTGAGCACAAGAAGCACAACGAGGCACTGGTGAATATGTCTAGGTTTGTTTGTATTGTAATACATATTCCTGTAATAATAATAATAATAATAATAATAATGTATATATCTATAATGCCTCCAATATTATGATCAGAAACTAACAGTGAAACTAATAAAAACTCAATTACGCATCGTTTTATCTGCTTCTGGTGGGAACGCAGCATCAGTTATTCTCTTATATACAGTAACTTATCCCTGTGGTCCAAACACTTTTATTCTAATAATAAATCACAACTCTGAGCTGACACACCTCTGCTGCGACAGGCTCCAGCAACGGTTGTTAATGTGACTGAACCAGTGGTACTCCATCAATGACCCCCCCCGCCTATAACAAGACAGCGCTGCACCATCAGTGTCTGATTTATTTACCCCTGAATGATTCATCTCCAATGTTTAGAATCCGTCACTAAATTCATGTAAACTATTTTTTTCTCATTGTGCAGTAAGACTGCATTGAAGCTGCGTCCTTTAAATAAGTACATTTAGTGAGAAACATGAGCTTCCCTAAGGATCTCTGTCATTGTCTGTGGCGGAGAGGAAACTGCAGTAACCTGTGTTTTACAGCAGTTCACAACTACACTGGAAATATGAATATCAAATATAAAACGTGGTTGATCAAAGTTACATTTACAGTTATTTATTGAACTTTGGCAGACAGAACATAACATGCATATTCTAAGAATGATGCATGTCTGATATTTGTGCTGCGGTACTCCAAAGTACCTCTAGTTGAGAAACTAATTGTTCTTTCTGTTCCTCTCTGTGTTCTGTCTGCAGCCGGGAGAACCACCACCAATGAGGAGCTAGAAGACATGTTGGAGAGTGGCAAACTGGCCATTTTCACCGATGATGTAAGCACTGCACCTGAGCCCGGCTGTAGCCGTGGGTCACTTTAACCTGAGCCGCTCTGCGTCACCCGCCAGTAACGTCCCCGCCAAGGGGGATGCAGAGCGGCCATGAGGTGCGCTGTGACATCAAGTGAACATGGCCTTTGTCACAGGACCAGAGGGAGGATGATGGGAGGATGTGTGAGCACTGTGAAGCTCTTATTTTGATGGAGTAACTTCACATTACCATTCACTCCTTCAAATTAAAAGCTTGCATATGTTGCAGCTGAGAATTAATTTACTGAGCTCCTTAGGTTGAAACCAGTGATGTCACAGTGTACTGACCAGTTCAACCAGTGGCGGTCAGAATAAACAGCAGGTAAGTGAGTGGGACACTGTGGTAACAAAGGAAACTGGAGTTCAGAGTTCTGACCACATTTACATCGATTGAATCTTCAGCTGGAAAAAAAAGTTCAAAAAGTGCTCGTATGAACAGGGGCGTGTCCAGAGGGGGGGCTTGGGTGGCCCCCCATTATCTTTCCCGCTTTCTTTCAGAGGCTGTAGCTTTTTAAAGCTAGAGTGAAGATACTGGTATCATATGAAACTAGATGATCGAAGGCGTCTGACTATTATTATAATTTTATTATTTTTTATTTTTTATTTTAGAATTTCTGCTCCAGTCAGAAGACATTTTCACTGTAAAAAAGTAATTCTCTTAACTGACCGGTTTGTCTTTGAGTTAAAACTAACATAGTACCAGTTTTTGGTTGTATTTTGTTACGTAAAACATCATTTTGTGTATTTTGTGATATGTTTTTTGTTGTTGATTTTTTATTGGTTTTAGTCGCTTTGTCTTTAAATCTAAAACTGGAAAATAATGTTTGTGTTAAAACCCGTCCGCTCCTGCAGATCAAAATGGACTCTCAGATGACCAAGCAGGCTCTGAACGAGATCGAGACCCGACACACCGAGATTATCAAGCTGGAAAACAGCATCCGCGAGCTGCATGACATGTTTGTCGACATGGCCATGCTGGTCGAAAGCCAGGTACGACGTGATAACAGGACAGTGTGTCTACATGTTAGAGACTGTTTGGGCGTTGCGTGTTAAATCTGCATGTGTGTTTAGGGAGAGATGATTGACAGAATTGAGTACAACGTGGAACACTCCGTCGACTATGTGGAGCGAGCCGTATCCGACACCAAGAAGGCCGTCAAATACCAGAGCCAGGCCCGCAAGGTAACGTTCCTCAGAAAAACATCAAAACCTGTGTCCATTTAGGAGAGACCTTATAAGGTGGACCTTATTTTGGAAAAAAATATAATGAGAGACAAATAATTTGTTGATCCTGTTTGAATTGTGCCATGAATTACAAACAAACTTGCAAGTAACAAAAGTTGCAGTTTTTTGGGTGTCTATACCTATCTGTCTGTCTCTTGTCTGTCCCTGCAGAAGAAGATCATGATCATCATCTGCTGCGTCATCCTGGGCGTGGTCCTGGCGTCAACCATCGGTGGCACGCTGGGCTTCTAAAAACTCCGCCGCCTGCCGCTGTGACGACCGACACCGACCGACCGTCTGACCGCCAGCAGAGAAAAAGAAACACCGACGACAACAACAACACAAAAACTTGAAACACAAATGCAAGACAGATAACCAATCAGCTAGGAAGAGATAATCCAATCACAGATAAGAGGAAACACCGCGGGGTTGGGTGGGGTTCAAAAAACAAAGACAAAAAAAACACAATAAAAACGCCATCACATAATAGCTGACTTAAATACATAACATATACAAAAAGAGGGTACAAATAAACCTACTATTTATTACAGATGTACATGTAAATGTATTGAACATATGAAGCAACACATGGGTTAGCTACCTGTAAAAAATTATGACCTATAATATGACATTTACTTGTTTGTTTGTTTGTTTTGCCTTTTTTTCTTATTTTTTAACAGTTTCTTTCGTTTTTCGGGAGTCTCCGGACAGTGATGGTGACTGCTGCTGGGTGCGAGTTCTGCAGGAAGAGCATTCCAGAGCCAACTTTTAAATGTTTGTTCCTTTCTTACATTTGTTTTCTGGAACTGAGCGCAGTCGACTCCGAGAAAGAATAATCTTTTCAGCTCCGTCAGAAAATTCTGGAGCTCAAGAACTCTGCGCTGCATTCCGGAACGGGAAGGTTCCGGAGCACAGACAGGAACAGAGTGAGGTTCCGGAATGCTTTCAGTTACTGTTCCAGGATGCTCTCAGTTGATGTTCCGGGAATGCCCTCAGTTTAGTTCCGGAATGCTCTCAGTTGATGTTCCGGAACGCAGTCCTGCAGGACGAGCACCCTCTGGCTTTGGTAGAACAAACTTTGTCCCCGTGTTTCTGGGAGGGAGGGACCGACCTCGCTGTTGGCTCAGCCACCTCTTTAGACCACCTCTTATTGGTTGCTCACTCCTGTCATTCACCTCAGTCAGCCTATTAAATTAGCTTAGACTGGCAAAGGCCGACCTGCCACACGCCATTTAAAAACATGACGAGGAAAGAGAATGACGCGCCACCCACTGAGCTGTTTTTGTCAGCCACCTGATTAGTTGGGAAAACACCATGTGGGGAGGGGGAGGGGGGGGTGTAATTGCAATGTGGCAGGTTTCCACAACAACAACCTCCCCTTCTTGTCACACCTATCCAACCAAAGAGCAGGGGAGGGAGGGCCTCTGTAGTTTTCCTGCTGAATCCAATTGGCCAGCGGCAAAGAACGTGACGTTTGACTGACAGGTGAACAGTGGGAAGGAAGGAGGGTAGGAGTAGGAGGGTTTAAAGTAGGGTGGGAGGAGACGGACAGTCAATCTATGCAGTTTAGATAAGAGGAAGACGACTCGTCCCGCCTCCTCCACCCGAGATAGCCAATGAGGATCGGGGGGCTCACCTTACCGCACCAAAAGGCTTGTCGCACTGATCGCTGTAGAAATATTGTAGTCAAGGCCGGGTGTCATCTCCAAGCTGTCACAACTGTTCTTCCGGAAGATTCTAAAAAATGAAGAGAACACATTAAAAAGTAAAGAAGAAATAAACTAAAACATAACAATATAAAACTAACAAACAAGCTAGACAATAAACGAGATGGACAGAAAACGTAGAAAACTCTGAAGATGCTGGCGTGCCCTGGTTACCCGAGTGTCGTGGTAATATTGTTGCTTTTTTGTTAATTAATGGGGAACGTTTGTTGCTTCGTTGTTCTGTGGTGCTGCTGTTTTAGTGCGTGCGTGACGTGTCCCGTGACGTATCGGCCTGACATCATTTAGCGGTTACTGTTTAGTCTGTATGGTTTGATGCATTTGCCTGTTTCCTCCCCGCATCCCTCCATCTCCTGCCTGAGTGTGTGTTTGGGGATTGTGATGTTTCATTCTCACCATTTAAATGCCTGAGTTGCACAGGTGCTACTGAACAGAGGATTTTCTCCATGGAAGGTGGAACATGTGACACACACACATTTACATACATTCACAGCACATGCATGAACACCTCACATATACATGTCACACTGAAAATTCCTCCAAACTCTCCTGTGTTACACGTCCTGCCAGTGCTAGTGTTAGACTGGGTCGCTTAGCATGCTGTAGCGTTAGCTCGTGTTGTGTGTAGATGGTGTAGAAGCTGCTTTTTGGAGACTGATCACAAGTTTTCTGCTCTTTTTTAATGTTAGGCACTTTCCGTGTGTCCAGACCAATGTTGGGGAAGGAATGAAGTTCATTTTTGACCTTGGAAATTGTTTTACAAAATATTCTTAACTCAAGGTTCACTTGCTAGCTTTTTCCAGAGCGTATAACTGCATCTCACAGTCTTCAACAGTGGTTGGACTTCAATTTGCCAATGATGGTTGAACGCTTTGGAAAGGGCCAGTAAGCTAGTAGCTAGTTAGTACGATTATTTCATCAGACTGATTACATTTAAAGTAAAGCATTTTGTGTTACCTTTTTACAATCGTGTAGCAATATACAGAAAGTGAATAACAACCAATTTTTTGTTGTTGTTTTAAAATGCATTTACTGTATATTAGATTGAATTAGCATTAGCAGTTAGCGTTATGTCTGCACAAAAATAGGACAGGACAGGAAATAACATGCTAATTTGAAGTAATCTGAGTAATGTGTTCACCTCAATGCTGTTCCAGATTGAGCTAACAACGTTACATTTCAAGACTATAAATGTTCTACTTTTGTTTCGTTATTGTGGGTTGAGAAGTTAAACAAATGTGTGTGTTGCCCCAAACTGGACACACGGGTGTGTTGAATATTACTACACAGTATTGTGACTCTGGCTTTAGATTGGGGGGGTTTTAAGGAGGAAGGTTTGTCTGCGTACGGGCTCTGTGATATGGAGGTTCCTCTGCCTCTGTTGAGGCCTACGCTGCACAATCCTGCACTGTCACTGTCAGGGTAATAACAACCACAAATACTACCTTAAACTCCACAAAATCAGTCTACACTACACTTGGTGTCAAAGCAATAACGTCAGTTATCTGTAGTAAAGTGTTAGCTAACTAGCTCACCGAGTCTAGATTCTGCCCCCAATTTAGGGGCTGTAGAGTTGCAGAGTTGTTTCAGCCTTTTGTTAATATTCTGTGAGAGTGGAAACCCTGTTTGCATGGATGTAAAACTCTCTTGACTGAAGCATCAATTTAAAAGATTAACAACTGTGTAAGAGCAACTTTGCATCTTTATTGCTCTGAAAGGCTCCGACAAGAAGCTAACGTAAAGAGTTGTATCATTAGCAAACAATCGAAGTCACAGCGAGACTGACCATTTTTGTCCAACACAATCACGTTAGCTGCTTTGTCGCGGATACTTGTGGCTGCCAGAGCGATATGTAGACATTAAGTAGTAATTGCTTTGTTGAATAAGTGTTTTCTCTGGAGTTGTAGTAGTAAGCGCTGTTAGTCGTAGATGTCCGTGATGCTGTGTAGTCGCTAGATGAAACAAAGGGTGAGGATTTTTAGTTTCAGGTTTGGAGAAGAGTGGAGGTGGGAGTTTTTATTTTATTATTTGACTTCCCAAAACCAAAACTTAACTTCTGTGTTCACCAAAGCTTAGCAAACACCCCCCAACAAGGCAGCAAAATCCAATAGATGTTTGTTCAAATTGTCAGTAGATTTAGAATACTTTAGCACTTTTCTCTACTGTTGTGTTGTTCATGGCTACATTCTGTCTAAGTGGTTTCTAAGTGGTTTTCGCTGTTTTTAGTCTGTAATACAAACACTGAATCCGTCCACAAATGGATTAAATCACGTTTGCCCCTGTAAACCAAATCTAAGTATGCTTAACTACATTTCCCAGGTGTCTTTGGAGCTCTGCTTCTTTTTTGTAATTTCTCCGGGACTCTAAACTGATTTTCAATAGATTTTACCTTCACCAGTCACAGTGCTTCGTTCATCACCTGCCAGTTACATCATAAAGTCAGCCACACAATATTTCATTCAGTTACATGTTTTCGATGGTCGATGGTTGTCACGGTCGTCGCGGTAGTCTTGCGATGGTTCTGCGGTGGTGATTGCGGTGGACATAAATCAGTGACGTGAGGATGCCGTCGAAGCACCAGCCAGCTTGTTGATACTGATGTTTCTTTGTGTGTGTGTGTGTGTGTGTGTGTGTGTGTGTTTTCTGTAAAGTTCCTGTTCCTGTCTGGCAGCCATCCTCTTGGGGGAAAAAAACATGGACAAACACCACAAAACCATAAAGGAATATGATTACGACTTGATGAATTGGAAGTTTGTCCGAGTGTTTGGTCCCGTGTCCTGTTGTCTTCCCTCTTCCTGTTTGTGTTGTAGTTGTTTGGTTGTACAAAAAGACAAGGTTGAGGATCGGGAGTCTGCCCCTTCCCTTCCCCAGCAGACCCCGCCCATCCCGTTGTGTGTAATAATGATAATAATAATAATAAAAAAGGCATGCAAAAGCGTTGTGGAGTTTGCATGATGGTGTTTTTTGTACCCCACCCCCAACCTGCCCTCCATGTCGTGCACTTTACCGCTCATCGGACCTGTTTTTGGTTAGCATGTCAGCTAACTACTTGACTCGTTCCTTCTTAATCTGAATTTTGTTATTTATTTTAAAGTTAAGCACATGTTGGAGTTACACGTCAACACATGCTTTGCTTGTAACATTGTTGGAACAGTAACTGGATTTTTAAGAGGAGTGGGTTGATATTTTAATATGAACCTGTTAAAGATTACATTTTAAAATATGCTGCCGTCAACTTTAGCCATCCTCGCCCAGCCCCTGACATCGTCCTCCAAACCTCCTGCTAGGTTATACACTTCTGTTCTCAACTGATCTCTGTTTGTTTGCTTCCACGGTTGCATTCGTGTTGTGTTCTTGTGGAGGAATCGTCCCCACGTTAAACCTTCGACCTGTGGGCTAACCTCCACCTCCACCCGGCCTTGTGTGTGTGCAGCATGCCTCCCTTCCTCTTCAGTGAAACAAGATTGGTGCATAAATGTACGAATGCGTGTGTTGGTTTGTGTCGGAGCAGCACAAGTTTGTTTTGATGTGCGAAGCGTCCACGGGTTGCAGCCATTTGATGAATGCCACTTTTATTTAAAAAATTGTGACAGATGGGAAGAGATCAGACATATTTATGGACACCATGATCACTGTTATTATTCTATTTATTAAAATTCAAACCAAAGCGTTTTTTGCCCTCCCCTCATGTGTTCTCGAAAATGTTCGCCGCTAATATCAAAGAGCACAACGCGAGTCAAGTTTACACTGATATGTTCGTCACAAATGGTGAAAAAATATATAATTAAAAAAACAACAAATGCTACCGTAACTATAAGAAACAAAAGCCCAGCCCCCCTGCCCACCACCAGCGTTCACTGCATGTTGGTCTGTCCACCAATCAAACCGACAAAGCTATCCAATCTCACACCACAACAACGATGTCTGCCTCCACACCCCCTTTCCTTTCCTTTGCACCTGTAGATGTTAGTTTGTGGTCTGGTTAGTGGAAAAATATGACGCATAATCATCTGTGAAAAAAATTAGCATATGTACGCTTCTCCTCCACTTGAGGCATATACGGAGACAACGGTGGTGCTTTCTTATTCTATTTATGAATTGCTGTTATTTTTGTTATTTTGGTGTCATTTTCTGTACAGCTCGTTTTATCAGTCTCTGTGTTCACACGACAGGATTGCTAGCAATCTCCCATAAACCTACAGTGAGCATTTTCCTGTGTGTGAGAAAAGACTGCAGCCTTGTCAACTCAAGTCACATATATACGGAAGAATATATATATAAATCTTACAACAACATACTACATTTCTATAACTGTATGTGGCTCTGTAGCCATTACTGCTTCGGTTGGCTGTGTACAGTTTTTGTCAGAGCGGGGTACAGAAAGCAGGAAAAAATCATCCGGAGAGAGTTTGGGTGCGACACCAAGACTCCAAAGATTGACTTACCGTTAGCCGTTAGCCATTAGCGTAACTGTGTGTGGGAGTAACTCGGCGTATCGTTTCACACACGTATTGGAAAATAATTTCTTGTAGTTTGAGTCACATAAAACGTGTGTGGGCACAATATGCTCCGCAGTTATTTCTGCAAATTAATTTTTCAGTGTGAACCAGCAGCACAACATCTGCAGACGGGTGTCTGTCTTCCACGTTTGTACTCAACAGACACCGAGTTCAAAGACTGTGAGGATTCAAGTTAGTCGTGCTTTTTTGTTCCTCCGTTTGTCGGACGATTAAACTCTTCTCTACGATGATTTTTGTCTTCCTGAAACAATTTTCAAAAACCAAAACCTGTTCAGTGCCCTGCTCTGGATGATGCTCAAATGAAAATGTTTGTTTGTTTGTTTGTTGTGGCTTCGATCTGCTCTTGTCAGCAGTAGCTGCGACTCGATATTTATTGTTTTCAGATTTTTTATGTGAGGCTCCACCTTTATGTCTTTCTGCTCTCTTCATCGTACGAGACAGTATTTCAGTTTGTATCAGTGTTTTTTTCCCTAGTGGGAAGGGTGGGATGAGTCAGGGGGAGGGGCCATGAAAAATAGACCACGCCCACATGGTCTCTGCCATAGCAAGTAGGAAAGACACTTAAATAACATTGTTATTATCATTATTATTGTTACTATTGTTATTATTACCATAAATGACAAATAAAAATGCAGTAAAACATTTGCAAAAACCCAGAAGGAGAACGAACGGCTTCACACAAAGTGATCAAACTAAAAACTTCAAAAAAGGGAGGTTATGACGATTCTATAATAGCAATGATTTAAAGAAGTACAAAAGGAGTTATGTTATCATAAATAATAGTAGTAATATTGAATATTGAATGCTCGCAATTTTGTCAAACTGAAACTGGATTCTTTGTGTTATGTAATTATTGTAAATAACTTCAAAGAGAGAAAAAATGACTTGCATGTCTATGTATAAATCTACTGAGATATCTATTCCCGTCAAAGTTGACAAGCAGTTCGATCTCTGTCCTTTTTTGCCCTCAAACATCAACCCGTCCTCACCTCCACCCCTCCAACCTCCCATCTCGGCGCTCCTTTTAATATTGATTTGTGACTGAGAGAAGACGGAAGAGAGAAAGAGGAACGTAGCTTCCAGCGTCTTCGTCCGCCACGCTCAGTTCAGACGCTGTGTTTACACCAGCCTGCGGAAATCTGCACACGTAGGAAGAAACGTATGATGTTGTGTCACTGAGAAGCACTGTTGTAGCTTTTCTCGCTCTTTGTTTCTGTCCAATGGAAACAAAAAGACCTTGTGTGTCGGCAGGTATTAGGACAATTTTTTTGCCTTCGTGGTGTAAACGCAGGCACACCTCCGTCCATCACCCCAGTTCCAGAGGCTCCGCCCACTGGCTCCTCTGATGAAAGTGCTTCCCTCCATATTTGGAAAATTAAAACCCCGCCTCCAGGGCTTTCCAGGCCACGCCCCCTGATCACTATGGAAGCCCTGTTAGCGGGTTTCCGAACTCTCTCTTTCTCTCTCTCTGTCTGGTTCTATGTCTCTCAACCACAGCTCAGCTAGCCAAACTTACTTACCAAAACTTGGTCTCTTTACCTGCCTGTTTCCCCAGAATGCACCCTGCACCCTGTCCTAAAAAAATATTAGTACCTAGATAGTCTGCGCTAACGTTAACCTGCTAGACTGCTAACAGCTTGATTGGCATGAGCAGCTCTAATACGGCGCCAAATTTGAATAATGCGACAAAGAAATGTCACAGTGCTGCGTTGCTTATACCCATCAAGTCAGTCGTATACAAAGGATACCACCTTTAAGAGTCCTTCTAGAAGCTAAATGTTTGTCCATTAGCTTGTGCGAAGCCTTTGTCTTTGTCCGTAATTGGCTTTCAGAAACACAAGATCTGACTTTTAACTGATCTTCCTTGGTCCCAACCAAACCACAATCTGACCCCGTCTGTGGAACCACGGAAAGAGCCGAGTCCCAAAAGCATGTTAAAGCTTAACGTGATCTTAGTCCCATTGTAAGTCTATGGGCTAAGACCAGTAGCTTTAACATGCATTGGAAATTATGCAGTTTAAATTCACATCATGTGTCTCTGCGTCCGCTCAGCCCTCTTGACGTACCTCAAAATGACACCACAGTCTTCCTTTTACGTGGATCTCCATCATTCAGTCCTCATCCGGTTCCTGGAGAAGGTTTTAGCTTCAGTTCCTCAAAGGTGTCAAAGCGCAAGAAGAAAGAGAAAATTGAATCTTGCAACAAACAGATTAAGCTAATTGTGGCTGTCTGAAAAGGAAACACGCTTACGGTTTTACCTGGTCAGACTTCCAGAAGTAGCTTAGGTTTGTGCAAAGGAAATGCAGCATTGACAGGTTTGAGGAAGGCGGTCCTCCCAGAGTCGCCACCTAACTAATTTCGGGCCCAGTCTCTAGCCTCACACAGGCCTACCGTAACAAAGCGTGCAATATTCAGAGAAACAAGGGCTTTCTTTATCATGCAGAGGCGTTCGGGCCCGGGCCGATGAGCTCGGACCTCCTGCAGGAACTCCATTAACAAAATCACCCATTTTCAGACTCCTTGTGAGACCCATTAGTTTCTGAGTGCACATGGATGAATAAGAAAGAGGCTATCTCGGGGGAAAGTGGCAGGTGAGAGACGCAAGGTTAGAAAAAATATTTCCAAAATTTAAAAAAGACGAGAAGAGGACAGGGCCATCGCTCTTCAAACGCAACTTTGACCGGAAATGCAACTTGTGTCCCGTTTTTTTTGTGTGTGTGTATGTGTGCGTAGCGTAATGTAAAAGCGATCTGTCCCCCCCCCTCCCCCTCTAAAAACAAAATACCCCCCTAACCCTGTCCATCCCCTACAACCCTGTCTCCCCCCTCTCTTACCCCTCTCTCGTACTGCTGTTGGCTGTTCTGTTTAGTTCATGTGACGTGCCAGTATTCCCCCTCCCCCTACTTTACCAATTCCCCCCCCACACCCCCACTCTCTCCCCTCCTTCTCTCTCTCTTGCTCTCTCTCCTTCTCCTCCCCCCCCCTCTCTCTCTCTTCATGGATCTTTAAGATGACAACTCTATGCAGATGCTGTCTTTTATAAGTGTGTCAAAATTTTAATTTAAAATAAAAACTTAAAAAAAACAAACCCTGACAGACATATTGAAATGATAACAAAAAATGAATAAAGAAAAGGATTGTTCAGTGTACTCTTTCTGCCTGACGGGATCTTTATTGCTTTGTGTCTTTTTAATAATTTCTCTGATCAAATCACCCGTTTTCTCTTTTAAACTGTACCTGAACTAATGTATCTATGAAGTAATGTATGAAAGTAACGTAGTACAAAAGTAATATATAAAAGTAACGCAGTATGAAAGTCATGTATAAAAGTAACGAAAGTAATATATGAAAGAAACGAAAGTAATGTATGAAAGTAACGCAGTATGAAAGTAATGTATGAAAGTAACACAGTATGAAAGTAATATATGAAAGTAACACAGTATGAAAGTAACACAGTATGAAAGTAATGTATGAGAGTAAAGAAAGTAATGTACGAAAGTTTCATTTTTTTAATGTCTTTCCAAATTAAAACTGACCACTGGAAACGATGAAGAACCTACCAAAATAAGAGCACTAATATGTTTCTGTGAACTCTGTGACGTGTAGAAACAGGATTTATTTATAAAAACACAGAACACAGAAACCATCACAGCAGCTCTCACACACTTTCTGTTCGTTTGAGTGAAACTGTAACGAAACACACATTTTTTATTCTTGGTGGTGAGTATTGATTGTATTATTATTATTATTACTATAAAAATTATGTTTTTGCTGTATGTTAAAGGATCCACTATATGTCAGTGGTATATACACCATATATTGTGTATATAACTTTAAAGGTGTTGATCACAAGGTCCACAATGACGGAAGTGGAGGTGAAGTATTGCGAAGTTATTGAACGAGTGATTAGGAAATCAGATCATCCGGTTTTGTAAGAAAAAAGACGACATGATTTATCAGATGTTTCTGTCTTTGTTCAATTATTAAAAACACAAATATGTAGTTTTATGTTTGAGAAAGAGAATTTGTCAGGGACTATTTTCAGTGGCGGATGAATCCACATTTTGTGTTTTTGAATCAAATTTGCAGAAATGTTCTGTTTTATTAAAAACCACCAAGAAGAAAAAATAAAAATCAATCTGTTACAGTTTGAATGGAAGTGATGCTGCTCGCTCATTAACAAATCAAGGTCATCTACAGATATTGGTTTGTATATAAAAGCTCATACAGAGGTTAGGATACAGAGGTACAATAACGACACATCATCTAACCGAACAGCACCAACAGTCTACGGCTACGTTTCTACAGGTCGATTCCCTACGATGCCATTTTGCATCCCCAACTGAAATAAACCGGATTATTCTGACCATCTGAAACAAATGTCGTATGTTCTGTGATTAAATAAAACTCTGAAGGCTGAATAACATTTTACTTCATTACGTGTCAGAAGATAAGTCACAGTGCAACAACTATTAAAATGTCTTTAAATTGTGACTTAATATCTCATAATTACTGTACTAAGAAATTACTAACAAAAGTTTTTGTGAGATATTGGTTTTTTTTTCATAATTATGATTATAAATTATCTCCTTCTCATATTATCATTAGGAAAATAATTATGAGATTTCTCCTAATTACAAGATCCAGATCTCACAAATATCAGATCTGTATCTGATAATTAGTAGAAGATATTTTCATAATTAATGAAAGAAGAAAGAAAAAAGAAAAAAACATTCTCATATTCACCAGATTCATATTTCTTTTTAGATAATTTAGATACATTTTCAGGAAATTATGAGAGATCGTCATCATGTTCACATATATATAAGATTATATAAGAGATCTGTATCTGATAATTAGCAGAAAATATTTTTAGAGTTACGAGCTCTGTGTAACTGGGTGATTATGAAAATGTTTTTATCTTGTACTTAATGTTTTCTCATAATTGCAGAATCTCATAATTATGAAAAAAAATAATTACAACAAAACAATCTCCTAATTACCAGATGCACATCTTGTGATCATGAAATCAGATACAGATCTCACAATTTGGATACATTAACTGATAAATTCAGGAAAGTGTCTCGGATTTCTCTGTAGGAATGAAGGTTTGAGAAAGGGACACAAAATGGCCGCCACAATGACTGCAGCTGTTGAACCAGGTCAGATTTCGGTTTCACTTCCTTTGTGCTGCAGATTGTGAGCGACACACGGGCGTCATCACATCGTTACTTTTATAAATTCTACTTCTCTTTAGTTTGAACCACAACCCTTCGACTAACGGTATATGTGAGTTATCAGGCACAGAGTCACAAAGTACAGGTGCCCCAAAAACAAAGTGAACACTCAGATAGGAGGTGAAGAGGAGGAGGAGGACGGAAGAGGAGGAGGAGGACGAGGAATCATTGACGTCTGTTCTCGGTGAGTTTCTTCAGGGACAAAAACTACACGGCTCCCAACAGCAGCTTTGTCCTCGACAGAAATCCCCCATGAATCCGGTCCGAGCTCACGTCCAAATCCATCCAGTTTGTTACGGAAGCACTTTTATACCAATATCAACGTTTTATCATTCAGTGTTTTTTCTTATAATAATAATTTGGAGAAACTTCCTCATAGTTGTATTGATTATGAAATGTTATCTCATTAATTACTAGTAGTACTAGTATAATTAGTTTCACCAAATTATGAGTTTAAATCGAAGTTATGAGATTGTATCTTATTATAATAATAACATAATTATGATAGCATTTTTCCTAATTATTACATATTAACTCATATATATGAGTTTAAAAACAGAGATAAAAGAAACAAAGTTAGTTTCTCAGAGATGATCAATAATAATAATAATAATGTGATCATCAATCATAATTATTAAAGGTTCTCATTATGAGAAGGTGTGTTACAACCTTCATATTTATGAGAAAATATAATTATAACAGTATATCACATTGAAACTCATTCAGGAGGCAGTTTGTTCTCTACAAACATTTAAACTAAAAACTAAGCAAATGTGAACTATTTAATTAATACAATTACAAATTACTGAGCCTGAATTATTTTTTATAATTATGAGATTCTAAAATGTAAAATTATAAAATCTAATACGGTAGTTTTTCTTCACAGGGCATGAATGGGCTTCCATAGGCTGCCTGAAGAGGAGAGTGCTGATTGGCTGCGACCAGGTGATGATGATGATGATGATGATGATGATGATGATGATGATGAAGGTCCACGTCGTCCGACTATGTGAAACTAAAGCTCCCAATGACGTTGTCCACTGCGGCGTCTGTCCACCTGATACACGCTCTAACCTCCACAGGTATGATTCCCATCAGTGCAGCTCGTGTTTACAGGGTTTTTTTGGCTGCCCCGAAGGCATCTGAACCCACAAAAACACATTTTCTCTGTTTTCTCTCATTCGAGTCTGAAGATCAACAAAAGAAAACACAAAAACACACACACAATCTCCTCGTTTTTCGTCCACGTTGATGTCGTCCAGGTCTCTTCGTCTTCAGTTTGTTCTTCCACTTCACAGTTTGTTTGAGGGTTTAGGTTTCACTGAACACTGAGTCTGAACCTGAACACATCGTGGAGGTCATCAGTCGCAGCACTGAAACGTACGATCCTCCTGAACACATCGTTTACACCTCAAACTCCAGTTTCTGTCTCGTAATCACAGTTTCATATAAATGAAATAAACCTACACTGTAAAAAAACTGTTAGGAAAACTCATAATTTCAAATGAACTGTTTTCACTACACTTTTAACTTTAAAATTTTAAGTTTTGAATTAAACTAAAAAGGCATTTTGCTCTGACCTGTAATCTTTAGTTGATTTGTCATTGTTTGTTTTATTAAATATTTGCAATTGAAAATTTACTGTCTTTTACTCTATTTTTAAAAAAGTCAAAGAATCAAGTTTTAAATTAGAAAAGTAAATTAGTGTTAATTATTATTAGTTTATTTAAAAACATAAGAGTTTGACTTAAAACTCAAAAATGTAATAAAGACAGTTGCCTTGAAATTACAAGTTACTGTTTTCTACAGTGTACTGCGTCCGTCCTGCAGCTTGTCATCGATGTAAAAGTCTCTAATGTACAAACAACGATTACTTGAGGCTGGAGGAAGAGGTCGTGGAAAGAATACCCATAATGCACCTCTGCAGAGGAGCCAGAAGTCTTTAAACCTACAGACCGATACCAACGAGTCCAACGGGGCAAAAGCAGTCACCCATTCACTGTCAATGGGAATATGAAGGTCTGTGAGCTATAAAAGAGTTCACAGGAAACAGGAAATGACCTGTATCAGTAAAGAGGCTCTTTAGCTGTCAGATTAAACATTTAAACTCAGAGAACGAAGAGGAGCTTTAAATATGAGTAGAGTTCAGATATTTCAGGCTGACTGTCAGATTAAAGATCTGGAGGCAACAGTGAGGAAGGCGGATGACGTCCCTCGAGACAGTGGCACACCCCTCCAGTGCACCTTCATGTGGTGCCTCAGGTTGGATCGCAATGAGAAGCGTTTGTCGCACTGCTGGCAGGAGAACGGCTTCTCCTTGGTGTGGATGCGGCGGTGGCAGACGAGCGCCGTCGACACCCGGAAGGACTTGCCGCAGTCGGGGCAGCGGTAGCGTTTGGGCTCGGTGTGGATCCGCCGGTGGTTCTTCAGGGACATCAGGTTGGGGAACTCCTTCTGGCAGGAGTTGCAGAAGTAGGTCCCGGTCTTGTGGCTGTTCTTGTGGTTGAGCAGGGAGCTGGCGTGGCGGTAAGAGCGACCACACTGACCGCAGACGAAGGTCCTGGAGCTGCTGGACGAACCCACTGGACTCAGATCTGAGAGGAGACAAACACCAGGGTTTTAGTTCAGATAGGGAACTGATCCAGACTCCAAAGAGAGCGAGGAGGTCCTGCACAGTGTCTACAAAGAGGACAAAACCATCAAGTCAGTTTAATATAAAACTAGTTCAGCACTGAGCCGCTCTGCAACCTCAACCTGTCTGAAGAAAACAAAAACTCTAAAATACAGAGACCTGATTCTCACAGTTACAGGAAGAAACCTCATAATTAAAAGATTAAGAACAACAACTGTTTAATTATTAATCTGTATTTTATTAATACAGGAAAACAAAAAGCAATCTCATGATGATCTTCTTCAGCTTGTAAACTAATTAAACACAATTTTATCACTGGAACGTAATTTCAAGTAATATTTAGTTTCAGTATCAGCCTGTTAATTGTTCCCGTTCATGGAGTCTCACATCTATGATTAGTACGGAGCTAAAATAGGACGGAAAAACAAAACAGGAAACAGCAAAGTGTCAAAGGTCAGTTCTGATCTCTCAGTATGAAGACTCCGATTTTAAGAAGTCAAAAGAAAACAACCATAAAACGGCTTTTCAGAATAAAACAAAGAGCTTCATTAACGAGCGTTCAGTTTACAACCAGAGTCACAATAAAGTGATTAATGTTCGATTCCCTGGAGGTCGTCCGTCTGCCGGTTGGGTCTGAGCTGCGTGACCGAAGGGTCTTCATTTATAAATCTACCATAAAGGTTTTTACACAGAATCCGACTGTGGAAACTTTATAAAATACAAACTGCAGCTTTTGGGTCCGTTTGGTTCATTTAAAAATGATCCAGGTTGAGAACAGAAAGTAAATCCTCGACATCCTCGATGGTTTCTTCCTCAAACACAAATCTTCATCATCATCAGACAGTTCAGTAAAATCCGGCATTTTCTGAATGGAGTTTGGTGTAGAAACGTTTCAGTGCTGTTGTTTGAGCTGTAAAATGGATCCATAGATTCATATTCAGACCTCCTTACTTTCGTTTTAAAGACATTATCAAACGTTGTGGGGAAGCAGGACGGTGATGGTTTTATTTAACTATTACATTTAACGTTATTATTTTATATAAATATATATAACTGTTAAATTCATTCTGTATGAAAGTGTGACGCTGATATAAAACTATTTATTTCATTTTATTTCCCAGAAGTTGAAGAGTAGAATCGTCTGTTATCTGACACCTGAGATCTTTATTATGTAAATAAATTGTTTTATGTTTATTTGTTAATTCACTGTTTCCATGGAAATGTAACGACATAAAGGTAAAGCTATAAAATGAAGACTGGGTCCAACTGGAGAACAGTATCGGGTCTTTCTTCTTTTTTACATTCATTTTTAGAAATTCTGAATTTTATATTTTATAAAACAGAAAAAATATTTATTTATAAAGCATTTTTCCATCCAGACGTGACTGAAAATAAAAATTTCTGCACTCTTACATCAATAAATGACTTTCTTTACAAGCCTTCAGTCATTAAACCCATTAAGAAACCAGAGATACCGGATGTTCTGTTTAAAATCTTAAATTAATCTGGAACCAACCAAACTTAAATCTCAAAAACAAGTGTTTACAAAATGTTCAGAAAACTCATTAAAGTGAAAAACTGTTAATTAATTATTTTAAGTTGGAAAACAATCGGACTCACAGCTCACTATAAACAGTTTTTTAAAAATACAGAATTTTAAGTTTCTGAAACTAAAAGTTATTTAAAAAAGTTAAACGTTTTACAGTGTTCAGTGAAACTGTCTCCACTAAATTACAAACTGAAACTCGTTTTTTAGTAAACTAATAATTAATGATCATTTACTCAGAAAAACTTAAACTTAAAAACAAAAAAATAAAAAATAAAACTAAATAATTAAATACTTTTAATCGCAAATATTTAATTTTCAAGCACCAAATAATGAAAAATCGTGTTCACTGAGAACAATTTACATTTGTATATATTAATAAATATAAATATTTTAAGAAGAAAAGTAAATTGTCTCAACAACAGATTATTATTAGGTTGTTTATTTTAGAGCTTTAAAATGTGAATTAAAACTTTAATGTTTTCTCAACTTTTTCCTTTAGTCGTATCAGGATCTCAGGTTTTTCTTTAAGATGGTTTGTGATGCTCGTTGGGTTAGTTTCCAGTTGTTTTATAATTTTGTGTGATTTGTATATTTTATGCACCAATGCACCAGGACACATTCCTTGTAGGTGTAAAAACCTACTTGGCAATAAACCTAATTCTGATTCTGATCCATTAAAACCTGAAGGCAGTGAGAATAAAAGGATAGTTTGGTTCATCAGAGCCCCTGGAGGTTGAATAAAGTCACATATTGGATTGAAGTGGATTAATCCGCTGCTGAAAATAGTCCCAACAGATGCTCTGTTTCACGCCAACCTGATGAATCTGAAACAAATTTAAACTCTGAACAACCGGAGAACACTTCCTGCTGGCGGCTCCTTCAGAGTAAAAGCCCTCCAGCTGGAACTCTCTCAGTTATCAAAGGAAATTAAAGATCTTTTGAATCTGGATTAATGTTAGTTTTTAGGTTTTAATCAGTGTTTTTACATCATTTGTCTCCCTGGTGTTTATTTTTATATCAGCTTTAATTGTTTGTTGTCTTTATATTTAGATTTTTTGTTTCAGTTTGTTGTGTGAAGCATTTTGTATCAATAAAGTTAATCCTGATATGTTTTTGATTGATTTCTCTTTTCATGTTTATCTTCTAGTAAATATAATTTTACTTTTTATTTCTACTTTATAGACTTTGTTCTATTTTTATTTTACAGTTTTAATAAACTGTAATGTTCTGTTGAGCAGCTGAAACAGTCAAAATATATTGACACATTTTTATATTTCTCATTCATACAAAGTGAAAATAATTATTTGTGCTCTATAATTAGAATTTAATGAGTAAAAATGACTAATTACAGAATATGTTCTAAATCAATCTGCTTTAAAGAGATTTATTTATTCTCTACATAATTAATAAATGATAGATTTGTAGTAACAGTTATCTGGCTCTATATACATCCTTTTATTTATTACTGTATAAATAATATTTATTAATTAAATCTGTCACTTCCTCCTCCTGCTGTCATCCATCATCCTATCAACACAATATCTTTATATATATTTAATTGATTATTATCAATAAATCACAACAAACTCAGCTCCCATTAAGACCATTAAGACTGAATCCTAAATGTGTAAATTAATATTAATTATTATCAGTAGAAATAAATGTTATGTTGGGAAACTGAACCAGAGTTAAAAAACTGTTTCTACTCGTAACTCTGACATTGAATCATCCGGACGCCGTTACAGGAGACGGTGACGCAGCCACTGAGAGGCGGGAACGTATTGATTACATTACCCACAGTACGAACCAGGAATGTCCTCGTTGTGCTGGTTGTAATAATCTATAATAATTGATCCTAATGAACTGAGTGTATTCACTGTCAGTCTAATAGGAGCGTTGTCGATGGGTGGCGGTGTTGCTTTATACTTTTTATCCACTCACACAATATGCAGCATTTATTTAAAGCTGCTGTATTATACAGGTGCAGAGCAGTGGTTCCCAACCTGAGGGTCAGGGCCCCACTGGGGGTCGCCAAAGTTTCACAGGGGGTCGCAAGGCCTTCTTGATTTTTAGGGGTGTAAAAAAAAAAAATTTTTTAAATATTCACAGTTGGGGTAAATCTCAGTGTTTGTCTAACAGAAGAATGGCCAAGTTTCAGGGAGAAAACAGTAAATGTCAGTAAAGAAGAATATTAGTTAAGAATATAGAGTCTTTAAAATACAGAATACAGACAGAATTGTATCAAAAGTTCCCTAAACAGGAAATAATCAGCTTGAAATAAATAAAATCTCTGGTTCACTGTTTGGGTTCATTGTTCAGTTTTCAATAATATGGATTATAAATCAAATACGTCAGTTTAATAAATGATCGAAAAGGTTCCTGATATATTAAATAAAACACTGAAGTTAGTTGAACTGTGCTTCAGAATCCATTTTAAGATCCTTTTATTGGTTCATAAAGACTTCAGGGTCTCAGTCTCACTCATGGACCAGACTTTACACCATGAACCCTGAAACCCTGAAACCCCGAAAACCCTGAAACCCTCAGACCCTCTGGTCCTCTGGATCTCTGGATCTCTGGTCCTCAGACCCTCTGACCCTCTGGTCCTCTGGTCCTCAGACCCTCTGACCCTCTGGTCCTCAGACCCACAGACCCTCTGGTCCTCAGACCCTCAGGTCCTCTGGTGTTACCTGTGTCACTCTGGTTCTGGACTCTGGAAGCTTCCCGAGGACCTGAGAGCAGCACAGAGTGGATCTCAGTAAACTCAAGACTTCCCTTTTTAGTCTGGCTTTGAACTGATGTTTGATTTCATCAATTTTAATCTTTTATCCTCTTTTTTTTTGGTATACATTTAATCCCTTTTATTACTCTGTATAATCTGTTTTATTTGGTTTATTCTTTTCTTGTCCTTGATTTTCCTCTTTTTATATTTCTGCCTCCAGTTTCCTCAGTTTGTGTTTTATTGTTCACAGAAACACATCTAACTTTACTCTGTGTATTTAAGTCTGACTGAAGCAATAATGTTAAAATGGATTACATTGAATATTTTATGTAACACAAACTCAATTTAAACTCAAGTTAGAAACATTCTTGATTAAATACTTTTTTTTCCAGTTCAGTGTCACTTAAATCGACTAAAGAATGATCAATAATCTTTTTTTAACTTACAAAATTGAGTTTTACTTGTAATTGTGATCAGTTTTGATGATTTTTTGAAGTTGAATTAACTTTAAAAATATGTTTAATTTCTTCACAGAAATGAACCAAACTCTGAGATATCGACCTGCAGTGTATATTTTATGTTTTCTTACACTCATTAAAATCATCTCACGACCCCCGGTGAAGCTTTGGCGACCCCCAGGTTGGGAACCACTGCAGGAGAAGAAGAGCCGATTGAAAACACCTCGACTGCGTTTTGTTTTCAGCTATTTATTTTCAGTACTCAGCAGTAAGGGTTATAGTATATGGACAAGTTCTTCTGTTAAGAAATGAATTATCAAAACATAGTTTATAAAAGTGTATAGTAAGCATTACATATATATGCATGGAAACAAAAGTTAGACTTTAAAACAAAAGAGGGGGGTTATAGTTGTTCCAAACCGATCTTTTTTCTTCTTCTTCTTCTCTCTACAAACTACTTGAAAAGCAGGCGGGAAAAGTGTCCACTCAGAAACCAAAACCGAACATGGTGGAGGAGGAAAATGCAAAAACAAAAATAGAGAATGTACAGTTATTATTTCTGTGTTCTAGATCACATCGACTCCTACAGCACTTGACGGTCACTGCACGGCTTTGACTTTTTTTTCTTTTTTAAAACTAGCACCAGTGCTCCTGAAAACGCTGACACACACACAGAGGCTTCCAGATAGTCAATTAAATATAAAGGAAACAAAATAATAACACCAATAAATACAAGAGGTTACCATAAAAGTGTAACATAAAAGAGGTTCAAATGATGAGGACTGAATGCACTCCAAAGAAAGAGGAGGATCACCGAGTCGTCCCTTTTCAACGTGAGTTTGATTTTGGTGAAACAGGAAGGAGGCGGGGGAGGGGGGGGGGGAGGGGAGGGGGAGGGGGGGAGGGAGGGAGGTGGAGGGGGTTCAGTCAAACTCGATGGAGAGATAAATACGGAAGAGAGGGACGATGGGAAGGCTCGACTGAGAAAGACAACATCACTTAGATAAAAGGCAAGAAAAACACTTTCCATCGTGTGGTTACAGTTCCTTAAATCTTCACACATCAGAACACGGAGAGTCTCAGTGGAGCCAGAGTCCGTCATCTCCACAGAACAGGGGCATTGTGGGTAAAGGGGGGGTGTTTTACATCAACACAGCTCTAAACTCACACATCCTAAAGACTAGCGCCGTCCATTACAAGTGTTAATAATAATAATAATATAAATAAATGCATTACTACAATGATCTGTCGTCTTTTTTCCTTCTTATAAAAGAGGTACTGTAGAGAATACAGTCAGAAGTACGAGTACAATACAGGATCAAACAATATACAACCTTTCTTTACAGTTTGTGACGTGGTTTCTCTCTCAGCGTTCGGCCGGGCGGTACAGTGAGACAGAGGAAGTGTTCACACACACAGATTCAGGTTTAACCGTCAGAGCAGCACCCGTCTCCAGAACGAGGCTCTACCCTTAAAACAGTGGTTTTTTGAATGGAGTTTGGTGTGACAGTGTCGAGCAGAGGGGATTTGAACCTTAATAAATCCCATAAACTGAGCTGACCTTCTAATAATGAAGCTTTACAGCAGAAAGTAACAGGAAGTGGAGATAAACCCTCCTGTTTCCTTCTTCTGTGGTAGTAAAAGGTGGATTAATAAACACAAACATTAGTTTACAGAAACGTCACATTGGACTCAAACAGTTGTTTATTGATTCTATAGAACGACAGATTATTGATTGATTGGCTCCGACTGGTTTTTAGAGGATACCTACAGTATGTCAGAATTTACATTTACCGCCAGTCAAATTAGAGCGACTGCTTCCTCCCAAAAGGGGGCGGGGCTTGCTGCAAGGCCAAAGTAGCGGGACGGGCTTTGGCCACTGGATTTAGGGGCTCGGTGACCCTGAAGACGTCTGCAAATGTTTTATGTAAAAACAAATGTTAGATATGTTAAAAGATTAGTTTTAAACCCGACTCAAAGTCCACCTACTTCTATTTTTTGGAGCTTTCAACCGTATCATTCTTTATTTTTAGAGTTTTAGTTAGTTATAATACGAACTCGGGAGCTTTTAGGTCTGTGACGTTGAAACAGAAACTCAACATCCACTTACTGGCTTTTTTTCTTGAGTTGAGACTGTTTATTACTCGACTTCACTACATAACGAGTTTTTAACAAAATGGAGGAAAAGCTGGTTGCCACGGTGATGCTGATGATGATGATTAGTAGGAAATAAAAGACCTCATCTTTCAGTCAGAACAACGACTGACTCACAGTGTAAATGACGCAAAACTCACCTGCTAGCTTCGGGCTAATGCTACCGTTGAATCTGTGCGTGTGAACGAGGCGTCAGGAAGTGGTCTCTGTTTGGGAAGCTACAAGAATATAAAGCTCATCTTGGTGCTGGAGAACACACACACACATACACACATTTAAACCAGACCCTCAGAGACTGAAGCGTCCCGTCTTCAGTCCTAAAAGCTCCCAGAAGTCACTGCTGTCTCCCGTCAAACATTTAGGTACAAAAAAGGAGAAATAAACCAAAGCTCTGTCTTTCACCAGCACGTCCACTGCGTCTACATGTTGGTCACACCTAAATAAAAACAGTTTGTTGAGACTGACTCGGTCAGAATGTGGTTTAAAAACATTGTGACAAAGGCCACGAGAGAAAGTTTCATCAAGACAAAACTCCCTATAAACGTCATGAGAACTGGGATGGGGGGCGAAACCCGACTGCAACACGGGACCAATCAGCTCCCGGGACTGAAATGGACAAGATGGCTCGAAAACAAGACTTCTTTTATCTGGACCCTCACAGCAGCTCGGCCCCCGACCGTCAGTCAAATCACAACCACAGGACTCATCAGTCTTTACAGTCTCTGCTCAGTCACTGCAGCTCTGGGGGGCTTCCACGTTCCAGAACCTGGACTTTACAGGGCAACATGCAGGAGGGAGTAAGGCAGGTGTAGTGAATCATGTCTGTCTACAGTCCATGTCTGCCTGTCAGTCAGTCTGTGGGGGGGCAGTTCTACAACCAGGGCCTCATGGGAACGTCCGTGAAGGAAGCCTCAGCGCAGGAAAGTTTATAAAGACGTGAGCGTCGGGAGTGTGTGTCCTCCATTTTCAGTCTGTGTGTGTGTGTGTGTGTGTGTGTGTGTGTGTGGCGTCCATTTTGTGTCTCCTGCTTTGTGTACATGTTCTGTCATGCAGGACCTGGACTCTAAGCACCCTGTCCTTCACACACACTACAGCCACACATGGAAAATGAGGAAGAGGAGGGTAAGCAGTAGGAAGAGCTAAGTTTTGGCACCTCCAGAAACCTTGGCATGTGACTGCCCCCCCACCTCCCTCCCACCTCCCCACGTCTCGCCCAACCACCCCCTCCCTCCTCCCTTAGCTTATATGAAGGGGCCGCCGGGCATACCCAGGAAGTTGGGCGCACCCATGGCCATGGGAGGGGGCGCCGTCGAGCTGCTCCAGTGCACCTTCATGTGGTGCCTCAGGTTGGACTTGGACGAGAAGCGTTTGTCGCACTGCTGGCAGGAGAACGGCTTCTCCTTGGTGTGGATGCGGCGGTGGCAGATGAGCTGTGTGGACACCCGGAAGGACTTGCCGCAGTCGGGGCACTGGTAGCGTTTGGGCTCGGTGTGGATCCGTCTGTGGTTCTTGAGGGACATCAGGTTGGGGAACTCCTTCTGGCAGGAGTTGCAGAAGTAGGTCCCGGTCTTGTGGCTGTTCTTGTGGTTGAGCAGGGAGCTGGCGTGCCGATAAGACCGACCACACTGGTCGCAGACATGGGACTTTATGACCTCACTGTTGCCCCCACGGCTGCGGGCTTTGGTCATGCTGCCGGGGTCGAGTCCTTGCTCTTGCATCAAAGTGAGGTCCAAGCCTGACCCCCAGCCCAGCTCCTGGGAGCCCCCCGGTCGAGGCTGCTGGGGTCTGGGCTGGCGGGGCTGCGGAGCCTGGCCGTGGGTGATCTCCATGTGGAGCCTGAAGCTGGCATGCGTAGGAAAGGCTCGTTGGCAAGACCGGCAGGTCAGCTCCCGCTGCTTCTGGTGGACGCGTCTGTGGTTGTAGAGCTGGGAGGAAACACGGAAGGCCTTGCCGCAGTCGTGGCAACGGTGGCGCCGTGTCTCGGAGTGGATACGGCGGTGGTTCTTCAGGGCAAGCAGGTTGGAGTAGGTCTTGAGGCACACGGCGCAGTGGTAGATGCCGACAGTGTGGGTGTTCTTGTGGTTAAGGAGGGAGCTGGCATGGCGGTAGGAGCGGCCACACTGATCACATCTGTGCAGAGACAAAGAAGGAAAAACAAGGGGGGAGGAAGAAGGGGATGGGAGGAGGGACAGAAAGAAAGAAAAAGGGAGATTAGTAACGGAAGATGGTAGTTTGTTTCCACCGTTCTAGTTAATCTCAGTTACTGGTTACCACTTTTCCTATAGAATTATTCAAATATTTTAACTACTCATCATCTAAGATGTTGCACATACAGGTATATGATCTGAAATCCGGCTTAATGCTTTTAAAAGAAGACTACTACAAAGTGGTGTACCATTTACAGTTATGATCTCTAGACAGGTCATGGGGAGAGGACTGCTGGGTGGGGGAGGGAGGGACATGGGAGAAACTATGGACAAACAACTGGGATTCATGTAGGGAACTGGGAGGTATCTGCCGCTCCCTGCACTGCACAAATGGACACAAGCTTCAAAGACCTTCTATCGCAGCCTTCTTTAGGGTGAGTTCTGAATGTAATGATGAAAAATCCATCAAACATGCCCAAAGTACCTCTACCAGTCGGCTACTGTGCTGTAGTAAAGAGTCCTTTAACTGTTAGGAATAATAACCTCTAGACATGTGCAGTGCAGCTTGCTCCAAATACTTCCTAATCTTCCCTGTGATTTCAGTTTGCCAAGACATCAAAATGCAAGAGCCCCATCACATAACGGCATTTTCTAGTCTAATTACTGGCCAGTATCATGATGCTAACTAAAGAAAACAAACACAAACAAAGACTACAATCAAAATCATAACAAGAGCAAGGAACACACAACATCAATACTTTAAATTTAGCTAATATGCTATATACAAAATACTACGTAAATCAAATCTGTGTCAAAGTTTGCTGAGAAAACAAAGCATTAAAACAATACATCTAAACATCAAATGTTTGACTGTGGGTGCCTGGAAAACTAAAGTGTGTGATATATGCTAACTGAAAGCAAACAGGGTTGACTTATCTGGTCTCTCCACTAATTCAATTTGTCCAAACTTCAGAAAAATCCGAATTCCGGCACGCGTATGGTCCCAAGGAAGCCGGATTGGAGATCATATACCTGTAATAGACATGTAGAGACCTAAATTTATCTTCACTATTTTTTTTTCAACTTCGAAGAATCACAAACAACTGACGAGAACTCACGTGTACCGACACTCTTCGCCCTCTCCCGTGGGTGCAGTGGCCTTCCTCCTGACTTCCATGCCTACCTGGTTGTCCCCGCAGCGGTGCCTGGCCAGACCGGACCTTCCCTGGAAACTCTTCCCACAGGTGGGGCAGCCGAACGGGGTAGCACCCTCCTCATGGACCTTCTGGTGGTTGCGGAGGAACCTGGCCAGCCGGAAGGCTTTCCCACACGTGTGGCAGATGTGCTTCTTCCGCTGCGTGTGGATGCGCATGTGGTTGCGTAACGCCATGTAGTTGGTGTAGGGTTTGTCGCAGAAGTTGCACCGGAAGTTTCCCGTCTTGTGAGTGTGCTTGTGGTTCAACAAGGAGCTTGCATGTTTGTAGGCGCAGCTGCAGAGGTCACAGGCGTAGGGTCTCTCGTCAGAGTCCAGGTCCACAGAGCTTCTCTCCATGCTGATGTTGGTGGAGCTGTTGGTGGAGGAGGATGAAGGCAGGTGCTGGGCTGGGCAGTCATGGGCTGCGAGCTCGTCAGCCGTGGCAAAGCCTTCACAGCAGCCATCGCACTCAAAATCCATTTGGGCCCCGGGACCCTGCGGGCCTTTGCACAGGCCAGCTGTAGTGTGGGTCGCTAGCTGCCTCTGGGTGCGGAAGCCCTTGCCGCACTCTTGGCAGTTGTGCTTCTTCTGGGCAAAGTGGAGACGCAGGTGGTTTTTCATTGCCAGCCTGTTGGGGTATGTAGAGTTGCAAACATTGCAGTGGTACTCCCCAATTTTGTGAAGGTTCTTGTGATTGGCCAGGCTGCCTGCATGGCGGTATGTCTTTCCACATTCTTCACAGGAAAAGGGCCGCCGTCCAGTTTCAGCTGGGTCAAACTTCTGGGGCCTGGATGTTCCAGCTGAAGAGTAGGGCTTTTTGAACCCTTGATGGCTGTATTTCACGCCCATTCCCTTTGATGACTCTCCTCTCTGCATAGTTTGCATTTGAGATGGGCCAGGTTGCTGGAAGCGGGAACCGTTAGGGCCGGTCCGAACAAGACCTTTGGCCCGGTGCTCCTCGTGGAGGCGGAGGTGGTTGATCAGCTGCTTTTGGATCTTGAAGGCCTTGCCACATTCTTCACACTTGTGCCTGCAGCATGAATGGACACAAATGAGGAAAACACAGTAGAATTTCTGTAAATACGTGAGATTAATAAAATTTAACCCATATCAAGGCATTGGTGGTACTACACACAACCCTTTGTGGAGGCTATAATCTTATGCATTAAGGCCCAGATGTCAAATTCCTTATAAGGTTGGCAGTCCTGGCACAGTGTTACAATGATCAACTGAAGTACAACCAGTTTGGCAACAAATTTAATTGCTGGGACAGAAATAAATCCTATCTAGTAAGTAATCAGCCTCCACATTGGGCTGAAAAATCACTAATCAACAGTAGTTTGGAACCTTGATTGTGATGAAATAGTTAAATCAAAAATGGACAGACAGGGACCTACCTCTTTAGATCAAAGTGGGTCCTTTGGTGATTCTTGAGAGCCAGCAGATTGTAGTAGCGTTTCTGGCACACCAAGCAGCGGAAAACACCAGTCTTATGGGACTTCTTGTGGTTGAGAAGTGAGCAGGGGTGCCTGTATCCTCGTCCACATTGATCACACTTGTGGGGCTTGTCACTTTGGTCAACAATAGGTCTACGTCCATCGCCACCTACGTCACGGCTTCCTCCGGCGACCCCACCACCGACGCCATCTCCTCCAGACATCCCTTTGGCTCCATTCAGACCCTGCTTGCTCAGTGAGCCAGCCCGATTCTTACCGGGGCACAGGTGGGTGATCAGGTGGTGGCGGTCAGCAAAAAACATGCCACAATCGACACAAATGTGGTTGCGTCCATCCATCTTGTCATTGCCATTAGCTGAAGTTGCGCCAATACCCTGTTGCTGGCCGTCTGGCCTTTGGGGGCCATGGACTAACTGGTGATTCAGGAGGTCCTGTTTCCTAGAGAAGCTCTGGCCACAGGTGGAGCAGATCATCCTCCACTCGTGCTCCAGACTGGAAGGTCCTGGCCCTGTTGGGTTATTGGCATGGCTACGCAAGTGGCTCCTGAGAGCTCTGAGGCTGGCGTAGTGATTGCCGCACACCGAGCACTGATACACTTCTCCATCATCCTCGTCATCTTTGTCATTGCTGCCCATTCTCTTGCCTCCGCTCTGGGAGTATTGCCGTTGGCTGCTGCCTACTTTGAGGCTGCTGGAGCTTCCAGCTGGCAGCGAGGTCCCACTGGAGCTGTGGTAGTTCATGTTCCCCATAAAACCGTTGGACATGTTGCCCTGCGGCTGTTGTGGCTGCTGTTGCTGCTGGCCACGGCGGGGACACATGTGTGACTTGATGCCAGATACATCTCCATACATCTCACCGCAGTCTGCACACACGTGTCTGTCGGCCTGACGGTGAGCAGAGTTGCTCTGAGAAAGTGAGCTGCCGTCAAAGCGATCGTGGAACTCGAGAGAGTCCAACCCACTGCTGTGGCCACCATCCGGTACAAAGTGGGCAGCGTCTCCAAGATTTCCTGGCAGTGAGATTGGAGTGGTGGCACCACTGCCTTCCTGGACGTAGCTCTGCTGGGAGTCCAGAGTTAGCGGCTCTGGAGATAGCCAGTCGTTGCTGTCGTTACCGATGGGCTGGTTGGAGGGACGCCCTTTGTGGCTTCGTAGGTGGCTGTGTAACGCTGCCAGGTGAGGGTACTGCTTACAACAGATGGTGCACTGGTAGTGGCCAGTCTGATGGCAGCGTTTGTGGTTCACCAGACTCCCTGCATGCCTGTAACTTTTGCCGCACTCCCCGCACTTAAAGCGACGCTCTCCGTCATCTGGAGAATTGGCCTGAGGCACGCGGCCACCAGAGGGAGAAGACACAGAGCCCTGTGATCCAGAGCTTAGTGTGTCTGAGTTGAGGATGGAGCTGTCCTGGCCATGGGAGGCAGGGTGGGGGTCATGGGTCAGATAGTGGACTTTCAAGGTATCCAGATCTGGGTGACCCGCGCCACAGTATGCACATGTGTAAATGGGATTGTTGACTGGAGGGCCCATTATGGGGTCATAGGGACCTCTTTTCTCACTTGGCAGGGGTGGCAGGGGCAGAGGGTCCCCCAGGGCAGGAGTGTACGCTGGGGATCGCACCGCACTCAGATTGTGAGGCATGATGCCTGGGAAACTGCGCGGCAGTCCAAGGGAGGGTGAGGCCGTGTTGTGCAGCAGGATGTGCTCCTGGAAGTCTGTCTTATTCGGCAGCGCTATCTGGCAGAGGTGGCAGAAGCAAGAGGCCGTGTCGTCGCTCTGGGACGACTGTGTGCCACTGCTGCGCTCCGAGTCGTGGAGGCTGCTGCTGCTACTGCTGCTGCTCACCATGGATGCCCCGGGGGTCTTGAACTTCGAGTGAGTTCTCTCGTGGCTGTTTAAGGCAGCCAGGTTGCTAAATTGTTTAAAACACACAGAGCACTTAAAAGTTCCTTGCTGGTGACACTTCTTGTGGTTCACCAGGCTACCGTGGTGCCGGTAGGTTCGGTCACACTGATCACACTTGAACGGTCTGTCCCAAGCGTCGTCGGACTCAGGGGAGCCTTTTTTTCCGTGGTCGTCTGTCTCGTGGCTTTGTAGGACACTATGTCCCATACCACTATTGTTCAAATGGGAGCGGCCAAACCCGTCCGAGAGGTCTTGGGCGAGACCGTAGTCCCTCTCGTCGTGGCCGGCTTCTTCGGGTACTTCTTCGCTCTCTTCTTCTGTGTGTGCACTACTAGGGGACAATGTATGGATACGGAGGTGGTTCTTTAAAGCTACCGCGTTGGGTAGGGTGCGTGTACAAACAGGACACTGGAATGAACCTACTTCGTGAGACTTTTTATGATTAGCTAGACTAGCTGCGTGCTTGTAAATTCGGCCACACTGTTCACACTCAAAACGTCCGTTCTCTTCTTGCTGATAATGTGCTTTCATATGCTCTAGAAGACTTGGAGTACTCGGGCAAACCATATCACACTCTTTACAGGGGAAACCCTTGGCACGACTCATATCATGCATTGCCATAGTACTCTAAAGCAAATAAGTTGGCGGGAATCACAGTTCACAACACAGCAATGAACAGTGATGTTAGGGAGGTGGAGGAGGAAACAGCGGGGCTTAGCTCTTCAGCTGGGGGGCGGCGCTGGCAGCCATTTTCTCCCCAAGAGCCAATAGTGGAGGTCCAGCCAATCGGGGCCCACCCTGGGAGGTGGCGGGCCTGCGGGGGTCACACCAGCCAATGAGGTATCACTGTGGAGACAAAAAGAAGAGAAAGAAGGAGGGTTACTTATAAAGCAACAACCATTTCATCTTCAAGTAAAGGAGTTAGCTGCTTATGAAACTAGTCTCAGTTCATACTGATGCCTGTATATGACCCACATGAACCTATGTCTATATAGTTATTCTTATCCCCTTGAAATCAATGAGACAAGACGGTAGAAACACTACCGCTTTTGTCCACAGGGGCAGAATCAACAGTAAATGAAAGTTCCTCTTTGCTGCTTCAAATTAAGTTAAACTCTCCATTTGACGAAGATGAAAGATTATTCAACAATTGTGATAAATGCTCTCAAATACTAACATCAGTTTAATGTTAGTTAACAGTTAAATGTTTTTGCCAAGAAAAGGAAATAAAATTGTAAATGACAAATAATCATTGTAGTTATTGATTAATTTGATCATTCTGAGTCTAAAGTCTCGGACAACAACAGCCAAAATATTCTGTTTACTGAGACATGAAACAGAAGAGAGCAGGAAACTGTGAGTATTTGGCATTTTTCTTTAAGTGACTATAAGAATAGCTGCAAATAAATGATCTGTCCATCAACTAATTATTTATAATCGGCCGTATATTAATCAAAGCTTCAGAGTCATCTCGTTTTAAAGCAGCAGATGTGAATCCTGAAGCCAGCGGGCCATAGCTCCACTCCCTGCCCCATTCACAGCTGACTGACAGCAGCATGAAGGACACACCTTTGTTGACAGTGTAAAGAGGCCGAAGCACACAGTGAATTCTCCACAGGATCAACAAACCCTCCCACCGGCCTCCACCAACAGTCAGCTACAGCAGCAGCATCCACACTCAGGTTATCCACAGTGATACAGCTGCTAGCAGACAACAGCAGGACCACACAGAACAAGTGTCTGCTGCTAACTGCTGATTTTGTGCATATTTTATACCTAAAATAAACTGCAGGCGTCAGCTGATTATCTCAAAATTACACAGAATTAACTTGAACCAATCATAATGAACAATTAATCGGTCTATCTATAGGCTGGGCAGGTGGAAGTAAAAGCTTCATGCTTCTAAAAACCCACAAAATGATCAACTTCAACCAAATCTGAAACACTTCAGCCTAACCCTAACCCATCAGCAATTCAACAAAAACTGATGGTTTCAGTCACTTTACGATCAGAAAGGTGCTGCACTGAGGCTGCTGATGGTCTAATATTGACTCTCTACTGTTTGTTCCTGACATCATGTGACGCTCTGACGGAGGACGACGCACCTGCCTGCCCCCCGCCCCCCCCACCTGAACCACAGCGTCCTCTACAGGACTCTTTACTCAGCTTCTATCTGCTGACAGCCTCTTTGTATCAGAAACTAACAGCTTTCTGACCAGATCAATGAATATTATTAGGGATGAACAATAATAATCATCTGATAATCATTATTTATTATATTATTTAAATTACAGCCAATACATGAAGGGTCCATAATAATCATTTACTATGCAAAATGATCGATAGACTAAATTCTATAAAAGCAAAAGTATGTTTGAAAAAATAAATGAACATTTGAATAGTTTGTTGTTGTTGTAAACAATAGTGTTTGTTTGTTTGTTTTTTCTCAGCCTCTCACACTTATAAACTCACTGCATAAACTACAGGTTATAAAATACCAAAATGTGAAATTATCAGTTATCTCATTGGCTGATTATTATTCACATCACCATATATTTGTTCCTGTACAACATAAAGCATAAAATTATAATTATTATAATAATAACTGATTAATTATCATTTCTCTATTAAGTCACATTCATTCATGGTTAACCCGGTCGGTCTCATAGTAAATATTACTATATAGAGCCCACACACACACACACACACACACACACACACACACACACAGGTCAGTAATCAGATCAATAGTTCGTTAAGGATCAGGTGATTAAAGTGAGTCGATGTCTGACAGTTTTAACGGGCTAATCTGTAATAGATTACAGCAGGCGGCCATGTTAATCTGCTCTGCCAACACACACACCCCCCCACCGACACACACACACACACACACACACACACACACACACACACAGCGTTATATCGATATATAAATATGTGAAGAATCATAACATCGATCAGGCCCAAAGACATTTCACTTAGGATTTTATTATTTAATATAGAAAATAAAGGATGAATAAAATAGATGTTTGTCTTCAATCTCATGTTGTTCTATAATATATAGATATAAAGACACCTGCCCTCAGTGTAACCACTGATACAGTGTGAATACGAGCTGATTGCTGGAGTTCATTCATTAGGGGCAGAAGACGAGGACACGACGAGACGACGAGGTCGCTAAAAGAGCTCCGGTCGAAGGTCAAAGGAAGGAAATCACATTCCTGTTGTCTTGTGTATTAACACAAGGAAGGTTACAGATTTTATTTGACCTTTTATGCACAAATTATATGAATAAAATCAGCTGACAACCTTTATGATCTTAAACTCTACGGGTGTAAATGTCTGATAAATTGCATTAATATTCTCCTACACAGTATTATTGTTTGTGTGTTAACAAGACATGCTAGCTGATGGCGGAAACTCTTTGATTAGCGCCCTTGGAGAGCGGAGGTATGAAAAAATGTGGAGTGTGTTTTATTATCAGATAGGATTTTGTTTAAGGAAAGAGAGAATGTCATTACTTCATTTGTTTATGAGTTAATTGCACATGTCATCTGGATAAAAGCAATATACAATTATAATATGTTGTATTTCATTTAAAAGAAGCATGTGATACATTTGTCTTAATAGTTTAAAAACATAATTCATTTCATTTTTCATTATTACTTCAAATGATTTGTATTGGGTGTAAACATGATTAATATGTGAACATGATTTATGTGCGAATTATTTGTGGAAGTACAGAGAAGCATTTAGTATTTCTTCTGTTTTATTCTGTAGTTTTCGCGGTGTTCACGGTGTTCGCGGTGTTCACGGTGTTCGCGGTGTTCACGGTGTTCACGGTGTTCACGGTGCTTATGGTGCATGGTGCTCGTTGAGAGGAAGAAATAAATCAATACCCGTTTGAAACTCTCTGCGTCTTGAGCCATAAATCCAAGGGGCCGCTACAACGGGAACTCTAATCACAAACAATCACAGTTATGGAATATAAACCTCATTACCATAAAAACTACCTGCTATCAACTTCTTTATAAAATATAAAGGTGTGATACTTAGAGGTGTGAATTGTCACTGATCTCCCATTTCGATTATCATGTCAGCGATTCGATTCGATTCCTCGATGCATCACGATGCGTCAAATACATTTTCTATTAAAGCCATATAGGATATTTGACCTGATGGAATAAATTAAGATACTGTATAATTCAATATAATACAGTTTTCTATATTACTTCATATGGTTGTTTTCATCCAAAAATACAAGTAGTAAAATATAAACAATCTTTTTTATTTAACAGTCTGAACACAGCAGACAGCATGCACACACACACACACACACCCACACACACACACACACACACACACACCATAGGTTTTTCATAGCTTTTTAAACATTCTGCAGTGCTCTAATTCTAAATACATTGGATACATAAAACTACAGCACTGAGAACATGGCACTTCCTGAATGTGCAAAACATAACAACCAGTCATATACATACACACGTCTATATCTATACATCTATATATAAATCTCTCTATATATCTATATATAAATATATAAATATCTATATATCTATATCTATATATCATATATAAATATCTATATCTATCTATAAATATATATATATGTCTATATCTATATATGATATATAAATATCTATATCTATAAATATCTATATATAAATATCTCTATATATATCTATATTTATATATAAATATCTATATGTGCGTTCCTAGAGGTTAGTGCTGCTTCTGGTGTTTAAAGGGTTAAAGAGAGAAGAAATAATGCAAATAGAGCTCAAAAACAGAGAGAAAGAAAGAAGGCATGACGTTAAAGGTGGAGAAAAACAAACCAGAGAAGCTGAGATGGAGGGAGGGAGCAGTGGGGGAGCCGTGGGGGAGAGGAGGGGAGCCGTGAGGGAGCCGTGGGGGGAGGGGTGGTAGCCTGTTAGGGGTTTGGAGCGACGGATGAAGAAAGAAAAAAAAAACGAAGGAAAGCGTTGGAAAATAAAGGTGTGGAGCAGGAAAATGGTGGAGGGGAGAGGGGGTGAAGAGGAGGGGGGGGGGCACACACACAGTGACGAGTTGTGGTCTGACAGGTAGGAGAGCAGAGAGGAAAATAACACACACACACACACACAGACACACACACACACACACACACACACACACAGACACAGACACACACACAGACACACACACACACACAGACACACACACACACACAGACACACACACACACACAGACACAGACACACACACACACACACACACACACACACACACACACACAGACACAGACACACACACACACACACACACACACACACACATTAAATAACATGTACCATGAATTAATAATAATACTACAAAATAAAAGCATTTGCTGGTTGAGCAGGTTGGGAGTCTGCTGAGACTTCTGCCTCATTTATAATCCCACAGACCTGGTCCAACACAGACCTGGTCCAACACAGACCTGGTCCAACACAGACCTGGTCCAACACAGACCTGGTCCAGCCTTTATCATCACATTCAGATTCATGTAAATGCAGCTGTGGATATATATATATATATATATTTACACAGGATTATTTAATGTTTGCTACAGAGACTAACTGTTGGTTTGTGTCCATCAAACACCAGATTATGTTGGAAATTCTGTGTATTCTTGAAAACAAGAATGAAACATTTTCCAGATGTTCTTTGTAGGAACTGATCAGCAGTCAGCTGATGGATGGAGCAGCAGGAGGTTATTCTTTACACCACAATGTGGATTACTATCTCAACCTGAGGCTCGGGACCCCCACAGTGGTCTCCAAAACCTAAAAATGGGGCCATCTTGACTTTAAGGCGAACTAGAAAACTTAAATAGTTGAGATTAGACTGTAAAACCAGTTAATTTAACTAAACTGATGACATTCAAACTAACTCAGTTATAAAACCATTGTTCATCAGGTAGCTTTAGTGATCTGAAGTAACTCTGGCTTCATTTTCTAATCTTTATTTGTATTGTACAAACTAATAAAAGCTCCTTAACAACGTTTCTACTAATTAAAATTGAGTTTGTGTAATTTCAAGTTTAATTTATGTAACTTATAGCATTACTGTGTATTATTTAATATCTGAATACAAGCTGTAGCAGAAACATCAGGCAGAAGAAAACAACCCTAACCCTGGTCCAGAAAGAAGCAAATTAAGTTGTTCTGATTGTTATTGATATAGGAAATAATCAGTTATTGTTCACTGTTTATCAGCTGTTCTGTGTTGAATACAGTCAGTGAAAAAGGTTGGAACCTCTGGATTAGAGCATCACAATATATTGATCCATGATACGTATTAATACCACCAACACACAGCCGGTGTTAATGCTGTCTATAATGGAGCCAAGAGCTGCACGATAACCGACAATCAGCTGCATCTCCTGATCAATGATCATTGTCGTGTTTTAAAGAGTTTAAAACACACAGCTCTGATCCAAACACATCTAACTGATCCTTATAAATGTATCGGCTGCATCCCATTCCGAGGCTCTGAAGTGTCCTGAGACAACTGGTTAGAATTCTACACAAACACATTAAACCTCAATGGTTTCTTCCTCCAACAGAAGTCAAGGTCTGGATCTACCGGAGTCACATCTGAGTGTAACAGACTGAAACAACAGGAAGGCTTCAGTGGAGCAGAAAGACCACACACACACACACACCCACACACACACACACACACACAGTGCCCTTACACCTGTTCAAGGACACACCTGTAACAGGGAAATGCAGCCAATGCAGCACACAGTGCAAACACAGTCAGTCAGGACGCACTGGAGATCAGACCACCTCACTCTCAAGACCAGGACCCAGAGGCCCAAACCGGCCCGGATAGGGGACCGGACCCACATTACATAACTGAAAGGGTTAAAAGAACAACACATCCCATCTTATCCAGAGTCAGATAACAAGATATCAGTCCACCTCCTCCAGAACTCATACAGCTCTCCTTAAGGGACCTGGAACCTCTTCAAGGGACCTGGAACCTCCTCAAGGGACCTGGAACCTCCTCATATATTCCCAAACGGAAACACTGAACTTCACTTTTACATTTACTGGATCACAGATTCTCGTCTCCCTCTTCTGTATGTCAGAATTTAAATTTATATTATATAAAGCAGGAAATCAATATATGGCTGTGTGCTGCTGAGCTAGAGAGCTTTTTCAAGTCAAGCCACATGAAGATATTCCCAATAATCCTGATAATGCCCGTCAATTCCCGACAGGTAGGTGGTCAGTATGTGAGCTTGTCCTCCTGTAATCTGATTACAGTTTTCCTCATTAATGTCGTATACATCAGCTAAAACTCAATAAGAATTTTCCAGGACAACATAGATTATCTCCAGGATATTCTAAACCATTTCCAGGTGTTTCCATGACTGGAAAACTCATCTGTAAATATCCAGGTTCTCCAGGACTTATTATTGGAATATCAGGAAAACTCATCTCGTACGTTATATTCAAATTATCTGCTCAAAATTCATCCAAATCAAAAGTTTTATTTAAACTTACTGAGTTCATTCATGAATAATAAATCAGTTTACTCATCAGGAACCAGACACTTGTTAACAAACAACACATCAATCATTTCCAGGATATTTAATCAATTTCCAGGTGTTTCCATGACTGGAAACCAGCCCCTAAATATCCAGGTATTCCAGGACACGCAGACGCAATAAGATCAGTGGGAATGACCTAATAAAGTCCTGATGCTGTGACATTAATCACTAACAGTTTATTATAATGTTTGTTTGTGCAGCTTTAATTCTATTTACAGTTACTACAGTTTACTACAGTCCTCATTAACAGTGGGGGGCTGTTACAATGCTGCACTACACACATTATTTATCATTTTAATCCATTTCCAGGTGTTTCTATACCAGGACAACCAGTGTGTAAGTGTTCATTTTCACATTATTCTCATTCATCCTCTCATCAGCAGCCAATCACAAACACTTTCTGCCTGTTTTCTTCCAACTGCACATAATGTAAACAAACTGATTCTTGGCTCCAGAAAATCCCGCCAGCCTCATTAAAGCTGCACTTTATCCCTCAATGCATCTGAGAGTGTGAGGTATCAGGGATCACCGGGTCTGTTCTGCCCGCCAACCGCCTCCAACTCTGCATTAAACTCCATATCTGCAAACTAATATGCACATAATCAGATCAGAAATACCCCCCCACCGCCGCAGCGGGGCTCCCTGACCTTGGCCCGTCTCCTCTCGGTCGGGTTCAGCCTCAGCGGGAATTTTATCCGGACAAAAGCGGAGCGATTCACCGCCGACATTTCCTCCGGCCGACTCCCCAATTTAACCCGGGGAGCGACACCCGAGCCCGGCCGGCAGACGGAGGGCAACACGGGGGTTAGTTCCCCGTAGAAAACGGTGTTATTAGCCGACATGATGCTACCAGCAGAGCGGGGACAACACCTACAGCCATCAGCCCACTTTCACTGAGACCCCATCTCCATCGGAAAATGGCTTTCGAGCAGCGAGCCATTTTCCCCCATGCTAACACGCTAACACGCTAGCCTCGCTTTTTTAGCCCCCAATAAACAGTCGCTAGCTAGCATTGTGGCTACAACCGCACGCCGAGGATGCGTTAATACGGTGTAAACAGGATGTAAACAGGACGCACAACACCGCACAAACAACCAGCGACATTTTTTAGAGCTTTAATTCAAATTAAAACGATCACATAAGCGGGGGAAATACACGGCGATGCTACCGTTAGCGTTAGCGCCTGGCTAAGCTAGCAGCCCCCCGCGATGAGAACGGGGGTAAAACGGAAGTTCAACACAACAAAATGGTAAACAAAACCGACAAACAACACAAACACGAGTGAATGCGAGTTACTAACAACATGAGCCGTATTTTCCCGGTGAGTTCATCCCGGTTGCACTGACTGGAAGCAGCTCGTTAGCATTAGCCAGCTAACCCCGGGCTAGCCCGCAGCTACACAAAGATCTCGACAAACACTTCGCGGCCGCGACCGACGAAAACCTCGTTTTTGATCCGTTTCCCGCTCCACACTTACCCCTCAGCGGCCTCTGCCTCCGCACGGTCAACGATGCACGGCGTGGAGATACAGAATCTGCAACTTTCACGGATTAGGCATGGTTATTTTTTTCCTCCTCTATTCAACCACCGACTTTTGGTTCTTGGCTCTTTCCCCCCCCCTCTCTACCGCCGCTCTGCCGCCGCTCTACCGCCGCCGCATCGACAGCATACTTCCTGCCGCTGCCGCTGCTCGCCGCGCGGTGCGCTGCCGCTACCGCCGCTACCGCCGCTGTTCGCCCCGACGCGTCATCATGCGCAGAATAAAGCCAGCAACAGAAACATCCAGTTTGATCCTCCTCTCACTTTATGACCCTCACAGCTCGTCCTCTGTGCACTTTGGAGCAGATTTGAGGCAAACAAGCAGGCGCCGAGAATAGCCGGGCCGAGTCCAGTCGAACCGAACCGAGCCGAACCGAACCGAACCGAACCGGGCTGCTGCTGCTGCTGCTTTATGGGGCAAATGACACTCTGAGGTCATTGTATCAGACACACATATGGACGTCCTGCGATTCTGTTTCACTGTACAAACATTACAAGGCCGCAGTAATATATTACTTTACTCTGCCAACAGTAATTAGTTACACTGCTGTTTATATTCAGTGCTTGAAGAACATCTCTTATGCCCCAATTTATTATATATATATTATTATATATATATTATTATTATTATTATTATTATTATATATATTATTATTATTGGACCATCCAGCGAAGGATAAACTGCTTAATATTCTGTCACAGCAGCTCCAGACACAAACAGATCAGAACAATGCTCATAAAAAAACAAAAACAAGATATAATAAAAATAGGATAAGAGTCATATGTAATGTAATATATGATATATAATTATATGTAGCTCACCATAACATTGGCTATTGTCACTGAACCTCTGCTGCTGGAGTTCAGGATCATTAACAGGAGAGACATACAGGCAATTATACACAATATATTATTTCTATTACTTCATCCACTCATGAACATCAGATAATTATTATATCATGCCTTCGCCATCCTAGGTAAACAACAATGAGCGTCAGAGGGGATTTAAATACTGAGAAATACATAAGTTTATAAATTACTAACTGTGTTTCTTTCTCCTTAAAATTCAGAGTGACGACGATTAAAATCCAGTTTACTTTGTAAAAATGAAAGTAATGGAGTGTTTCCAAACCAGTTTCCTCCCGATTACAACAATGAATCCAACGATGGGATTGATTGTTGATTTCAGATCAGTGGGAGACAACAACAGTAATGTAACTGATTACTTTTATTAGGGGGTAACTAATATTATTGCTGATATTTATTAGTAATGAGTTACACTATAGGTTTTTCCCGATTATACAATAAACACTGTAAAATAATTGCCTAAAAATAATCTGATTTGGATTTTAAAGCTGCAGTAGGTTACTTTTATGAAAAGAACTTTCTCTCTATCTGGACAGAACATGAGACAGATAATCTGTGATAATCTGGCTCCTGCTGGTGCTTCCTAACGGCCTTCATAAGAATCCACCGGGCCTGAACGAAAGCAACCAATCAGAGCCGAGAAAGATATAAAGACTCTTTGGAGATAGTTGAGTCTCGTTCTCATTAGCTGGGCCCTTTCTTCAGTCCGGTTCTGTTACTGTGTGACTTTGTTAACGTGTTGGTTTGGATCTGAACTGTTCGAGGCGGTTGAGCAGAAACGTCGTCGTTCTGTCAGGTAACAGTGGAGTCTGGTTCAGTGCTGGTCCTCCTGTCTGCTTCCTCACCGACCGCCGCCTGCTGTATCTGATCACATTCACTGTATCACCAACGGCAACACATTATATCACACATATATCACAAGTAAATGTTAAGAAAAGGCCATTATTGATTGATTGATTGATTGATTCTACAAGTAGAATGTGAAAATATAAGAAATGAAACAAAGAACTACAATTTAAACAAATAAAATAGACATTATATAATATTTACATGTTTAAACACACTCCCCATGGCCACCGCACATCCTTTAGTTAGCGCCATGAAATTAACGATGAATTAACGTTCAGCTGTGTATTGTCGTTCCGCCATTTTGAAAAACTATAATCACCGAGAGGGACATAAAGCACTAGCCTACCTGTCTCGCTAATCCACAGCGCGTTCTCGTTCAGAGCCAGCGTCACGTGACTGAAACCAGCTATAACGGAGAAGGAGATCAGTGAGAGGCACATTTGAAAGTCTGCACTGCCCTTTAGTTCATAATGGAGGATCAAACTTATGCCGAGCCACAGGAGAAGGAAACCTCGTCACCAACAAAGCCAAAAGGGAATTAAAAAGGCAACGTGAGCGGCGAACTCAAAAAACAAGGGTAAACATCGGGGTAGCTTTTCCCAGGTGCGCTGACTGCTTTCTCCTCCACAGGAAGGCTTCTTGGTACATAACAGCTACCGTAGTTGCAATACGCATTTGAAAACGCGAGGCACTAGAGAGCACTATTCGTTTGAATGCAAATACAATTTCACCTGCTAGATGGGAGAAATTCCTACACATTGTCCCTTTAAGTGGAGAGTCTAAATATTTATTTCCATTAAATTAAATATTCACAAATATTTTTTCAAAATGACTAAAAATCACCGGTTTTATCAACCTCACATAACAATATATAATCTATAGAATATGTTTATTTTACTTCATTTTGGAGCATATTTTGTTTTTATTAGGGTGAATCATTGAATAAAATAAATAATAAATCTTTACACATTAAACATTTTTATTAAAACTTAATGAATGAAAGAAAATAAAAACATCATCATACATTTAATATTCATAGACTGTTATTGTCTGTATGAATATTAAAGAGGGTTTTCAGCAGCTCATTGTAGGTACACACATGAAATCAATAAACGTATTGATCGGTGGAGCCTCCTGTGCTGATGTGAAGCAGTGAAGGTGAGTCAGTTTGTGAATTAATTAAAGAGAACAAATGATGACAGAATTAAAATAACAAAGCAAAGAATTTATGACAAACTTTATTTAAAAAAGAATAATCAAATGTTAATTTAAATAATTCTGAGGATTTTTTAATTCTGTATATGTTTCTGTAAAAAAAAATAAACAATCATATGTTGTGTTCATTGAGGTTTTAAATAACGTATTTATGTATTTTATTAATATTTAATCTTATATATTTTAAAATAATAAGGTTTATTTACAGCTTCCATAAATCAAAACATAAATAATAAAGATTTAATATTTTTCATTTTTATTTGTCACATTTCATTATTTATTTCTATATTTTTATTTAAAAAATGAATAAAAATGTACTCAACCCCCCCTTCACTGTGCACTTCATGTCCCAGAACCCCTTGCGTCAGTAACGACGTCATATTTCCTCGCCTGTGTTCAACTCTTTCTCTCGTCGCTCATCGATTATTGTGCTTTAATTTAGCGGCTTTGTGCTTCAGTGGCGGCAGTTTGAGAGGAGCAGCGGCAGGATGGGTCCCGTAGAGGTCAAACTTCATCTTTATATTTTATATTTATTGAAGAATATTAATATTAGACTGAAATCTGCTGTTAGCTTCAGGCTGTGTAGTTGGCTAACTCCCGTTAGCATCTGTGAAGGTACAACGGCTAACTTCCAACCATTGTTATTGTTGTTATTGTTGTTATTATTGTTAATGTTAATTATCCTTGTTTACTGTTTGTGTTCGCTTTCCTATGAAGAGAGAGCGCGCGGGACCAAAGTCCGTTCACAACTCTGCTAAATGTAACTTTTGTTGTTTATTAGTAAACAAATATCAGGTAGAATAACGAGTTGAAACACATATTCCTGTTAAACATGAAGCTCTGGTTGATTCGGCTGGAGGTTGGAGAAGTTATTAGGTTGTTAAAGTGACATTAATAAGATCTGAACCTGGGTCTGTGAGCCGGAGCTTGAATGAAAGACGAGCATGCGCACTGAGCCTAGTGCAGTCTCCGTTAGGAACCACCGAACAACGATCAACATATTAAACCAACAGATATATATTAATAGATCTATATATATATATATATATGTATATATATGGGTGTTGATGTACGAGTCACCATAAATTAAATAAACATAAAACATAAAAGTCATATATACAATATATTCAGTGGCCACTAGAGGTCGCACCAGACTCCATTCACAAAACCAGTGATTTTACCGAACACACTTCAAAGTACACAGAAACAGAAATAAAGCCAGCACTAGTGTCTCTGTCAGTCTTTATAGAGCGCTGCACCTTTTATAAGATTCACAGATAAACTGTATCAATATCTTAAATCCAACAGCTGGTTACAGTCGGAGGGAACCGTCACATCTGCTCAATGTGACTCTCTGTGTCTCTGACTCTCTGTGTCTCTGACTCTCTGTGTCTCTGTGTCTCTGTCTCTCTGTGTCTCTGACTCTCTGACTCTCTGTGTCTCTGTGTCTCTGACTCTCTGTGTCTCTGACTCTCTGTGTCTCTGACTCTCTGACTCTCTGTGTCTCTGACTCTCTGTGTCTCTGACTCTCTGTGACTCTGACTCTCTGTGTCTCTGTGTCTCTGTCTCTCTGTACTCTCTGACTCTTCTGACTCTCTTTCTCTGACTCTCTGTGTCTCTGACTCTCTGACTCTCTGACTCTCTGACTCTCTGTGTCTCTGACTCTCTGTGTTCTGACTCTCTGTGTCTCTGACTCTCTGTGTCTCTGACTCTCTCTGTGTCTCTGTCTCTGTTTTCTGACTTTCTCTGACTCTCTGTGTCTCTGACTCTCTGTGTCTCTGACTCTCTGTTCTCTGTGTCTCTGACTCTCTGTGTCTCTGACTCTCTGTGTCTCTGACTCTCTGTGTCTCTGACTCTCTGTGTCTCTGACTCTCTGTGTCTCTGACTCTCTGTGTCTCTGACTCTCTGTGTCTCTGTGTCTCTGACTCTCTGTGTCTCTCTGTGTCTCTGACTCTCTGTGTCTCTGACTCTCTGTGTCTCTGACTCTCTGTGCTCTCTGTGTCTCTGACTCTCTGTGTCTCTGACTCTCTGTGTCTCTGTGTCTCTGAGTCTCTGACTCTCTGACTCTCTGTGTCTCTGACTCTCTGTGTCTCTGACTCTCTGTGTCTCTGACTCTGACTCTCTGTGTCTCTGACTCTCTGTGTCTCTGACTCTCTGTGTCTCTGACTCTCTGTGTCTCTGTGTCCTGCAGCTCCTCCACATGTCGGTTTTCTCTCAGAGTTTTTCTCCCTGCGGTCGATTTCTGGCAGCAGGAAACAACTACGGAGAGATCGCCCTGTTCAGGTGAGAGACGGAGCTGGGTTGGATCAGTGTGACCATGTGCTATTAATAATCAATAATCAATAATCACTGTGTTTCAGCCTGTCTGCAGCTCTGAGTCCAGACGCCACTGCACAGAGTCAGAAACCTGTTCTCACATTCACAGGTGAGACGTTAGAAGAGCATTTAATTCATTATTTATTATATTAAAAACCACCATGTTATTATTTATTATTTCATTGTATCAATCATCAATCATTGTGTCTGAGCTCATAAAGACATCAGTGACGTGTGAATCTGTTGCTAGGAAACATCTGAAGCACCGTCCAATCAGAAGCAGTCTGCTGCGTAAACAGGAAGTCACTGTAGCATCACAAGCTAGCTTAGCTTCCAGAAACTCCAGTTTTAGAGTCTGAAAGATAAACCTGTGATCTGATTATGCTAAGCTAACTGACATTAGTAGCTTATTTTAGTGAGATGTGATTTAAAATCAATAATTATTAACAGAATTTATAAAGTTGACTGTATCACCTCGTTTAGCATGCTAACGTTAGCTCTGTTAGCTCTTTGTGAGCTGCAACCTGATGTTAGCACGAGGCTAACGTTGAGTTTCTCCTGTCCTTCAGCTCACGAGGGTCCCGTCTTCTCGCTCCTGTCCACCGACTGTCACCTCCTGAGTGCCGGAAACGGAGAGATCAGCGCCTGGAGCTGGACCGAGCTCATCAAGAAGGTGCCTGTCACTTTAAATCCTGTCCACAACAACTCCTCGCGCAGTTCACAACGAGAAAAACCCAGTGAATGTAGACCGAAGGATCTGTGACGACACATTGGCAGATAATCATCAGAAACAGAGTGAAGGCGTCTGTTAGTCTTTCCTCTGGTCCAGCACTGATCTTTAAACAGTTTGAAGCTTCACTCTGAACATTTGGTCTCATATTTGACTTTGTGTCTCCTCAGAATGTCAAACCCCTGTGGACAAAAAGACCCAACTACAAGTGAGAGACATTTACTTCTGTTTGCCGACTGTCTGTCTGTCCTGCTGTCGGGAGTCACTGAGGTCTTTGTTGTGGTCTCTGTCCTCAGATCCAGTCTGGAGATCCCGGAGATCAACTCAATGGTCATGAACCCCAGAGTGAGTCCGCACAACAGGAGAACCTGAAGCAGCTTTAAAATGAGTAAATTCTCTCTGGAGTTTGGTCCACTGTGAGGACGGAGGCTGAGTGACGCTCTCTGTGTTTCAGGATAACAGTCTTATAGTCGGTGGGGGAGACAACAACGTCCACGTCCTGGACCTGGAGCGCGGAGTCTTCAAGGTGCGTCAGTCAGGGGGTTGTTTGTGGTTCTGGTTTGTTTGTTTGTGGTTCTGGTTTGTTTGTTTGTGGTTTGTTTGTGGTTGTGGTTTGTTTGTGGTTGTGGTTTGTTTGTTTGTGATTCTGGTTTGTTTGTTTGTGGCTCTGGTTTGTTTGTTTGTGGTTCTGGTTTGTTTGTTTGTAGTTCTGGTTTGTTTGTGGTTTGTTTGTTTGTTTGTTAGTTCTGGTTTGTTTGTGGTTGTGGTTTGTTTGTTTGTTTGTTTGTAGTTCTGGTTTGTTTGTGGTTTGTTTGTTTGTTTGTTTGTAGTTCTGGTTTGTTTGTGGTTGTGGTTTGTTTGTTTGTTTGTAGTTCTGGTTTGTTTGTGGTTCTGGTTTGTTTGTTTGTGGTTCTGGTTTGTTTGTTGTTCTGGTTTGTTTGTGGTTCTGGTTTGTTTGTTTGTGGTTCTGGTTTGTTTGTTTGTGGTTCTGGTTTGTTTGTTCTGGTTTTTGTTTGTTTGTGTTCTGGTTTGTTTGTGGTTTGTTTGTTTGTTTGTTTGTAGTTCTGGTTTGTTTGTGGTTGTGGTTTGTTTGTTTGTTTGTTTGTGGTTCTGGTTTGTTTGTTTGTGGTTCTGGTTTGTTTGTAGTTCTGGTTTGTTTGTGGTTCTGGTTTGTTTGTTTGTGGTTCTGGTTTGTTTGTGGTTCTGGTTTGTTTGTTTGTGGTTCTGGTTTGTTTGTTTGTTTTTTGTTTGTTTGTGGTTTGTTTGTTTGTGGTTCTGGTTTGTTTGTGTGGTTCTGGTTTGTTTGTAGTTCTGGTTTGTTTGTGGCTCTGGTTTGTTTGTTTGTGGTTTGGTTTGTTTGTGGTTCTGGTTTGTTTGTTTGTAGTTCTGGTTTGTTTGTTTGTTTGTAGTTCTGGTTTGTTTGTTGTTCTGTTGTTTGTTTGTTGTTCTGGTTTGTTTGTAGTTGGTTTTTGTTGTTGTGTGTGTTTTTTGTTGGGTTTGTTTGTGGTTCTGGTTTTGGTTTGTTTGTTTGTGGTTTGTTTGTTTGTGGTTCTGGTTTGTTTGTGGTTCTGGTTTGTTTGTTTGTGGTTCTGGTTTGTTTGTGGTTCTGGTTTGTTTGTGGCTCTGGTTTGTTTGTTTGTGGTTTGTTTGTGTGGTTGTGGTTCGTGTTGGGTCCTGCAGCTCATCAGTGTCTCTGGTCTTCAGTTGGTCCTTCAGGGTCACTCCGACTACGTCCACTGTGTGAGTGTGAGAGAGAGGGAGGCTGAGATCCTGTCCGGGGGGGAGGACGGAGCGGTGAGGATCTGGGGTGAGTCCGAACACACCAGATAATGAACTTTATTTATGGTTGAACCAGGATTAAAGGTCAGGAGTAACGGCACAGGGCGAGACAGTGAACGCATCACAGATAAACAAAATGCTAACTAGCTACCTAATCAGTCGTTAGCTAGTTAATCTACTAGCTAGCTTGTTGCATCTGACAGCTAATGTTAGCAAAATGCTATTTTATATCGGAATCGCCAACTACTTACATCGAGCTAACAATGAAAGTAGATTAGTGTTTGGCTACAGAGCCTCTGGTGGCCGTTAGAGGAACTGCAGCAGAATAACAGAGTAAGATCAGCTGCAGGTCGCAGACAGCGTGGGATACTTCCACCCTGGTTTCTGTCTGCAGGAAGTCAGGGTGTGTTAATAATGATGACTTCCTGTCCCTCAGACAGCCGGACGGGTCAGTCTGTCCACTGCATCGAGGTCTACAAGTACGAGGTGAGCAGACTTTATGTTTCTGTGTGCGGCTGTAACGTCTCCTGATGGTCGGACTCAACAGTGTGCTGTGTTTCAGAGCTGTGCCCGACCGCAGTACGGGAAATGGATCAGCTGTCTGACCACCGACTCCGACTGGATGGTGAGAAAATGCCCACACACACACACACACACACACACACACACACACACACACACACACACACACACACACACACACACACACACACACACACACACACACACACACACACTGTCTGACTCTGTGATTGTCTCCAGCTGTGCGGCGGCGGTCCGTCTATGTCTCTGTGGCACCTTCGCTCTCTGTCTCCGACCTCCGTCTTCCCTCTGACGGGCTGCCAGAGACAAGCTGCCTTCCACCAGGACATGGTGAGCTGATATTGATCAGTATACACTGTATCTTTATTGATTATTGATCAGTATACACTGTATCTTTATGGATTATTGATCAGTATACACTGTATCTTTATGGATGATATTGATCAGTATACACTGTATCTTTATGGATGATATTGATCAGTATACACTGTATCTTTATGGATGATATTGATCAGTATACACCTTTATGGATTATTGATCAGTATACACTGTATCTTTATGGATGATATTGATCAGTATACACTGTATCTTTATTGATTATTGATCAGTATACACTGTATCTTTATGGATGATATTGATCAGAATACACTGTGTCTTTATGGATGATATTGATCAGTATACACTGTATCTTTATGGATGATATTGATCCTGTATTGACAGTCAGACTGTGGACATATGACGGCCTTTAGCTCGTGTTTCTAGAGTTACGTGTTGTTACGAACACGTTAGGAATTGTTAAAATGTGATATTTCTTAAAGGGAGTTTGGTGCAGGGAGCTTTTAGTTGGATTCAAACTGCTGATATGGATCATTGTTAACGTTTAGTCTCCACTACAGAAACACTAGCTAACTGCTGAAGGCTGATCAGGTTGTCCGAGTGTTTTATAAGATGTTATCTTCCTCCTCCTCTTCCTCTGTAGATCCTGGCTGTAGGTGAAGGTCCGTTCTTGTCTCACTGTCTGCTGGGTGGAGAAGTTAAAGCTCAGATCCCCTGTACACCGCAGAGCCTCAACACACTGCAGCTCAACACCAACAGCACCGAGCACAGGGTGAGACAGTGAACATATCACACACCCTCAGAGATACAACAGACAGTGAACGCACCGCAGCCTCAGACTGATCCAGAGCTCTTTACTGAAACTGTCTGTACTGTGTTTGCAGGTGCTGACAGCAGGGGGCAGCAGCGATCACATCGATGTGTTCACCAACCTGTCGTACAGAGCGTTTTCACTCCGCTTCTGACAGTCTTCAGTCGTTTATCTGTATTTCTACTGTTGGTAGCATCAATTAGTTTGAACGTAATAAAGTATTTTTGTCTCATTTTGTACAAACTGTGTCATTTGGATTAGCCCCGCCCACAGTGTCGTGGTTATTATATTCAGTAAAAACTCTGATTTCTGGATTTAAAAAGTTGAACTGAAGTTTTTTTATTTATGATAGCAAAAAAATACATTTATATTTTCACTTTGAAAAGCAAAGTGTACAAACCTTTAGTTTTCCTTTACAACAGCGCCCCCTGTGGTACGAAACAGAAACTCACTCCAACTAAACGACAAACAGCCGTGTTCCATTCAGGCAGCAGAATATATATCGGGATAAATGAGCTTTTACATGGCGGAGTAAATATTATGTACACACTGACTGAACTCTGCTCTCGGCGGGGACGGAAACAGGATCCGTATGTTTGCAGGTGAGAACAGGTGAGACGCTCCGTCAGCAACCATTAAAAAAAGTCTTAATTTACCCAGAATTCATGAGGAATAAGGTCGGGTACAACAGGGGAGCAGTTTGACCTGCAGCAGTCCTTTTAATGAGAGTCATGATGTAGTGTCCATGTAAACGCAGCAGGTGACATTGGGTGGGCGGGGCTTCAGGCGGCGGACAGACAGGCCTGTCGGACGCTCTGAGCCCAGGTGTTCAGCAGCTCCGTCACCGAGTGTTTGTCCGGCAGCTGCAGCAGTTTGGACGTCATGTTTCTGTGGACCGTCTGCAGGAAGCTGTTTGCACCTGTCGGGGGGGGACAGACAGACACAGCAGGTCACGTGATCAAAACCACAACAGAAGTAAATCAGTAAATGTCCAACATGTGCCTGTATTCAATGTGATTGAACACAGGGACATCTTAAGTTAGCATTTTCTGAGTCTGAGATCACTGTTTGAATGTATGTGGATGATGTGTCTCTCTCACCGTACTGGTCCCCGTCGTCGGCCCAGTACGGACTCTGGTCGGGATAATCAGCAGGAACGCTGAGCTGCAGAGGAGGAACGCTGGGAAGGTTTTTATCATCTGAGAACAACCAACAACAACAACAGCGTTAAAAACATCCAGATTGCATCGTCACCTCAACAGCCTGAAGAACAGAGCACCGAATATGTTTCAGTTCCTGGTGGACCGAAAAACATTCAAACTATTCAGGAAAAGGCTGCAGTATTCACTCTGTTCCTACTGACAGCAGCTGCACTGACCAATAATGTGCTTTACTCTCATTAATAAAGCAGTTAGACTGTATAATGTTGTTTAGTGCACATACTCAGCTTTATCAGTATTTATTCATTACACTTATTCTCATTTATAATATATATATATATAGTAATTGAATGCCCATATTTGAACCTTGTTGTTCAACAACCTGAGCCCCTGTAACAACCAACTGCCCCACCGGGATCAATAAAGTATTTCTGCCTCTAACGGGGTGGATGGTTCCTCTGTTCTCACACTGTGGACCTTTGGTCTCTGGCTCCGAACAATAAAGCTTTACAGAGGCGGTCTCCAACCTGTGGGTCGGGTGATGAGGCCTTCTTGAATTTAAGGTGTCTAAGAAAACTTTTAAAATAAACACAGCAGACATATCTTTATTTATTTCATTTGTGAGGTACATTAAATGATTTTAAAAGTCTCTGATCAATCATCGTCCTGTGTTAGAAACCAACCAAAGAGCTGATAGAACAATGAGGAGAAAACTGAATCTGTCAAATAAAGAAGCCAATTAAGTCTGTATGATTATTAAATATACAAACATAATACAGAGATTTATTATAAAGGTTCCTACTAATATCCATAAAATCTCATCTTTCACAGGAAATAATCAAACCTCTGGTTTTCCACAAACTTCCTGCAGTTATTGAGTTGGACAGTTGATCAGCTACTGTTATTATGTATTTACTATGAAATATATATGAACAACTATGTGACTGATTCTGGTGAAACTGGATCATATTTTTTCTTCTTCTGAGGATTAGTCTCTAAACAGTTATGTTTTATCTTTACACATAAGTTTGGTTGGGTTAGAGTTGGGTTAGGGTCAGGCTCAGGACCAGGGTCAGGCTCAGGATCGGGGTCTGGTGCCTGACTCACCCAGCTTGCAGACGAGGTGCACGGTGCCGTTGTTGCTGCAGAACGAAGGATCCAGGTTGACGAGGAACTTGACGTCGAGGCGGGCCACCTCCCCCTGCAGGATGTTGGGGATGGTCTGCCGCTCGTCCTCCTCGTGCTTCCTCTTCCTGCCGGAGACATTGGGACCCCTGAGGAGGAGGAGGAGGAGGAGGAGGAGCTTGATCACTGTGGTTTCACTGACCTCAGAAACTTATTTCTAGCTGTTCTTTATAGACTCGGACATTAATGACGTACTCTGCAGAAATATTCACATGTATGCAGATGATGCAGTAATATTTGTAATAAGTAATACGTTTGTAAGTCCGACTGACTGACATGGCAGAGATGAGTGTAAAATGTCGTACAGCGCAGTTTATTTTATTAAAGTCCCGTCTCAAACAGCGGCTGAAGGCAAATCAGAGCTGTCACTTTGCTCATGGTGGTACTGTTGGGTCTCTGTAAATAATGTTTTAAGGAGTTCGGTCTAGACCTGCTCTATTTGAAAAGTGTCCTGAGATAACTTCTGTTATGAATTGGTGCTATACAAATAAAATTGAATTGAATTAAACTGAATTGATTTGGGTGCAGTGAGGCGAGACTTACGTGATGGGCGGTCCGTGGATGGCGGTCATGGCGGGGGCGAAGGTCCGGTACAGAGAGTGGTTGAAGACCGGAGAGCGGATGTTGGCCATGACGGCATCCAGCAGCGGCTGACACAGATACTGCTGCTTGGTGGGCACCGGGGGTGGCGGGGGGGTCGGCTGCAACCACAGGGACAAACTGTTACTGACGGCACTGCTTATTATTGATCCGAACTTTTATTTCCAATGTGGGAACAAATCAAACCGAGAGAAATGAAGGTAAAGCAGCCATTTAAAGGGAGATACGTTTGTTTTCTCCTGCATGCAAACAACATAACCAAATGACATTTCCATAACACAGTTTAAAAGATCTATTGAACAGACCGTGACACAGAAAGACCACAGTGAGGCGCTCTGTCTATTTAACAATGGACCCGTTTGAAACCAAATAACAGCAAACGTTCTCACCACGGCCATGTCGTTCTTCAGTTTCTCCAGAGCGATCTCACACTTCTGCAGCGTCTTCAGGGGACATCTGGGGGTCAGAGGACAGGGCGGAGGTCAGTACAGGGAATCAGTGATTGGATGAGGAGAGTGATCAGGGATCAGCTGTTACCTGGTGTTTGGATCAGTCAGGATATTCAACAGACTCTTCATCTTACTCAGGTCCTTCTTCCGGTCTGTTAACAGACAACAAACTGTCAACATTCATCTCATATAAAACATTTATTACAAACTCCTGTTATTCCTCAGGTGTCTTCTGTCAGTTCTGATTATCAATAGAGTTATTGATTAACTTTGTGTGAATCAACTGATGAATGGACCTTCATTTTTGTCGATCTTGTTGATCATCCTGCGCAGAGGTTCGATGTATTTGGACAGCTGTTTGAGTTTCTCCATGTACTGCTGATCCTCCAGAGACGTGGCTCCAGCCGGACTCATCACTGGGTTACCTGCAGGACCGGAGGGGGACAGGTGGGACGGGTGAGGACAGGGGAGCACAATAAGCTTACTGAAGGTGTAGAAATGTGTGATCTGATGTTTTAAGTAGAAAGTTTATTTCATAGATTACCACGACGCCCTTTTACAAACTCGACCACTGACAGTAAATATACCGGACAGAGAAACCTGCATTCTGTGTAAAGACCAGCAGGGGCCACTGTTTACTGCTGATATCTGTAAGCAAACAGTACTGTACTCTGCCCTTCTACATCAGGGTTCCCACTGTAAGAAATCATTGCCTCCTTTCTCTGACAGTACAGGACAGCACTAGCTCGCAGTGGGGGGGCCGTCACAGTTCATCTTCTCACTGACAGTAGCAGTAGTGGAAGTGTTTCCAACAGTCATCAACCACAACATGTGGTATATTCATGTGGATGTTGACAATGACAGCCTTAGTAATGCATTTATATCATTAATAGACTCAATTGGCTTCTGTCAGAGTGTAAATAAACCAACTCATTGTTTTAATCACACTCTTGACCTTGTTTTATCATATGGCATTGATATTGAACATTTAATAGTCTTCCCACATAATCCTTTCCTATCTGACCATTATTTAGTAACTTTTGAATTCATACTATTAGATTATAAGCCATTAGGCAAAACTTCCTACAGCAGATGTCTATCTGACAGTGCTGTAGCTAAATTTAAGGAGGAGATTCCTTCAGTGTTTAATTCAATGCCATGTCTGAATTTAACAGAGTCCTATAACGACTTTAGTCCCTCTGAAATTGATAATCTTGTTGATAGTGCTACAGGCTCACTACGATCAACATTAGACTCTATCGCTCCTATAAAAAGGAAATTATTAAAACATAGGAGACTAGCACCTTGGTATAACCACCAAACCCGCCAGTTAAAACAAATAGCTAGGAAATCTGAAAGGAAATGGCGCTCTTCCAAATGATCAGAATATCGCTCAAATTGGCAAGATAATCTTAAAACTTATAGAAAGGCCCTCCATAATGCCAGAGGAGCCTATTATTCAGCACTAATAGAAGTAAATAAGAACAACCCTAGGTTCCTCTTCAGCACTGTAGCCAGGCTGACAGAGAGTCACAGCTCTATTGAGCCACATATCCCCATAAACTTAAGTAGCAATGACTTCATGAGCTTCTTCTATAATAAAATTATTACTATTAGAGAAAAAATGTATCACCAACTGCCATCAACAGTTATCAGTGGCTCTCCAAGTTCAGGGACTTCTGTCAATGTAAACTTAGATATATATTTAGACTGTTTTTTGCTATCGATCATCAGTTAACTTCAATCTTGCTTCATCGAAGGCCATCAACCTGTTATTAGACCCGACCCAACTAGGCTCCTTTAAATTGTTCCCTTAATTGGTTTTTCTGGTATGATTAATCTTTCTTTTTATAGGATATGTACCACTCCTTTAAAGTAGCTGTGGTTTTTAAAAAGTCCACTCTTGCCGTTTTCCAACTATAGACCGATTTCTAACCTCCCCTTCCTCTCTAAGATTCTGGAGAAAGTAGTCGCCAAAGAGTTGTGTGACTTTCTACATAACAATAGTTTATTTGAGGTTTTTCAGTCAGGATTTAGAGTTCATCATAGCACAGAGACAGCTCTGGTTAAAGTTAATAATGACCTTCTGACTGCTTCTGACAATGGACTTGTCTCTGTACTTGTATTATTAGATCTTAGTGCTGCATTTGACACCATTGACCATAATATTCTTTTACAGAGACTTGAGCATCAAATTGGCATTAAAGGAACTGCACTAAGCTGGTTTAAGTCATATTTATCAGATCGCTCGCAGTTTGTACATGTTAACGATGAATCTTCAATAAATACTACAGTTAGTCATGGAGTTCCACAAGGTTCTGTACTTGGACCAATACTATTTACTTTATATATGCTCCCTTTAGGCAACATTATTAGGAATCACTCCATTAACTTTCACTGTTATGCAAATGATACACAGTTATATCTATCGATCAAGCCCAATGAAATGAATCAATTATCTAAATTACAAACATGTCTTAAGGACATAAAATCCTGGATGAGCTGCAATTTTCTGATGTTAAACTCAGAAAAAACCGAAATTCTTGTTCTTGGCCCCAAAAACCTTAGAGACTCATTGTCTAAAGATATAGTCACTCTAGATGGCATTAACTTGGCCTCTAGCACCACTGTCAGGAATCTTGGAGTTATCTTTGATCAGGATTTGTCATTTAACTCCCACATAAAGCAGACCTCTAGGACTGCCTTCTTTCATTTACGTAATATTAGAAAAATTAGACACATACTATCACAGACAGATGCAGAAAAACTAATCCATGCATTTGTTACTTCAAGGCTGGATTACTGCAACTCTTTATTATCAGGTTGCCCCAATAAGTCCATTAAAACGCTCCAATTAATTCAGAACGCTGCAGCACGAGTACTGACAGGAACTAGAAAAAGAGATCACATCTCTCCTGTACTAGCTTCTCTGCACTGGCTCCCTGTAAAATTTAGAATAGAATTTAAAATTCTCCTCCTCACCTATAAAGCTCTTCATGGTCAGGCCCCTTCATATCTTAAAGAGCTCATAGTACCCTATTACCCCACTAGAACACTACGTTCTCTGAATGCTGGGCTACTTGTGGTTCCTATAGTCTCTAAAAGTAGAACAGGAGCCAGAGCCTTCAGTTACCAAACTCCTCTCCTGTGGAACCAGCTTCCAGTTGTGGTTCGGGAGGCAGACACCCTCACCACATTCAAGAGTAGGCTTAAGACATTCCTCTTTGATAAAGCTTATAGTTAGGGCTGGATCAGGTGAGTCCTGAACCATCCCTTAGTTATGCTGCTATAGGCCTAGACTATCGGGGGATTTCCCATGGTGCACTGAGCTCCTCTCTTCCTCTCTCTTTCTGCACTCATTCATGTCCCATTAATGCATGTTACTAACTTCACTTCTTCCCCGGAGTTCTTGTGCTTTCTCGTCTCGCAGGTTCTCATCGATCCTGGTGGAGCCTCCTGCCATGGTCCTGCTAGATTGCCATTGCCAATACTGTTGTTGCTGTGCACCTGTCTGTCTGTCTGTCTCTCGCTCTCTCTCTCTCTGCCTCTCTCTCTCTCTCTCTCCCACCCCAACTGGTCGAGACAGACGACCACCCACCTAGAGCCGAAGGATCTGTCCTAGGTTTCTGCCTTTAACAGGCAGTTTTTCCTTGCCCTTGTCTCCAAGGTCTTGCTCATGGTGGTACTGTTGGGTCTCTGTAAATAATGTTTTAAAGAGTTCGGTCTAGACCTGCTCTATTTGAAAAGTGTCCTGAGGTAACTTCTGTTATGAATTGGCGCTATACAAATAAAATTTGAATTGAATTGAATTGAACAACAATGTGATCTGAGTGAGCGGCTAAAACAGGACTGGAGCTGGTCTGTGAGGATGCGAGGGAACCCTGCGTGTGTTTGTATAGCCTGTTCCTGTTTTATTTGTTCTGTTTCCTGTTGTGTTGCTGAGAGCTGGGATGTGTGTACCTGGAGTGTTGAGCGTTGGAGAGGGGACTCCGTAGTTCCCGGGGGTTCGGACGTTGGCGGGGCTGTGTGAGGGCTGAGGGGACGGGCTGGGCTGGAAACCCCCTGGAGACGGAGTGGGACCAGAGCTGGAGACAGGAAGCAGAAAGGACTTTAAAGACCAGCAGAGCTTAATCTGTTTGTGTACTGGAGGCGTCTCGGATAAACGGCCGTTACCTGACGGAGTTGGGCTGTGAGGTCGGGGGTTGAGGTGATGGCTGAGGAGGGGGGGGCATCGGCTGTGGCGTCTGGACCGGTGAGGGCGATTGTATCATCTGTACCTGTGGAGGGAAGGGATTGGACAGGAAGAATTAGCCAATCAGAGGAGGAGAGGCAGCCTCCTGAATGGAGTCGTCACAGTCTGAACAGTCTGTTTTATTATCCATCAATCTGAAGTGTCAGACAAACAATATATATAAAATAGATTATAAACATTACAGTAATATCGGAAACATGCATCCCCCAGTCGACTAGCACTGCAGAATGAGGTTAGACTCTGGAACAGATGATTTTTTATGGGGCACAATCTCTAACAGTGAGATATAGCTATAAGTAGTAGTACTGTCAGGGGACAGTAATGTGAACCGGACTCTCTGTTCCCTCAGCGACATGAAGAGGTGTAAGCAGCAGGACACGATGGGTGAGCAGCGCTGACAGACGGAGGCGCACTGTGGCAGGGAGGGGGGGTCAGAGGTCAGACTGGGGATATTTACCTGCTGTGACATCTGCTGTCCTTGTGCCGCGGCGGCCGCAGCAGCAGCGGCGGCGGCTGCTGCTGCAGCGGCGGCGGCTGCAGCGTTTGGAGAGGGGTTAGGCAGGGGGGCTCGAGGCATCCGGGATGATATCTGCAGCCCGGGACGGACCAGCTTCAGAGGACACAGACAGAGACACAACAGGACCGGTGAGCAGAGAGGAGGCAGACAGCAGCACAAACACAGAACCTCAACCCTGAACCTTGAAGTAGCGAGGACCGGACAGGATGTCCTCACAGCGGCAGCAAATAAACATTTGAATAGAACAATGAATTGGCTATTATAATCTCTTCTGGCTGATATTCAGGTTTCTATTCCTCTTCCTCATTCTCTGATGAAGATGAGAGAACTTCCTTGCTACCTGATACCTTTAAATCCGTTTCTCTCAAACTAAAAAGTTAAACCCTCAATAAAACCTCCAGCCAGTAGAAGGCGCTGTACGTTTGACAGCTGAGTAATAACCTGCAGTATGAAACAGGGTGGAGTTACACATAAAGCACCTGAGCTTGAGGTGGCTGCAGTCTCACCTGTCCAGGTACAGCGGCGGCGGCGGCGTTGATCTGCACATGCTGGGCCTGCTGGGCCTGCTGCGCCTGCTGCTGCGCCTGCTGCTGCGCCTGCTGTTGCGCCTGCTGCTGCAGCACTGCACGGGCCTGTTGTTTCACACACACACACACACACACACACACACAGCAAAGCATGCAAGCAGAGGGGGGGGTAAGCGAGGCTACTGGAACCCTATGTGGTGATTTATCAGCTGATCAAAGAAGGAACAAACTGAATCTCACTGATTTGAACGCCGGCGCTCTCACAGTATTGATCCTGCAGATGTTGGACCCCAGAGTCCGAACCAGTCTCAACACCGTTGCTGAACAGTACTACTTTCAATATCAATTTTATACAATTATAACCAAAATAAAATGATGCATTGGAAGCTGTTTAAAGACCTTTATGGCCCGCGGAGCCGACGGGTACCACAGCAGCTTGGAAAACATCTGGTTCATTAGCAGTACTTCAGAATCTCAACTGTTGGGCAGATACAGGTTGGCTGCACTGGCTAGCTAACAACTGTGTGTATATACATAAGCAGCTACGTGCTCATCGGCGCTCTGAGGAGTCTGTTGGTATTGGAATTCGGTACCCAGCTCGTCAGAGCAGAAAAGATTATTTTAAATGAGCCGCTCTTACTCATGTTTTGTCGTTGACATTGTGTCGCACATTAACTGGATTTTGTGTTCACTCATTTGAAGTGTGTGACATTGTTCTGTCTGTCTGCCCAACAGCGTTTGTTTTGATATGAAAGCCCACTTAAAATAAAATCACATAACAAACATTTTTTAATTATCAAGGCTCCGTTTACATCTTATTTCTTTCCATTTAACGGGCAGTAATGAGCTTCCATATGTTGGAGAGGAGGAGACCTCTGTGGATCATTGGGCTCCCGGTAGAAACCTCCTGAACCATGAACACTGAAGGAATCCTAACAGGGAGAAGCTGACTGCAATGACGCCAATGGTGGTGAAGACAACAACTCCCATGATCCCACACTGCTTCACCATCTCATCACACTTCCTCTTGTTATTGTTTGGATGTGAGCGACCCCTAGTGGCAGAAACTACAGCCTGTACCTTTAAATCAGTGTGATCCAGTCCTCCTAAACCTCTCGAGTCAACAGACTGTGTTTGGAGTGCGACTCCGGTCTGACATGGAGCCACTGAGCTCAGTCTCACCTGGAGGGCCTGCATCTTGAGCTGATGCTGCTGATGCTGCTGCTGCTGCTGCTGCTGACTGAGTGAGTTGATGGGAACATGCTGAGTGGCCAGAGACTGAGTCACCAAGCCGGGCTGCTGCTGCTGCTGCTGAGAGTGAGGAGGCATCTGACCCGGCTGAGGCTGAGCCTGGCTCTGAACCTGCTGCTGCTGCTGCTGCTGCTGCTGCTGCTGCTGGACCATGTGCTGGATCGCCTGAGCTTGCTGCTGCTGGAACTGCAGCTGCTGCACCATCTGATGCTGCTGCTGAATCCTCATCTACAGGGAGCAAACAGAGTTATTACTTCATCAGCTAGAGAAATCTATACTAACAAAACAGGACTACAGCACTGATCTGATCTATAGAGCCTGTTTACAGGGCTGAATCTTGTCATCAATGTCCATTATTACAGTCTCTTTCAGTTCAGCACCCTAGTTTCAGTCTCTTTTACCTCTGTGGTGCATTGTGGGATTCTATAACTGAACTTTATGGGCAGGATAAAGACCGACAATAATATCAGAGACAGTAACAGCAGGCTGCTGACAGTCCAACAGTGTCTCACAGTGGATGCAGGAGAGGACGTTGGACGTAACTCAACAAATAAAGAACAAACTGTGGTAGATCCAGTTAAATAAAGTCCCTCCTCACTCAGTAACTCTACACCGGTGAGATTGTTGAATGGAGTCTGGTGATATTGCAGTTACTAGTTCAGTGGTCATATCAAACATCTGCTGCTGATCTCTGCAGATAAAAGCACATCATTTGCTTCACAGTGAACTAAACAGAAGGTTTCTGGGTTCTTACAGGACGTCGGTGGTCCTTCAATGTGGACCAGGACTCATCAGTGTTTACAATAATTCTATTCAATTCAATTTTATTTGTATAGCGCCAATTCATAACAGAAGTTATCTCAGGACACTTTTCAAATAGAGCAGGTCTAGACCGCACTCTTTATAACATTATTTACAGAGACCCAACAGTACCACCATGAGCAAGACACTTGGAGACAAGGGCAAGGAAACACTGCCTGTTAAAAGGCAGAAACCTGGAACAGACTCTAGGTGGGTGGTCGTCTGCCTCGATCAACGATACAAAAGGTATTTGGTCAAATGAGCCCCAGACCACCTCGGCAAATGGTCTGAGTGATCTGATCTCAATGTGTCATTTTGTGGGTTAGAAATGGTTCAACGCGCTTGTATGAGTGAATAAATCGGCAATCGCCAGCTGATGGACGGACTGTGGCAGGTTGGAATATTTTAATATCGCCCAACCCCACAACAGGGTTTCTCAGATACCTTTCGACCTGATGGCCCAGGTGAGTGTGTCGTAGCCAAGTTAAGATGTAAAATAAATGTATAACCAGTGTTGGAAGTATTCAGATTATTTATTTCATTACAAGTAGAAATACAGCAACATCTCATGAAAACCTGCCAAAACAAGAAAAAGTATAAAAAGCATGAAAAGTCACACTCAAGTAAAAAAGTGCAAGTATTAACATAAAATGTACTTTAAGTGTTAAAGTATCATTTGAAAAATTACTGGAATGAAACAATGTGAGACGTAGAGGGAAGAATCACTCTTTGGTGAACTGCTGCTGCCTCTTCAACAGCAGTTTGTGGATGTCAAACACGGCCTGTGCCCGGTGCTCCTCCGGCAGCCTCCGCACCAGGTCTGCAAACGTTCGCCCGAACCCGGAGAGCTCGTCGCCTTCGCTCTGCTGCAGTTTCACCCTGTGTTCCTCCAGCTGGGAACACTGCTGCTGAAGCCAGTCATCCCCCACCTCTTTCCTCTTCCGCTTCTGTGCCACAGGAGGCAACTGGGCGCTCTGGCGGTGGTCGACCTCACCAGTCGAGGTCAGTGGCTGTGGAGACGGCCTGAAGGAGGAATTTGTGGTTGTTTGTTTTCCTCAGCAGTGGTTTCTGTGGTTGTCTCATCAGCAGCTGAAGTGGTGGAAGTGTTTCGAGTTGAATCCTTTCTGTCCTGTGATTGTAAAAGAAAATGCGAACAGTTTATGTTAGTCTCTGTAGGTTTACGTACAGGTAGTATCACTGGTAACAGTACGTAACAGTACGAACATCACACAATGAAATCACTCCACTACGAATAAATCAGCAAAATGTATGTACAGTAAAAAGCCTACTTGCTAGCTACTTGATTTTCCTAAATACAAACAACACAAAGAACATGCTATATTTACCTTTCCATGAACTCTCTTTGTAACGCGGCGGAGGAGAGACGCACATATTTACAGACATCTTCAATCAACCGCTCCTCGATTTGGTCCATGTTCACCGTGATGTTCGCTCAACCGGAGATGGAGGAAGAAGGAAGAGGAAATGCGAGCTGACCAATCAGAGTTGTTGCGTTCTGTGTCGCGGTGAGTTGTGGTTACGTTTTAGGGGAGGTGAACGTCAGTCGTACCTGCGCCGTCGCCACAGCGTTGGTTCAGTGCAGACATGTGAACCAGGCTCACAAAGGTTTGCTCTAACAGACCTAATCTGTTCAACGTGCACAAATACCTCTTTTCCACCGCGGCGGTTTGACGGCCGGTTCGGAGTCGGTACCTGATCTCAAACCAGTTCTTCGCGTTACGACAGCCAGCGAACCCGGCTAACACTCCGCTGGTCTAGAATCGAGAACCGCTTACAGCAGGTCCTGCGGGCGCATTGTGGCCAGCTAGCTATGTAATTATTAGCTGTTTAACACAAAGAATATACGATATACAGCTAGCTGTTGGTCACATTACCAAAGCAAGCGTAGCTATAATTATAAGCGCTAACTTTAACGTTACGTTGGAGGTTTTTGCCGTTGACGTGAGAAATTAGCAGCCATGCTTGTTTAGGTGAAGTTCTCAAGTTGAACCAGAACCAGCACCAAATCAATCAATCAGTGTTTTTTGTCCCTGTGTAATGTTGTATTCAACCTAGTGTTAGTGTGGCTGTGTACCTGCTGCTGGTTCTGGACCTGCTGCTGCTGGTTCTGGTGCTGCTGCTGGAGCTGCTGGTTGGGGTGCTGCTGCTGCAGCTGCTGGTTCTGGTGGTGCTGCTGTTGCTGTTGCTGTTGCTGTTGCTGCTGCTGCTGCTGCAGCTGCTGCGCCCTCAGCTGCTGCTGCTGCTGCACCTGCGCCTGGAACTGCTGCTGGATGGCAGCGTTCTGCTGTTGCTGCTGGGCCTGCTGGGCCTGCTGGACCTGCTGGGCCTGCTGGGCCTGCTGGAACTGGATGGACTGCTGGAACTGGATGGACTGCTGCTGCTGCTGCGCCTGCACCATCTGCTGCATCGGCATCTGGCCCGGACCCCCGACTGCAAAGTGAGTGAGAAGAAGATGAAGGACTGACCCAGTCTACGGCTCAGAACCAATGTGAGAAGCGCTCAAACACACGACGTGCCAAAGCAGAGACTGAAAGTAAGACCGGCTCTAACACCGAAACATGAGACGCAGCCAGCATCCACCGAACGCACACACCACACGGAGGAAACACTCACTGGCTTGTGGGTTTCCAGCCACCCCTGCCATGGCATGCTGGCCTATCTGCATCTGCCCCATGGCCCCCATGCCACCCACTGGAGCACCGGTGGGGCGAGGCCCCATGCCAATGGCGCCCGGGCCCCCTCCAACCCCTGTCAGGTTAGTCAGGGCATTCATGGGATCTAGCAGAAGGGTAGACAACAGACAATATTACACAGCTCCAACATGCACAGCAGAGATATGAACACCATGAGTCTGGTAGTGAGAGCAGAGAAAAACCAAACAGAGACAAAGAACAGAACCTCACCTGGACCTCCGTGAGCCTTCTTGTCTGTAGAGGAGATACAGGTCATTAGTTCTCTGACAGTCACTGAGTCCTGTTAAAGTCAGAGGTCTTAATACTTACGGATGTCTCTGAAGTGTATGATCAGCCTCGCAACCAGAGACAGATACTCCTCCTGAAACACAACAACGCTTCATTACAACACATGGACAGGGAGCACACAGAGAGGTCTCGTGTGGTCCAGCACTCACTCTGGATTTGGCTTTGACATAAACGTGGTTCTCCATGTCATTGCTGGACTTGGTGTGTGCGGTTCCGGCCTTCCTCATCGCCTCCTCGCTGGAAGGAAACACAGGAATCAATCACACGATCAATCCGAGGAAGTTCCACCGGTACAGCCGCACCTCGCAGGTGTTAACTTTCTTACTTCTACAGTAACTTTACTGGAAATAAATAACTTATTATTCATGTAGAAAAACTGCTGCAGGTCATTTTCTGTTTTTAGCTTCTAAAAAGTGAATTTATCGTTATTTGTTTTCTTTGATTATAAACGGTTGTGAACACAGATACTGTTCTCATATATATTTATTATAAATGCACATTTTATTTCAAACACACTTCTCATACAAAGCTTGTGTATCGATTTAATTCCTCACACACACATTGCTA